>NC_089229.1:2187387-2513775 GCF_963924675.1 Phocoena phocoena | reverse complement strand
CAAAGGTGTCTGTCTCGGCCCTGGCGCCCTCCGATCCGTGTTTTAGTCCTACGGCTGCAGCATGTGTCCTGTGAGGTCCCCTGAAAGGTGATCGGCCCGTCCCGAATAAAGAAATGCAACAGAGTAGAAAACAGAAGCTTCGAGATGCAGGAGAGGTAAGCACTATTTCCTAACTTCATTTATGTACAATGCACACACATGCAAGCACGAGTGCATGTGTGCCATCTGTGTGCATACATCACGGACTGATGTGGGGTGTCAGAGGTCCTCCCTGCGTGAGGATAGGCAGCGTGTTGGTGACTCTGCTCTCAACGCCAGCTGTGATTGGCCGGGCGCGAGGCCACCGGAGCCCAGAGTTGTCAGGGCTTTAGCTTTGCCCGTCTGCATGCATCCTCTCTGCCTGAAGTGGACTCCAGCCTTTGCTCCCAAAGCTCCCTCCGTGTGTCTGTCTTCTCCCTTAGGTACACACTGAGATCTGTTCACTCGTCACCTCTTCAACCTGGTGGTGGCTTGGGGACCCGGATCTGCCTAGTCCCTCCTCCCTTTACTCCAATCAGCTCTCTGGACAGAGTGGTTGAGTGTCTACACGGCCCTTTCCCAGCTGTTACATCATTCAGTCTCTACACCATCGCCTGACAGTCATAGGTGAGAAAGGTGAGAAAAGCACAGGTGATGCTTTGTGTGAGGGATGATTTGCCCAAGGTCAAGGTCAGATAGCTAATAAACAGCAGAAGGGAACTTAGGTTTTCTGATGTAAGACCTGTAACTCGTGGTTGCCTGGTAGTTACGTCCGTGGTAGAAGTGACCCTTCTGTACCACGGCTTCTCGGCCTCGGCACGGCAACGTCTGGCCGGACAAATCTCTACGGAGGGGACATCCTGGGCACTGTAGGATGTTGAGTAGCATCCCAGGGCTCCACCCATTCAATGCCAGTAGCGCCCCTCCCTGGTTGTCACCAGGTATTACTGGATGTCCCCCCGACCTGGGGGGTGTGTGTGCAAAATTGACCCGATTAAGAGCCACTACTATGTAACAACAATTTTGCCAAACTATTATTTACATAAATAAACTTGCTATAAGGTGTGCGTTTTGAAAGTTTTAATAGGATCTAGGAAAAGGTTTTTCTTTCACCCTTGTTCTCCAGTTCTCCCCATAAAGGTACCCATTGCTACCAGTTCCTTTCTTATAATTACAGAAGTAGTTTATGCATACACATACACACACACACACACACACACACACACACAGAGTCACTGCATTCGTTTCTCTCATGAAAACAAAAGCTTTTCTGTATCTTTCTTCATGTAATGATTTGTCTTGGAGGTTTTTTTTCATATCAGTACATGTATAGAGGAGCAAAATCATGGCAAAGAAGTATCAACAGTTTAACCTACAAAAAAATGGAATTGAATATACTCAAAGACTTTTCAGCATCTTTGGGATGAATCATATATATTTTTTGATCAATTACTGTGAAGAGTTATGTTATTTGACTCTCTGAATATTGAGTTATCACTGAATTCCTGGAATAAACTCCACCCCATCATGTTGTGAGGTTGTTTTCTTCTGTTACTGGACTCTGTTTCCTAATCTCCAACAGTTTTCTAACATATTTTCCACTGATATTACATTCCTAAGTGAGACTGATACCTTCTTTCTTGCATGTTATTTGTAATGTTTCTGTTTCACTATAATTTCATCTTCATAAAATCAATCTGGAAGTTTGTTTCCTTTCTGTGTTCTCTGTTACAGCTTAAGCAGCATCTCCACGCCTTAAAGCGTGAATGGAATTCATTCTTGAAACTGTCTGGACCTGCTGTTTTTGTGCTTGTTCCTTTACTTTATGTCTTTAATAAAATATTTTTACTTACATGATCAGCTTTAAGTATTACCTTTGGATTCCAACAATATGGAATGGAAACACTGGAATTTTCTTTTTCTGTTTTCTTGCTTCTCTATCTGTTCCCTCTCAATATTATTTCTTTTTAAAAAACATTCTATTGAATGTATATACCATATATTCTTTCTTTTTAAAAAAATATTTATTTATTTATTTGGTGGCGCTGGGTCTTAGTTGAGGCAGGCGGCCTCCTTAGTTGTGGCATGCAAACTCTTAGTTGTGGCATGCAAACTCTTACTTGCGGCATGCATGTGGAATCTAGTTCCCTGACCAGGGATGGAACCTGGGCCTCCTGCTTTGGGAGTACAGAGTCTTAACCACTGCACCACCAGGGAAGTCCCCCAATATTATTTCTATAGTGTCATGATTGATAATATTTACCTTCTATTCTATGATCATAATTCCTACACTGATTTTGACCTTAAAACTGTAATGAACAGAATCAATTCTTACATCAGCCCTTTTGCTGTGGTTTCTCTCCTTTCTCACCAGAATTTTATTATTTGAATCTTTGAATATTCAAAAATACTTGTCTCTTGCTCAGATATTTGAATGCAAGTCTAGTTGAGGAAACAAAAGTCTTTGAAGATTGTGTAGGTGTGGTTTCCTTATCTCCTAGGATTGAATCATATCAGGAGAAAGCTGAGGCTATTTAGAATAGTTTTCCCTTACAAGTATCTTGATATGTTTTCCTGTGTGTTCAAAGGATTCTTTGTGCTTATCAAACTCTAGTAATTTCACTAGGCTGTATCTTGGTGTTGATTATCATCTATTTTCCTTTTCTCTTGTGCTACGGTGAGGCTTTACACTATAGAATTAAGGTTTTTATTTTGCAAAAATTTTCTTGGATTATGTCTATATCTCTTTTGTTTGGTTCTGTTGATTAGGGACACCAATTATACTCCTGTCAGATCTTTTTTTATTTTTCATATTTATTATTTCCTCTTCAATCATCTGAAATTCTTTGCTCAGTTCAGTTTTATTTCATTTTGTTTTCTTAGTCATATCCTACATGTGCCTTTTTCCAGGAGAGTTTTGCTTTTTAAAAAGTACTGCTCCCACAGTGGCGTTTGTTTGATGAGGGATATAATTTATCTTTTCAATTCCTTCTCCAAGTTCTACCAGCCGTGCCTTGTTCACCTTCTCACACTGCTCCTCCACTTACTTCCGGAGTCTTGTAGCCCTGGTCCAACTCTCTGCTGGTTTCATCGAGAGGGTTCTTTAGGCTTCTGGTGCTGGTCTGGTTGGTGACATGCTTTCCCGATCAGCCTCCCCCTGCCCTTTGCTCTCCCCGCCCCCTCTCTCTTTCCCCTTGTCCTTTCTGTGTCTGCATTCCGCTCAATTCCCTTTGTGATGACTGGTCCTATTTACCCGAGGTAAGCACTGTTATGGGGTGACCGACACATCCCAATTTTCCTGTGACTTCCCTCGTTTTTGCACAGAAAACTCCACATTCGAGGACACCCTCAGTCCCGGGCTAATTGGAAAGGTTGTTCAGCCTGGTGTTGAATAAACTGTTCTTGGCAAGTGGTTGCGTAGGGAGAGATCAGGACTGTGTTCTGGGCCAGCCGGGACCCTTCCTGGTGATTTGGGGAGTGGAGGAGAAAGGGAGGGATCTTGGCCCTTTTTTAGGGATCCACAGGTTTCTAAGTCCCTTTCCTACCTCCTTGTTTCTCTCCTTCCTCCTCCTCATAAGTTGGTGAACTTTATCTTTTTTTTTGGTAGGAAAACTAGTTTTTATAGTATCAGTCTTCCTAAATTAACAGCATCCATATGTTTTTTTTTGATACTTAAAATATGCCAGTTTTTACAACTCTAAAAGGCATTTTTCTTAAGATTTTGATATTTACTATAGCTTAAATTTTTTTTTAAGTAGCTATAAAAAATCCCTACTTCTCCCCAGTGAGTTGGCTGCCTCTGATTTGAACACAGGGAAAGACCAGCAAAAGGAGTGTTGGCACATTTGGAAATCTTGGCTTTAGGTCTCTAATTTCCCTCTTGTTCTGGCATTTTAAAACCAAAGTGGGGATGACTTTATGATTCTGCTTTTTTATATGCATGGAGGGGTAAGGGAAGCAAAAGATGGCTTGGATGAAGCGTGAGGTGGTAGGTATGACTGTTCTGGCAACTGAGTTATGGGGACAAAGCTACAGTGGGGGTGGCAATCCTGTGGATGGTGTGGTGATGATGGTGAATCTGGCATTGAGGGTGTTGAAGGTGACAGGGATCAAGTCTTAAAATGTAACATGTACCCTCAAGTTGTACTTTTTCCTTGGTGGAAACCCTCAAAATGTGCAAAGTGTTTGTAAGAGGTCAACAGCTGTGTAATGAAAAGTCTTTGTTTGCAGCCCAATAAAGGCAAAGGACTCAAGAAAAGCCACTTCTGATGGAAGTCCAAAGGGTGTCCAGGAAAAAGCTGAAGTAAGAACAGAAATCTGCAAAGACAACACATTGTAAGTAGCCCTCCTATTCGTCACAGGACACTGAGGGCTCTGTGTCATCTTCATGTGTCCTAATGTGACTTCATTATCAGAAGGGAATCCTATCTCACTCTGCTAATGAGCAGGCAGCCATGAACCATCTTTATAAATCATTATGCAAGGAATTAAATATGATTGCCTGGTTGAGTTTGGCTCCTTAGCTAATGAAGCCATAAAACTTATGATTGATTAGAGGAATGTTTGCAAAGGCTTAATAAGTTTGTTTTCCTTCCATTGTCACTTGTAGAGATGAAGGACTTGAGGACAAATACCAGCCACCCAATGAGGTTTTCTCAACACCTTTATTCTGGGACATTTTGCCTCAAACATCTTGAAACCCAGATCCTGGTGTCACCTGTGGTATCTGCAGAATGGCCCCCATCATGGATAATCTAGGCTCCTAAAATTTGTGCATCCCAACACGTGTGAGGTTTTGGAAGGGAAGATGTTGGGAGACATGTAATAATACATGAGCATCACCTGCAGGAAATCTGTAGAGGGTTTAGGGTAAATAGTGCAACTATATGAAAAAATCAACAATGCTTTAGGTGGTCAGGAGAAAGATGGGAATAATTCTGCCTGTGTTGGTCTAGGAATTCATGGACAACAAAACCCAAGGACACTTCCAGAACTGTTTATTGAATGTTCATTCTGGACCAGCAATGATGCTGTAAGAGATTCCTTCTTGACAGCAGCCCACTGAAGCCTACAGTTCTAGCATTAGGGCTAGTGTGAGTCCTATTTTCCAGACGAGGAAACCACAGCTTAGAAAGGAGAATTAATTTACTTGAATCACCCAGGTCTTAAGTGGTGACACTGCGATCTGAATCTGGGTAGGTAGGTCCTGAAGGTTGTTCTCACGTGAGGATGTGCAGCATCTCAGGCTGTGCTTGAAAAAGGAACAGATTCTGAATGAGCTCCGTCTGCAGAGGGGGAGCTGGATGCAGGTCCGAGGACACCCAGGGCGGCCGACTCATCCTGCCCTTCACAACCCTGCATGTCCTGAGTGTGGGTGGGTGGAAGGGGAGATAAACTGGAGGTACAAAGTAGAAACAACCCATGACAAAGAACCTCAGATGTCAGCTGCTCCTACCCTGGTCCCTGAGGACAGTAGGAGCCATTGTAGTTTTTTGCTTTCTGTTTTTATGGAAAGGCATTTTATTTTAAATATAGCAGTGTGTACATGTCAATCCCAAACTCCCTAACTATCCTTCTCGCCCGCCCTTCGCCCCTGGTAACCATACATTCGTTCTCTAAGTCTGAGTCTGTTTCTGTTTTATAAGTAAGTCCATCTGTATCATTTCTTTTAGATTCTACATATAAGTGACATCATATGGTATTTGTCTTCGTCTGACTTACTTCACTTAGTGTGATCATCTTCAGGTTCATCCATGTTGCTGCAAATGGCATTATTTCATTCTTTTTATGGTGGAGTAATATTCCATTGTGTATATGTACCACATCTTCTTTATCCATTCCTCTGTCAATGGACTTTTAGGTGGCTTCCATGTCTTGGCTATTGTAAACAGCACTGAAATGAACATTGGGGTGCATGTATCCTTTTGAACCATGTTTTCCTCTGGGTATATGCCCAAGAGTAGGATTGCTGAATCACATGATAGCTTTATTTTTAGTTTTGTAAGGAACCTCTATAGTGTTCTCCATAGTGACTGCACCAACTTGCATTCCTACCAATAGTGTAGGAAGGTTCTCTTTTCTCCACACCCTCTCCAGCATTTATTGTTTGCAGATTTTTTGATGAAGGCCATTATTTCTCCTTTCTTTGTGCCAGCGAGGAAACAATATCTGAAGACCAAGAAATTGGCAATGGAACCAGAGTGTCTGAGAGTCAGGACTGCAATGTTAGGGTAAGAGCCAATTAAGCCCTGGGCTAGTGGAGAAAGTGTGGGTGTTCAGATCCTTCATGGAACAAGCAGAGTGTCTACATGGCAAAAATAAATACACAAACAAATGCAGTAGAAAACATAGAAAAGCTAGAAACACAGAGATAATTATAAAAGAAAAGCCAGAATGATAAAAGCAGAGGCCACAAGACGGCTAATGGCTGATTCGATATGGAGAAAGGAGTAGCAGGTTTTGACTCTAAAATCTAAGAGAAAAGCAGTTTCTCAATGAGCTTGTCATCCAGCTATGTCAGTCTTTTCAGGAATGAAACAGAATGCCCAGAGGCAGAATGATTCAAGGTAAAAAGTCATGACGTTTCTGATGATTCTGACTCTGATGGTGAGGATGGTGTTATTGGGTGATGTGTTTAGCAAAATGAATTTCAAAGCCTAGGGCCAGGAAAACACCATGGTTCCAGCAGTCAGTAGACTCTTGTAATCAAAGGAGATGACCCAGTCAAATCAATAAGAAGAGCAAGTACAAATAGACCAGAGACTTTGGCTCCACCCTGCCCTGGTCTCCTGGTGCCCCCTTTGCATGTGTGGTGGGGAAACCCCCAGAGCCACAGGTACACCGAGGAGGGGTCCAGCAGGACGGGGAGCTTGTGATCCGTGGGCGCCAGGGACTATATGGTCCTCGGCATGGCACCTTATACTCTGGGCTCCTCCCACTCTCCAACGGGGTATCCGGACTTTTCTGAGGATACACAACCAACAGTCGAAAACACTCCCAGGGGCGCTTATGTATATACACCAAGTGGTCTCTGGATCCCACTGGCTGGGAGTGCTGGATGAGGCCCCCGCTCACAGGATCACAGCGGAGACAGATCGTCCACAAAGGACCCCAGACACTACCTGCAGCCCTTCTCACCTTCTCCAGTCTCGAATCCTTGCCTTGTGCTACCCTCGGGCCACCCAGTCTTAGCTCTGACCCAGGTGCAATGTCCTTCTCTATTTAAAGGCAGGGTTTTGGTCCACATCTTCTCTCACATATCTTATTACCTGGATGTTAAATTATTAAGAGTCTCATCATGCCTCCTGCAACAGAACCTGTGAGGCCAAACCACTTCTTCCTCATATCTGGACCTTGGCTTTGCCCTGAATGTACAATTTGGGTCCCTGCATCGTGGTGTTTGGTGCCCTGAGTGAAAGAGGCCTTGCTGCTTGGATGCTGGGCCTGGGTCTGGATCTTGTTGTGGACCCCTTTTAGGCTCCGACGCATCTTTGGCTGTTCCTGATCTCGGAGTGGAACGTGGTCATTTACACAAGGCAGCCCTTCTAGGGATGCACAGAAGTGGCCCTCGGGGCAACTCTGCCCACTTGCCAGAGAGGAACATCTCACCAAGGTCAGCAAGCCTGACCCTGGGGAATGACCCAGAGGACGCCCTAGCCCCCAGTGGGTTCGTGATATCCCATGTGCCTCTGGGGATGTGGTAGGTCTCCTGAGCCAGATTATAACATGTGTTCCGGCCGAGGACCCCCCTTCCTCTGTGCATAAGCCCAGGGACATTCAAATTTAAGGCTGTCTGACCTGGTAGCAAGACGTGTGCTTACGTTTTATAACAAAGCTTAGGTTGGGGCAGTGATGGCGACACTCATCCATTGCTCCCAGATCATGACCCTGGCACCTGTGTATTTCCAATCCATGGCAGGGATTCTGGGATGGAGAAGATTTATGCTAAGTGGCTGTATTCAGAAGCGACGTGATGGCTGCATCCCGGGTAGCCATATCGGATGGTTTGTAACACGTGTACCGATAATATAGAGTCCTGCTCCACTTCTGAAAGGCTTTCCTCTTCAAGAAACTGTGCTTGGGCAAAACCTCATGTTGACACATCGAGGGCCAAGTCCCCCCTCCGCACCCGCTGTTGGACATTTCCATCTCTGACAGATGATGGATGACCTTCTGGTTCAGTGACAGCCACATTTGTCCACTTTATTTAATTGTTGACGACACTGCAATAGTGTGTTTGGCTAAAGCTTCTTAGTTTATAACCCATTTTAGATGAGTTGTTGCTATTGGTTTTTGGGAATTGGGAGGATTTTTGGGAGTATATCTGTCAGGGTTGAGTAAGGAAAACAGAAGTTGCTCGAGATGGGTCAAGCAGGGTGTTGAAGGCAGGAAATCAGATGTTTTTCAAGCCATCAGAGGGCTGGGGGTCTGGAGTTCAGGAGGAGGAGATGTTGTATAACAGCAACTGGGAGGCAGGGGGTGTCCGTATCGCAACGGAGCCACGTCCTGTGACTCAGCTGCCTTTAGCGCCTGGACCGAATTCAAAGAAGGTCACCCTGAATCTGCAACAGCTTCCATCCACAGACCTGTCTCCACCGAGGGAAACACGGCATCTGTGTCTGCTTCCCATATCTCACCTGAGTATCTCCCACTGACAGAGCCCTGGAAGCCTGCTAGCAGGGTGGTCCAGGACCAGGACGTGTGGCTTCCAGTGTATATAGAGGGGACCTTGGGAGTATGGGGAGGGGCTGAGTGTCTATAGAAACAGCCAGCACAATGAGGAACCCCTTGCCTTTGCACTGAGGAAGCAGGACCCAGGAAGTCATTGCTTAGTTTGCTAAGATGTCCCAAGGGTTAAAATCGTGGCGCAGCTCTATAGGCATAGCAGTCTGCAAACCCATATTGTTCATTGGTTCATCATCATGACACCTGTCCCACTTGAGAAAAATAAAACATGGCGTCGATGATCACTGGTGCTGATGGCATCCCTGGTCATCACTGCCATCACCATCACCAAGGTCATCGCCATCACTACCCCGCCTCCTGTGTACCAGTCTGCTCTGTGTCCTCTGGGTGTGTTATCTTTACTCTTGAAAAGTCACTGGTTGTGGACGATGCTGTGATGTCCACACAGATTGTTTTTACTGGGATGTCCACCCAGCCCCCAGCTGCTGTGATTAGGATGCAGACAGCCACAGCTGCTCCTCTCTGCTGGTGAATTGCCCTCAGATTACAGAATCTGCCTCCCAGGAAGCAGATTTGAGGGTGGGATTCTAGCACTCGCACCACTCTTGGGTTGGCTGGCAATGAGGATCACGCCGCTGGGGACGTGGGGAATCATTAGTCCCTGGCATGTAGTCCCTGGCATGCCAGCTGCAAAAAGCCCACCTATGTGATCAGGGACCTGAAACAGGTGAAGGATCTACACCGAGTTCGGTAACATTTCTGCCTAAGTCGGGCCTGGGGAGGGGAGGCATGGCACTTTAGGACCCGGATGTGGTCTCCAGGAGACATAATTAAAAATCTTGCTCCCCTGGATGCTTGAGTCTGCAGAAGTTGTTTGTTCCCCTTTGTGGGAGACAGAGGAGGGCCCACTGGGGATCTCAGCAGCAGCTGCCTCACGTGCAGGGTTACCAGATTAAATAAAGGACGCTCAGTTACAATTGAGTGTACTATTAGGTACTATTACGGTACCTATTTAGTATAAGTGAGTCCCATAATCAAGTGGTAGTAGTCAGCGTTGGTCAGTAATAAGCGGCTCTTTCTGGCATGCCCACAGCTCTTTCCTTTGATTCGTCCTCCATGGGCTGCTGTTGTGATGGTTCTAGAAGCTCCATTTGAGGTAAGTGATCCATTTTAATAAAATAAATATGTAAAAATTAGTTCATTGTGTCAAATAATTCATTTGGTTACCACTGAAGGTAATTTTCTGTATGTTTTATTTGGTAATTCTTACTTTTCCTTCGATGAATTACAAATTCACCCTCCTTGTTCACAGTGTAGTTTGGGTTATTATTTATTTTCTTGTTGGTTTTTAAGAGCACTTCATATATTGTGGACATTAACTGTCACATATTGTTACATCATTTTATTTTTGCTATTTTAAAAACTGAATTCTGTTTATGCTAATTTTGTAGCAATTTTTAAATCTTTATGTTGTTTAATATATAAATGTTATAAATGTCTTTTCTATTTTTTTTTTTGCCCTTAACGATCTGGCTTACTTTACTTTGAAATGAGATAAACAATATCCTACATTTTATTCTAAGTTTCACGATTTTATTTTTTCCTATTAAACTATTTAAACCATCTAAGTTTATTTGGGAATATGCTATGAGGTAGGGTTTTGGACCTTGCTGGTATCCAAATCGTTACACATCACATTTTCTTGGCCAGTTATGAAATCAGCCATTTTCATCCCTTGAAATTCTTCATTTCCTTAAATCTGTTTCTGGAGATTTTATTCTCCTTTCTATGTCTACACTTGTTTCACCACCATCTTGCTTTAATTGTTTTGAATAATAATACAACCTCATTATTTGATGTGAAAATCTCTTTTTCATTATTCTCCTTTATTGCAATAGGTATTGGCCATTCTTAGCTATTTGCTTCCCCCTGGGTAAATTTGAGAATCTTTTTGTCAAGTTGTAGAAATGTTCTAGTGGGATTCTAATGGGAAGTACATCAAATGTATAAATGAACTTGAGGAGAATTTTGCAGAGGCTGGGTAAGGAAGCTTTGCCGCTGTCTGCAGAATCTGTCTTCCATGCTTGGCTCGGTTGCCAGGAGACTGCTGGGGTGGTAAGACCCCTTCTTCTCATTTCTGGGACCAGCCGGGACTCCCTCACATCAGGTCCCTCCGTGTCTGTGTGATCAGGTGCAAGGTCAGGACCTGTGGGCGGATGCTATCCTGTGGTCCCTCCCCTGCAGCCTCTCTGGTCCCCTGGATCTGGGGCAGGAGTGATGGGGTGATTGGGGGTCATCTTCTTATTTATCATGAAAGTGACGGGGAGTTCCTCAATGTTTTGCGAGTATCTTAGATGTTAATCTCAGCAGCACTCCTGGCAGAGATGGTAACCCTTGGCAACTGATGAGAGAGCCAGGGAGGAGAGGTCTTCTAATTAGTCCCAAGGTCAACTGGCTGGTGGCAAGGTCACCAGGACCTAGCCCTGGCCTGTCTGTCTCAGCACTTCTCTTTCTCACTATATTACAAACTGAGCATTGGCTGGCATTGAGAGCTGGGCCATCAGGAGTTAAACCAAGGCTGTGCAAAACCCCACACAGAGCTGTGAGAGATTACCTACGGGATTCAGGTTGGCCAAGCTCCTGGCACTGACGTCTCTCCACATATTGAATGGATTGGTCTCCCTCTTGCTCTGATACTCAGTTGACACACAGAAAGTGTCCACACTTCAGCTGAACGGTCCCGCCAGCAAATTAACGCCTTGGCAAGCATTACATCAGTGACACCTGGCCAGCTCTCACTCTCACTGGCCATCTCCTTCCCTGCCGTGGGCGCCTTGGTTTCCTTGTCCGAGACTCGGTGAGGGCTTGTGCCCAGCGGTCTAGTCCTGACCTCCTGGGACCTTCTGCTACTGCAGATAACAGGGAAGCTGCCCTTTCATGAGCAACCTTATCCCTTGGAGGACGTTTCTCTGTCTTCCAAGAAGAGACTTATTAACATGTCTTCAAAACTCAATTTTCATCTCCCACCCACTTCCCCTCTCTCCTTAGGGGACTTTGAAACACCAGAGCTTTGAAGAAGAAAGCCGCCTGCTTCTCAGGGAGAGAGTTCCTTCATCTGGGCTCCCGTGCATCATCCCTGAGACATCCCGACACCTTTCCAATTGTCCGTGGTGATGCTAAGTGCCCAGTGCAGTGATCCGCCTGATTTGTACTGACGTCCTTCTGTTCATTTCGAAGTTTGCAGGTGGGGGTGGGTGCTTTTCCGTAGACCAGACCCCTGCACTGACAAGCTCACAGCTAAAGACTGATTCCCAGGCTCCTGCAGTCGCCAATCTCTGAGAGGCAAATTCAGTAGAAAAGAACCCCGGGTGTCTTCTGCAGCTGGAAATCGGTCTACACTGAAATGGGAGTAGGTGGTGAGGATTTGGAAGCCATCTTCCCAGGCTGAGGAGTAAATTCCCTTCTCTGTCAAACTGTCCAATTACTCACCCAAGGGGAGATGCCAGGCTCTTAGCTCCTCTCTCTTTAATTATCTGCAGGGCAGACCGCCAATTGTTCCGGGCCTTGCCCACCTGTCCGCTGCTGGAAGGGCTGACCTTGCCAGGGACAGATGCCCAGGCTGGGTGGGGCCTCCTTTCAGAGCAGCAGGAGCTGGTAGGTTCTGGTTCTGGCCCAATAGCCTTGAAAGCGACCCTTTGCTGGCCTCTGCAGTGAACGTCCACAGAGAGGAGATTTCCTCTGTTGCTTTACTCACCCCGTGAATAAATATGGGCTGATGGCTGAGTCCATCTGACCAGCTACGGCTTCTGCAGCTTCTGACAAATGTAACTCTGATGCTGATGGAAGAGTTTTCGCTCCGTTTATGGATTTCACATCATTAATATTTTTTTCCTTCTAAATTTAGTGCCATTGAGTGTCTGTGTGTTCAAAGATTTGTCTGTGAATCAATTTCTACCACATGTAATACCGTCAGAGACTTGGAGCTGGGAGAGGCATCTGGAATCACCCACTTGGCCTCGAGGTTAACAGAGGGAGAGACTGAGGCCCAGAGAGCAGACATGGTCTGCCCAAGGCCACCCCGCAATCTTGAAGCTGAGTTGCAGCTTTTTAGAACCACACAAGCAAGGGCCAAGCTAGACCTTCTGATCTATCAAGATCCTACTCATTCACTCACTCACTCACTCATTCATTCATTCAACAAACAGCCTGGGAAAGGCCTGTCACCCCGTGATTGAATAAGGGTCAAAAATGGAAAGCATGAAACCACATTCTTTTCCATCAAAGTGGCAAGGACTTCAGGGGGGAAGGTGAGTGAACTGGAATTCACACAATTGGAAGCTGTTGTTTACGTGTGAGCAGTTGGCAACACCACGGAGATGGGAATGAGGGGAGATGAATGCCATTTAAGCAGAACGGTCAGAGGATGGACGCTGGACTGAGGCAGCTGGAGGTGAGGTACCTTTGAATTCCAGTTCCGAGGGGGACCCAGGCTTCCATGGGGGCCCTGCACACTGGGAACAAGGACAAAAAGGGATCAGAACAAAGCACACTTTTTGACGGTTAAAAAGCATGACATGAGATACAGACAGCACTTGTCGAAGATGAGCTTCTTCACTGCATGGCGGTGGGTGGGAACACACAGGACAGAGAACAGGATTCACAGGAGAATCTGAGGACCTGAGGCTTAAACGAGGAGCCAGGAAAGGCACGTGCTGGAGTGAGGTCGCTAAATTAAAGAGGAAGCCTTACCGTCCCCAAGGCGACCAAGTCCTAACCTGCGGGGCTGTCTTCTCCAGAAGACAGTTGCATCTCTGGCGGGCAAAAACGTACAAGGTAGCAAGTGGCTTGTACCAAGTGGTCTGGGCCCTTATCCATAGTCGAGAGCAAAGGCACATCTTCAAAGATGGAATTCATGACCATGGGGGCTTTCAGGCAGCACCCCCCTCCCCCCACGTGGGGCTGAAGGTCCTCCTTTGGCTTTGGGACCAGGCCCTGGAGCCCGACTGCCCACCCAGCACTGTGACCGTGGGTACGACCCATCACCCTGCTTCCTCGTCCAAGGGGATGGAGACGGTCACGCACCAGCATGTCCTGAAGGTCCAATGAAGTGTACACACACAGTGTCCACTCCAGAAGCATCCCCAGCATGAGGACCACTTTGAACATCAACAAGGAAAGTCCCAGCATCGCAAAGACTTTAAATCGTGCTGGGTTGGAGCAGAAGCTACAGGAGAGACCATGATGGAAAAGGGCCATAAAAGCCATCGACTCGTACTGGCCATGTGAATCGGTGACAGCTCAGAGATGGCCTGCGGTGCAGCTGGCATCTCCAACTCAGGGACCTGGACATCAGGTCAGCAGATGCCCTGGACAATCTGTGAGCAGGTCTGCTTGGACGGGAAGTGTTGGGCATGAGGCAGGTGAGATGGGGCTGGGACCCACACAGCGCTGGGGGACAGACAGGCGGGAGCCCAAGCAGGAAGAGCCACAGGCTGTGGAGCTGGGTGGCCTCACCGCATGCTGTCCGGCCAGGTTTTCACTCCGAGGGTGTCTTTGTCCCAAGAAATGGCTGTTCCTGCGTCCTGGGCATGAGAACCTCTAGGTGTCCACAGCCAAGGGGGCAGGAGGTGACCTGTCAGCCGAGCAGCGGTGGTGGTGGTGTTGGGCACTCTTCTCAAGCTCCGGGCCTTGGGGGGCAGGATGGCAGGTGCACCAGCCGGAGGTGGCAGCCACCACGCCCAAGGCAGATCCCTCATGTGGGCCTCCCAGGGCACCATCCACTGTCCTCTGTGGTGTGTCCTCCCTCAAGACACAAATGCCCATCCTGTAGTAGACAACTCCTCAGGCGTGTGACGCAAAAGCTGCAAGATCGCTTCCAGTAGGCTTCTTGTGAAGTAACTCCCCACCTCCCACACACCTGGGGCAGGTAGAGTCTGGGCTCTGCCGTTTGGTCAAGGCCGGGACGTGGCAGGATGTGGCTAATCCCAGCCCCCAGAGGGCAGGACCACGGGGCCTCCTGCGTGCCAGTCTGAGCGTGCGGCTCCTGTTTCCTCCAGCCCGTCCCTCTGAAGCGCGAGGTGCTTTCAGGTCCCAAAAGACCAGCATCTCCCTCATTCTGTGCCCTGGGGACTCGAGCCCCAGAATGTGGGCCAGGGATGCCCGATGTCTCCAGATACCTGAAGACCGAGACCGAAGGGCTCCAAGCCCCGCCCTCTGCCCAGGCTCAAGGAGGGGACAGGGACATAGCTGCCCATTTGGGGGCAAAGCCCCGGGAGACCCACCTCAGATGGGCTCCGGGCATCAGGGGGTCTTTTTGTTGCCCTTTCTTCTCTGCTTGTTGGTTTCAAGTAGACGGGCATCTCAGAATTGAGGTTTAGGCCAACGAAGAGGAGTTTGGGACAAGCTGAACACTCAGCCTCCAGGGCTCACTCGGTGTCTCTGGCTCCTGTTTTCCCTTCTGCAAAGCCAGGCAACCGGGTGATGAGAACTCGGGAAGTCCAGCTCTAAGGTTGCATAAACCGGACAGGCCTGAGCATCAGGCATGCAGTAGCCTGATTGCTGGCCCTGGCGAAGCCCCCGTGCTGGAGTTGGACGGGGCTGATGAATGACACTCCGTTCCGAGTGACTGGGTGCAGGGGAGGCAGCAAATTTCAGCATCACTTTACTTAAGGACAAACACATGGCTGAGAAGGGGGCGGGGCTGGGCTCCCCCAGGCCCCTCCCCGGGTCCCCTGCAGGCTAGCAGCCCCACCCAGGGAGTCACAGCTCCGCCCTGCAGGCTGCTCTGTCACATAAAGGATGGAGATGGAGACACAGCACCCTCTCTGCTGCTGGGGGTGGGAGTCTGGGGCTGAGCCACGCCTGCCCAGTCCCTCTACAGGGGGACACATCCCTCCTCGTGCCCAGGCTGGGATTAGGACAGGGGAGAGTCCAGCTGCAGAAGGAAGTACAACCAGCTTGGGAACGTCATGCTCTCTGAAGCACAGAGTGGCCTGTGCCCAGGTCTCTGTGGGTTCGTTGGGATCATGGATTCATGCAACCACATTTACCTGGCACCTGTGGCCCTTCAGCTTCTGTGCTCGTTGCTGGGACCTGAGCCGGAGGCCAGGCACACCTGATGCAGCAGGAGACGGAGAGCTGGGGTTGGTGGCACAACAGAGTGACACGTGGACAAGTGTTCATTCTTTTCTACTTTCTCCCACTTTTACTAGTGCCCCTTATGATCAGGGACTTGTGTGGCTATCGTGTCTTCTGATGAACAAGCTGCTATTTCTCTGTTTTCAAACTTTCTTTATGATTTTGTTGAGAACACTGAGATACCCAAACAGAGCCTACCTGCCCGAGCAAGCAGGTGCGAACCCTACCATGGGCTCAATTCTCTTTACCTTGTGAAAGGAGGTGCGAGGTGGTCATCTGGGCCTCTGCCCTCAACAGACACTAGCGATCAGTCAGGCCCCTGCCTCCCAGGAGTGGTCTGTGCCCTGAGCATCCTTCCTGATGCGGGAAGCCTCGGGCGCGGACACCTGCATTGGAGCCTCTTCTCCAGGCCTGGGCTAAATGGTTCCCCAGGCAACTTCTCAGTGTCCAGGTCTTGGAGATGCGCTGTATGGATTCCAGCCATGGAACATAACCATCATGCAGGTATTCTGATTGCTTTTCCTCCTCCTTGATAAAGTTTTGAAAATAATAAAGAAAGGTACCCCAAGTAAACAAGATAACAGGTTTAAAGTGAGAAAAGGAGAGAACAGCCCTGCAACGTTTCCGAGATGGTCCTGATGAACCTCGGGCAAATCCTTCCTTTTAATTGTCACTAAAGGGATTGTACACTTTCCTTCTCAGATGTAAAGTGTTGTGACTAGCAACAGCGTGTAATTAAAGTACATTCCAAAGGGAGAGATAGAGGCTCAGGTAGGCCTCCGAGACTCTGTCTTGGGAAGAACCCCATTTGTGCTCTCTTCCAGCATCTTTATCGGGAGGATGGGAGACCCAGCCCGGGCCTCAGGACTAAGAGTAATTAAAATACCTTTCATTGGAAGATTCCATGATACCTTCTGCAGAGTGGAGCATAATTGCCAGTCTGTTCCTCTGGCCTCCTGTGGGGAGCCATTGAGAAGAGCAGAATTCTTCTCAAGTGGGAAAGGGTTTTCAAAATGGAGCTTGACTGTGGCTGTGTCTACACTCGTGAGGCCCAAGGAGATGCTCTTGGACTGTGAGGGCAGGGGATTAATCCTGGGGGCTTCTCAGGCAGGATGGATGCATGAGTGACCAATGAGTCCCACAGGGAGAGAGAGATGGATGGACAGAAGTGGTGTCAGGTTGGAGAAGCAAAGACCTGTCCATGGGGGCAACTGATGGTGTTTGAAGACTGTATCAACTTTATCCTGCTGCTAGAAGAAATGACCACAAACGTAGTGGTTTGAAACCACACAGATTTATAATCTTACAGTTCTGGAGATCAAAGCCCAAAATGGGTGGGCAGGGCTGTGTTCCTTCTGAGGCTAGTGGGGAGAATCTCTTTCCTGCCTTCTCCAGCTTCTCGAGGCTGCCAGCATTCCCTGGCTGGTGGACCCTCCCGCTGTCTCCAAAGTCAGCATCTTCCAGCCTCTCTGTGTCTCCGATTTGCGTGCCCATCCTCACATCTTTTCTGACCCTCCTGTCTTCCTAAGGACCTTCAAAATGACCCAGGATCATCTCCAATCTCAGACCCTTACTCATGTCTGCAGAGTTCCTTTTGTCTATAAGTCACAGTCGTGGGTTCTGGAGATTATGATGTGGGCACCTTTGATGGGTCTTGAATATACCCACCCCAAGCTCCAACAAGGAGCCAGCAATTAAGAAGTCACAGAGCCCGTGTATCAAGGGAGACCCTGGAAGGAAGGAGGAAGGAAATACCACCTCCAGAGCCCTGTCACATTCTTTTTTAAAAAATTGTGGTAAAACACACATAAAATTTACTATATTAGCCATTTTAAACTGGCTTAATTTAAGTACATTCACAATGTTGGACAACTTTCAGCAGAAGCTAATTTCAGAATAATTTCATTTCCCCCCAAATCAGCCCTGTGTTCGTTTAGGAGTCACTCCTCACTCCCACTGTCATAGGGAAGAAACTTTGTATTCTATCACAAGTTCATTGCTAAAGGGATGCTGCCTATAAGCTTTAATTACACATAGTGGCCCATCTCTGGGAACCCTGTCTCCCAGGTAATGAGCATTAAGCTAAAATACTTCTATTTAGCTCACAGGAAACCTCCTGACCAGGCCCACCTGTGAATGACTGCAGGGAGGAAGAAATTAACACATCCCCTCTGGGGGCTGATGGGAACCAGGAAATGTTTGACTTTACCCCCTCCCCTTTTCGTATAAAAGGAGCCTGAATTCTAACTCAGGCAAGACGGGTCTTTGGGACATGAGTCCACCATCTAGCTTTCCAGATGAAGTCGTTATTCCTTGTTCCCAACAATTTTCTTGATTATTGTCCTGTCACGTGGTGAGCAGTATGAGCTTGGACTCAGTAACACTCCCTCCCACTGGCACCTGGTAACCATGAATCTACTTTCTGTCTCTATACTTGCCTATTCTGGACACTTCATATAAGTGAAGTTACACAGTATGTGGACTTTTGTATCCAGCTTCTTTCACTTGGTATCATGTTTCCAATATTCATCTGTGTTGCACATTAATCAGGAATTCACTCCTTTTTATGGCTGAGTAATATTCCAGTAATATCATATGGATAGACCACATTTTGTTTATCCATTTATCTCATGGGCACTTGGGTTGTATCCACATTTTGGCTTCTGTGAATAATGCTTCTATGAGTATTCATGCACAAGGTTTTGTTTGAATACCTCTTTTTGATTCTTTTAGGTTTATACCTGGGAGTGGAATTGCTGGGTCACATGGTAACTCCATGTTTAATATACTAAGAAACTTTTTTTATTCACAGAATAGCCCTGCAAAGTAAGTGTGGTTGTCCCTGATGTTTAGAGATAAAGAACCCGGGCTCAGGGAGATCACATGCTTTGCTCAAGAGGTAAGTGTCAGGATATGTCAAGTCTCATAGAAAACAGCAGGTGAGGATGCTTCTCTCCAAAAACCTGGGCAGTGAAGGCCAACAGGTCTGAGACAGGACACAGTAGGAGAAGAAGGAGGCCACCATGATGCAGGGCCACATCCTCCTCTGGGCGGGAAGGAGACATCATCGGGGATTGGGGGTTGGGGTCCTTGCACAGGGGGTCTTAAGGCAGAGTTGGCCTCAAGGATTTTGACAACCCCCTGCCCCCAAAGGGACCATGATGCTTCAGTGGTGTAACAGTGGGGTGTGGTGGCTGAGAGACACAACTGCAGAGAGGAATCCATGAGGAAGTTGAACAGACACCTGAGGAATGACATGGATGGTGACCAGGACGAGTGTAATTAGAATTACAACGGTGATGATGTCAGGCTTTCCGTGTTTATTTGATTCCAGGGTCCATGTTGGCCACATCGTGTGGTGTCAAAGGGAGGTATTCAGTACCCTGAAGAATTGCTTGTGCCCATCGAAAAGATGATTTCAGGGTCACTTAAGGCCTTATGTTTTAGAAATTATTCTTTGGCTTATTAAAATCACACATTAAAAATAACTTCTTTATCCCTTTAAGATTCGACTCTAATGTTTGACTCTATTTATAAACTTAGGTAATTAAATTCCCTTAAGTATTTTAAATGGAATGAATATATCTATTTTCTTTTCTTCCTTCCTTCCTCCCTCTTTCCCTCCCTCTCTCTCTCCTTCTCTCTTTTTCTTTTCTTCCTTCCTTCCTTCCCTCCTTCCTTCCTTCCCTCCTTCCTTCCTTCCTTCCTTCCTTCCCTCCTGCCTTCCTTCCCTCCTTCCTTCCTTCCCTCCTTCCTTCCTTCCTTCCTTCCTTCCTTCCTTCCTTCCTTCCTTCCTTTCTTCCTTCCTTCCTTCCTTCCTTTCTTCCTCTTTCTTTCTTTCTTTCTTTCTTTCTTTCTTTCTTTCTTTCTTTCTTTCTTTCTTTCTCTCTCTCTCTCTCTTTCTTTCTTTCTTTTTCTTTCAGTGTATGACTACCAAACAAACTTCAAAAGCATATAGGTAATGCTTGTAAATCTAATAAGTTAAGCTAGCAAGTACGAAGTGTCTTTAATTCTCCATGTTTCAATAAACCTTGTGTGCTCAGTGGTATTCTCTTATTCCTCTTAAGTTAACCTTTTTTAAACAATATGAACAAGATCTAAAGGGCTTGAATGAATGATGAATCAGTGATGCACATAGATAGTACACTCTTGCTGCCAACAGGAAGATAAAGATGTCAAGTCAGAAGGCACACTTGAAGCCCCTCCCAGCCATTACCCACCAAATGTTACCACTATTCTTGCTTGTATCACCATCAATTTCCCCCCAAATTTATATAAATTGTATCACACAGTTGGCACTTGTTTCTGTCTGGTGTCTTTCAGACAATGTCAGGTCTGTGGGATGCATCCCTGCTGTGAGGGTGCCAGTGGGTCATTCCTGTCCATTGCTAGAGTCTACGGCAAGAACCAATCCTGTGTATTTATCTGTTCTACTGTTGGTGGACACTTCGGTTGTTTCTAGTGTTTGGCTATTAGAATACTGCCCTATGGTGGACATGTCTTTTGGTGCATGTACGGACACACTTCTGTTCTAAGAGTAGGATTGCTGGGTCAGAGGGGATGCATATGTTTATTTTTGATAGATAATGTCAAACAGCTTTCCAAAGTTATGTACCAATCTCCGCTCCCAACAGTATTGTCTGAGAATTTCTGCTGCTTTATATCTTCACCAACACTGGTGTGGTCTGTTTTTAAAAGGTAAGTCATTTATGTGAGAATATAGGTGTAGTTCTTTGTGGTTTTCAAATGCTTTTACCTGTTGACTAAAAAAATTGGACACCTTTTCACATTTGTTGGCCAGTTTGATATCCTATTTTATGAAGTATATGTTCAGGTCTTTGCTCACTTTTTATGGGCTGTCTTCTATTAAGGAACAGGTAAAAGTTATTTTTACTTATTTGCCATACATATGGTGAACATGCTGCAAATATGTCCTCCGTGTCTGTGGCTTGTCATTCTATTTACTTATTCCTTTTCTTACCCACCTGTCCTCTGGCAACCACCTGTTTGTTCTCTGTATCTGTAACTCTGCTTCTGTTTTGTTAATTGTGCTCATTTGTTTTGTTTTTTATGTTTCACATATAAGTGAAGTCTTATAGTATTTGTCTTTCTCTGTCTGACTTATTCATTTAGCATAATACCCTCTAGGTCCATCCATGTTTTTGCAAATGGTAGATTTCATTCTTTTCTTGGCTGAGTAGTATTCCATTGTGTATGTATATACCACATCTTCTTTATCCATTCATCTATCAGTGGGTGCTAAGGTAGCTTCCTCATCTTGGCTATTGTAAATAATGTTGTAATGAACATAGGGTGCATATGTCTTTTCTAATTAGTGTTTTCATTTTCTTTGGATAAATACCCAGAAGTGGAGTTGCTGGTTCTTTGAAAAGATAAACAAAATTGATAAAGCGTTAGCCAAATTAATCAAGAAAAAGAGGACCCAAATCAATAAAGGCAGAAATGAAAGAGGAGAAGTTACAAAAAACATCACAGCAATAAATTCTAAGGATCATAAGAGATTACTATGAACAATTATACATCAATAAAATGGACAACCTAGAAGAAATGGACAAATTCCTAGAAATGTATGAACTCCCAAGACTGAACCAGGGAAAAATAGAAAGTATGAACAGACCAATTACCAGTAAAAAAAAAAAAAAAAAAAAAAATTGAGTCAATAAACAAGCAAACAAAAACCCAAAAAACAAAAAAACCTCCCCAAACACAAAAGAACAGGACCAGATGACTTCACAGGGGAATTCTACCAAACATTTAGAGACAAGTTAACACCTTTCCTACCCAAAATTTTCCAAAACTTTGCAGAGGAAGGAACACTTCCAAACTCATTCTATGAGGTGTCTCCAAAGTACTTTTATTTAATGATACATTTTTATTAGCAGTGCTTCGGTTTGCATGTTTGTAGAGTGCTGTGAAGCATACCCCTCACTTCTTGGCACACTGTCTGTCACTCCCTACAAGGATGTTATTTCCTCTGTTGTTGTTTTCTGTCTTCTCTTCATCCCGAATCCTGACTCCCAGCCCCTCCTTTCCCACCCAATAGTCACTCTTTCTAATATATTTTTATCTGCCCTTAAATATTTGCGCAATTTTGAGAATCTAATTTTCAAGAGTTATGTGTTCATCTTAAATTTCCGTACACGTTATTGTGCCACAGCCCTCATTTTGTTTCTTAAGATTTTTCACTCAACACTATATTTTTTAAAATGTGCCTACCTTTCTGCACGGACCTCTAACATTTGATTCATCACAGTGCACCTACCACACCCACCACATCTTACCTATTCTGTTCCTCTCATGAACACCTGTATGGTCTCTTGTCCCCCCCCCCACCCCCAAACACTACAACATCCTCACCCTGAGCCTTTATGACTTTCTCTTGGTTTCCACCCAGGAGCAGTATTGCTGGATCACAGGGGACACACAATTCATTTCACTAGGGACATCCACCTTGCTCTCCAGAGTGGCGTGGCAGGCTGTATCCCATCAGCAGTACCACATCCTCATGGACAATTTCCTACTCTTTGAAAGTTTTGCCAAGCAGAGGGATGGATGTGGAATGTAATCTTGTGATTCTTTTAACCGACACCTCTTTGATTCCTAGGGAAGTTGCACATCTCTTCATCACGTAGCAGCCATTCATGTTTCCCTGTCTATGAAGTGCCTATCAGTATATTTTACAAATCTATCGTCATCATCTTGTAGGGTTTTGATAATCCCTTGAATATTCCAGATGTCAATTTCTTGCTTATTTTTAGGAAGTAGACTTTCCCAATGTGTCACCTGTTTGTTTATTCTAATGATGTAATTATACCTTGAACCAAAGTCTTTAATATTGTTAGGGTTAAATCCAGTTTTTTTTTTTTTTTTTTGCTAGAGTTTGTACCTTTAGAGTATTACATACAAAATGCATATTCAGTTCAAGATAAAATTTTCTCCAACTTATTCTATTAGATTTATCATTACACTTTCTGCACTTAAGTTTTTTTTGTTTTTACATCTTTATTGGAGTATAATTGCTTTACAATGTTGTGTTAGTTTCTGCTGTATAACAAAGTGAATCAGTTCTATGTATACATATATCCTGATATCTCCTCCCTCTTGCGTCTCCCTCCCACCCTCCCTATCCCACCCATCTAGGTCGTCACAAAGCACTGAGCTGATCTTCCTGTGCGATGTAGCTGCTTCTCACTAGCTATCTATTTTACATTTGGTAGTGTGTATATGTCAATGCTACTCTCTCACTTCGTCCCAGCTTACCCTTCCCCCTCCTTGTGTCCTCAAGTGCATTCTCTATGTCTGTGTCTTTATTCCTGTCCTGCACTTAAGTTTTTAACCAATCTAGAGATCATTTTCCTTAGGATGTGAAGGAGAGTTCCAATTTTTGTTTTATCCATAAAGCAAGCTCTTTGAACTCAATATTATCTATTAAAAAAATCTATTCCTGGGCTTCCCTGGTGGCGCAGTTGTTGGGAGTCCGGCTGCCGATGCAGGGGACATGGGCTCGTGCCCCGGTCCGGGAGGATCCCACATGCCGCGGAGCGGCTGGGCCCATGAGCCATGACTGCTGAGCCTGCGCGTCCGGAGCCTGTGCTCTGCAATGGGAGAGGCCACAGCAGTGAAAGGCCCGCGTACTGCAAAAAAAAAAAAAAAAAAACTATTCCTTTTCACTGAAGTGTGACATCACCTTTCTTATATACAGGACACTGAACACACGAGTCTGCTGTTGAGATTTCTCTTATTCTACTTGTGAATTTAATATTTCTATACCAAAACCACATTTATTTAAAACTAGCATTTTGTAGAATTTCTTCATATCTTGTAGGCCAGGTGCCCTTTCATCCTTCTCCCTTTTCTGAAATTGATTTATTTTTTCATAGACCTTTATGCTTCCATATAAATGTTAGAATAAGATTGTTGAAGTTTACAAAAATTACTCTTGAAAAATTTCATTGGATCCCCATTAAAGTATGGCTTTTGCAGAGAATTAGAATCGCTATCTCTTTGAATGTTAAGCCATCCCATCATTGAATATGGTACAGTTTCCCTCTATTTTGATCTTTCTTTATATCCTTGAATGAATTTTAAAACTTTCTCCATCGAGGTCTCATGAATTCTTTATTAGATTTATTTCTGTACACACTGTAGCTTTTCCAGCTATTGTAAAGGTTATATTGTTTTATTATGATGCGTTTTAGTTAGAAATGACCAGTGTGAAGAAACACCATTGCGCTGTTGACATTGCACCTCTCAGTTTTGTGGAACTCTTGTTAAATCCAATATTTTGTCTATTGATTCTGATGGGTTTCCTGTTTAGGTGATCATATCATCTACAAATAAGGATTGCTTTCACTCTTCTTGAGATGTTCTTCTACCTCTTACTGGTCGTTCTCTTCATCTCCCCTTGGTCAGGGTATTGCCGGGAGAGATGGTAATGGTTGTGTTTTCCTTGTTTTGGTCTTAAAGAAGTAACGTCTCAAATTAATCCACTGAATATAGTGTTTGCTGTAGAACATAAGCTCATAGTTATCTGTCAGATAAAGAAAATTCCCCTTTATTTCCAGTTTTCTGAGATTTTATTTAAAAATATGTTGGATATTTCCAGGAGTGTTTTTTTCTGGCTTCTACCCACCTAGTCAATATTTTTTACTTTATTTAGCTTAGTATTGTACCTTGAGGTGCTAAATAAATTACATTCACAGATTTTCTGATGTTCAACCTTCTTTTCATTCCTTTGATAAACTCTGCCTATGATGATATATTATTTTTGACACAATGTTAAAGTCAATTAGAAACTATGTAAATAAGTTTATTCATAAGTGAAATGAGTCTGTGCTTGGCTTCTTGAAGTGTTTTTCGACAGCTTTTGGAATCAGTAGAACCCTAGGCATTTAAAATTAATGGAAGCATTCTTATCCTCTCTCTCATTATCTGGAACACCTTGCAACTTGTGGAGACAGAAACTCTTCTTTGAACCTCTGCTGTAACTTTCATGTGGGGCTCTCTAGGCCTGGTTTTGTGGTTGTTTTGTTTTGTTTCCCCTTGGGGGGAGGTTTAACTACCATTGCAAATTTTAAACTGAAATCTTCTACTTCTTCTTGCTACAGTTGGGGATATTATATCTCTCCAGAAATTTTTCTCTTTTGTATTCTGTATTTTGTAGATTTATTTCTTCCCCCCATTTCATTGATCAGATTTGCCAGAAGTTTGTATATTTAGCTAATCTTTTATAGAGAGAGCTTTTGATTTTGTTAATCTTCTCTGTTTCACTGATTTCTGTTCCTATCTGTTATATTTCCTTTCTTCTTATTTCTTTGGGTTGCTTGTGTTTCTCCTTTTGTTTTCTCCTTGAATTGAATGCTTAGCTTATTTCTTTTATTTCTTTTCTTACTTTCTAATAATATATTTAAATACATGCAGCTGTCACTATAGTATGGTCCCATTATTTTGTATCTCTCTTATGCTTTACTCTCTATCCTAACAGCTTTTTAGAATGATTGATTTCTTAGTTTTTGGACATATGGTGTTTTACTTACTTTTAATCATCTTTTATTATTGACTTCTAATCTTATTGAATTATGCTCAGAGAATACATTATACCTGGATGGGTTGTTTGGGTGTTGCACCTTCCAATCTAGTCCCTTATCTGTGGTTGTAAAAGCTCCCCGACACATACACACACACATTTTACTTTGAGCTTCTTATTAATCCTGTCATTCAAATTTTATATGTATTTACACCTTTTTGTTTTTGGCTTTTGTCCCTCTGATCTACCAGTTTCTTAGAGGGCTTTGTTAAGATCTTGGATAATAAATTTTACTGTCTCTATTTCCCCTCGTAATTCTGTCAGTTGTTACTTTATATATTGTGATGTGATATTTTAAAGGGCATATATATTCACAACTACTATATCTTCTTGATCTATTCTGTTTTGTCTGGATATAACATCACTCTTTGTCATTATGATGTTTTCACCTTAACATCTATTTAGTCTAATCAGGAAAAGTGTTACCTTGTATTTTTACCAATTTCTTATTGAAACAACCTTCTTTGTAAACGCTCCATACACCTACTTTTCAATGATTTCATTCATTAACTTACGTAGATTGCCGTATCTGTTTTTAGTTCTCATTATAAATCAGTGCATCAGCATTCTGGATTTACTCTTGGACAGTCTGCTCTTGGTGGCTGGGAAGTCGTTTTCAGTGACTGAGGGCTAGAGCCATGCTAAGGATTGCAGCTCTGTCACATCGTCCAGGAAAAAAGCCACCTGTCTTTTCCCCCAGGTGCTACATGATATGAATCTTTTTTTCATTCCTTCCCTCTCTCCCTTCCTTCCCCCTTCTTTCCTCCCTCTACTCTCCTTCCCTCTTTCCTCTCTCTTTCTTCATTTGCTTTTTACTTCTTTTTCTGAATTTTAATACAGATACATTGTAAAGGTCACAAAGCAGATGTACAGGTTGATAAATAAGTAAAAAGAGATTGCCCTGTAGCCAGGACCCTGGTCAGGAGATAGAATATTACCAGCACCCCTTCCCTCTAGGTAACAAGTACAGGTAGTGAAATGTTTGTAATATGTAATCATGAAATGTTAGGTAACAGCCCTTGAGATACTCACGTCCTTGCTTTGTTGCTTTATCACCAGACATTTAGTTCTGCCCCTGATGAGCTTCACACGAATAGAATCATTACCTTGATTTCACACGGACGGAATCACATGTCTTCTTGTTTCGCTGAACGTTATGTTTTGGTGTTTCTTCCATGTCTTACATGCATTTGTATCTCACTTATTTCCAGCACAGTCTAGTAGGCATTGTGGGTTTCACTGGGTCCATTCCCCAGATGATGGTCACTGGTCAGTTTCCAGTTTCCGGCTTTGCAAGCCAGGCTGCTGTGAGCAGTCCTACGTGTGTCTCAGCGGACATGCTAGTGAGCGTTTCTAGTGTTGCTTTTAGCAGTAGGGTGTTGCATTACAGACTGTCTGTGCATGGGCAACTTCACTAGTTAAAGTCAAATGCCTTCCAGAGTGGGCATCCTGATTAGAACTCCCACCACCAAGGTCTGAGAGCTGTTACTGCTCCAATATCACACGATATTGACATAAAGGATTAATCAGTTTCTGTGTGCATTTTTAAACTTATTTTTCAATCTAGTGGGCATGTGTTTGCCAGGTCTTATTTTGCCTTTCCCTGATTACTGATGAGAGAATATTTGTCCTGTGCAATGTTAGCCATTCTGGTTCCTCTCTTTTTAAGTATCTGTTCCCATTCTTTTGGCCTTTCTTTTGGGTTGTTTTTCTTTTTTATTGATTGGCAAGAGTTTTCTTAAAAAAAAATATGCTTTGGATATGAACCCTTTTTTTGGGTTACAGGTGCTGCAAATATCTTTTCTATTCTGTGTCTTATTTTTCATTATTGTAGAGTGTCTTTTCATGAACAAAAGCTCCTAATTTCACTTTAGTCGAATTCATCAATCTTTTTATATGCCTGAGAAAATCTTATCTTACCCTAGCATTAAATAATAGATTAGCTTGACCTAACAGTCTGAACATCATTTTTCCTTTAATATGTAAAAACGATGATACCGTTGCCTGGCTTGTAATACTGACACATATGATACTAACTGGATTCTTATTCATATTTATGAGGGGGATTTTTAAAGCTTTTTTCTGGAAATGTTTAGAGTTTTTTATCTTTGATGTTTTAAAATTTATTTAATTTTGTCTAGTTTTGCTTTTCCCCTTATTTGTTACTCAAGGTCTCTTTTTTCTATTTCTTGCTAACTTTTGGTGGTCAATTTTTTTAAAGTGTTTTCTCCTCTCCGTCTTCTCTGTCCTTCTGGTGCTACTATGTGCTTTTGGCATTTTTATCGTCCGTGTCTCTGCTTCTATTCTCCTATTTATTTGTTCCTCTCTTGGGCTTTTCTGGGACAGACCCTGGACCAGCTCCTCTGGACAATGATTTGTTCTCAGCTGGATCCATTCTGCTCTTCGAACCATCCATTCTGTTTTAAATACCAACAATTCTATTTTTCAAATTTGTCATCTCCAGTTTGTTCCTCTTTCTAACTTAGTCTGGTTTTATGTCTTTTTTGGTAAATAATATGTCTTATTTCTACTTTGTCTGATATTGGGTTCTTTTATATTGATCGCACTCTCTCAGTATCATTATTTGCATTGTGAGCTCACACTCCTCGGGGACGTTAGCTGCCTTAGATGGTGATACATCCTGGAGAGGGGGCCGTGTCCCCCTCCAGCTGGTGGCCTTCCCCGGGTTTTGGGCTTGGAGGAGAGAGATGCTCCAGGAAGGAGCCTCCAGTGTCACTGTGTGTCTCCTGCCTTTGCCTTGCTTTTATAGTTTTCGGTCTCAGTGCCAACCATCTAACCCTCCAGGTCAGGAGCGGGGCAGGGGTGGTTCACTGCTGGGTCCCCTCCCCCAATGCCTAGCTCTTCTCTTCCTACCTGCTATGGCTCCCGCGTTTGGACACGTTGAGAGGGAGTAAAGGTGGAAGCCAACATGTGACCTTCATTTTAGAGGCTGTTAGAGGACCAGAGCTCAGACGGAGAGCGTGTCATTGGACCTGGAGCATCATGGGGGAAGCTTCCAACTCATGTGAGGTCAGGGCAGGTGAATGGCCCTGGGTAATTCCGGGGTCTGTGAGTGACCTCATTATGGGAGGAAAGAGGCTCCCTCCGCCACCTGCAGCTTCATCTGATCCCATGTGCACTATGGAGATTTTGCTGTTCCAGTTACTCTACTGCCTGGAATGGGGAAGGACAGTCCAGGGCTGTGGGAGGCTGGTGGAGAAGGGTCAGAGGGCTGGCTCCCAGCCTGGAGGCAGCTCTCACACCTGCGAGGTCTGCCCGCTCCAGCCTCTGCTTCCTCTCAGGACGCCAGCCGGGGAGGTTGCCGTGCACATCAGCCTGGGGACTCCGCCTGCCCCAAACCTCCAACTACAGAATACAGGCGCATTTTGTGGGGGTCCATCCTGATCAGGGGCAGTTTCTGAACATCCATCGTTAGGGTTTGTGTTGTTCTGGGGGAAACAAACCCAAAGACTTACCTGCGAAACACAGAGGCGAGCTTTCCCTCCATCTATTCCTCCTGCCCAGAGTTCGGAGTCGATGTGACGAATTCGGTGTGCTCCATCGCAGTTTGGGGACTGTGGTTCCAGTATGCAAAGTCGCCGCCCTCACCTCCACAGCGCATCAAATCATGCAGCATGAATCTTGCGGCCGTGGTTTTCCAAGTGCGCACGCCACGTTAGCTGCATGTCTCTCCCCCACAGCCTTGGTGTCTGGAGTTGTCTGGATAATCTTATCTCTGGACCTGAGCCCCGCCACTTTCTCAGCAAGCCGTGCGGTTGGTTGCACGGGTTACTTTCTTCTCCTTCCTTGGATGCTGGATCCATGATGCCTGGATGATGGGGCCACGCCAGTCAGGGTGAGCAGGGAGAAATCCAGGGGCAGTTGGAAAGGAGAACCTCCGGACCGGTGTGAACAGGTGGATCGCACCTGGGGCGCAGACGGGTGCTGAGTCCCTCTTCGGCTGCTGAGCCCAGTCGGGCGGATCCTTCTCCAGGGTTCTTTTCCTTCTGTGGCTTGGCCAGTCTGCGGGGATCATGGGGAGAGAGGTTGAGCTGCTGTATGGGCATCCTGTCTGCACTTTCTGGACCGCAGCCATCAGTGTTTGCAGCACTGGGAAAGGCGCGAGTCTCTACTGGACTGGTGTCTCCCAGTTCAACAAGCAGCGATGGAACCTCAGCTCAGGACCAGGCGAGGCGCTGCGCGCTGTGGACCCACCTCCAGCGGTGCATTAACCTTGCGCATGCGTGCACCCACAAGCACAGGCACACGCATAAGCAAAGCTGTATCTATATCCTCACTCTTCTGCTTAAAACAATGCAAGGCTCCCCATGTCTAGAAGCTGCAGCTCCTAACATGGCAAGCAGTGCCTTTTACCCTTTGCCCTCTGTTGACCTCTTGAAGCCCAGTGCCTTGCCGGGCCTCCCTGTTTGTGCTCCAAGAACAGCAAGCCACATGCAAGTCCCCCAAAGCCACATTGTTTCAGACGTCTGTGTTTTCGTCCATCTTTCCCGCAAACTCTTATTCATATCACAAAACTCAGCTCAGAATGCCCTCCTTGGCGGTCTTCTTGCATCCAGAGAGGCACAGTTCATAGTTCCCTCCCCGACCCCGGCAGAAAGCTGCCATTCCCCTGTCGGCCCTTTGGATAATAATTGATCTCTACCTCGGGTTGGTAGGATGGTCTCTTCTTCGAGAGAAGGCTCAGGAGGCCGCCTGCAAAGGGTGGGTGCCAGACTGAGCCCAGAGCCAGGGGTGGGTGGTGGTGCTGGGGGTTTGGAGGAAGGACTGCCCCTCTGACACCTCACCCGGCGTTTGATTTCATTCCAGCAAGCTCCCCAGTCTTGACTCTTTTCAGAGAGTTAAAGGGAGGATCTCTTAGATATTTATTTATTTCCCGTTAAAGCTCAGTGGCTGCAAAAGAAGGTGTTTATTTTAAAATTTAAATTGTAGTTGGCACCCCCCAGGCCGCTGGATCGGCATTTGTCTGCAGCCTCCACTTCAAGAGCCCCCTGCATGGTGGTGTTTTCTTTCACCAGGTGACAGAGAGGTGCTCTGGCCGTTTTGGACATCACTGCTAGGTTTTGAGGGATTAAAAATCACTAAACACACAACTTCCCCCCAGTGGAGAAATAAAAGGGAGCCCCTTTTCTTACCTCCTTGCAAATCCTCCCTCCACCCTGCTAGAAAATATTCCAGAGCTCCGAGATTTGGGGCTGGGGAAGGGCTGGGTGGAGCTAAAGGTGGGCTGCGGGGAGCTGTGTGTGGGGAGGGGCAGCTCCTTCATTGCCACTTCCTGATTTGCCCTGCCCCCACCTGCTGCGCAGAAAGCGACCCCAGGACTCTGGGGAAACATCTCTGACTGATGGCAAACCCAGCGCTGCTCCTGCATGCCTCCCTCCTACCACTCCATCCCCCATACCGTTACCAGAATCATCCAGAAGGCAGATCCGATGAGGTCCACCCTGCTGGAAACCCGATGAGGTCCACCAGACCTTTCCCAGCCCAGCTCCTGCCCACCTGCCCACCTGCCCCATCCCTGCCATCCTACCCCTGGTGCTTCATCTCCAGCCAGATGGAACAACTTGGTGCATTTTTCATCATCTGTGGTGGAGGAAAGGGTTTTTTTTTTTTTTTTTTTCTGTCCATAACAGACGGTATTTTGAAAATTACAGCAAAAAGAAATCACTCAGAAAATGAAATCAAAGGCATACAAAACAGACCCCATGCTTTTACTAATAATTTCAACAGACATAAAATTACTCTGTCAATTTTCTATAAACATTTCTAAATGCCTGCTCTCAATTTTTGTTCTCTCACCACGCACTGTGACAACTGTTTTGGGGACCAGCAGGGCCCCACAGACTGCACCGGGGAAGGGGCAGATGGAAGCTTCTAGAAGACCCGGTACTGTCTTGACCAAGGGTTGCTCCTGCCACATCCTCTGCTAGGCCCTCCCTGCCCACCGTGGACCACCTGACTCTCACACCCTTCCCAGTTTGGTAGTCTCCCTCCTGCATCTTCCTGGACACCCTGTACAAGCCGAGTCCCCTCCCTCTGTGCTTGTGTGGGACTGCTGGTCCCTTCCCCAGGGCACGGGGCATACAGTGGTGCTCACAATGTGTTTCTTAAGTGAATGGATGTGCACCTGAACGCAGAAAGATCCAGGTGGCACTTTAGATCAGTGTTCCTCAAAGTGTGGGCCAGGACCTCCACGCCACTTCCGCTTCAAAACTCATGCTGGCAAGTGAAAGCTTCCCTACTGCGATCCGAGGAAGGACACAGCTTTGGCTCCATGGGATCTACGAGATGATTTACAAAGACATGTGGCATCGTTTGCCTACATGCCAGGAATGTATGCTGTGCTTTTGGTGTCCATTTGTCTAGTCTAATGAGAAGCATTAATGTGATGGCCCTTAGCATATGGCAGGTATGGCATTAAAACGGTTGTTATAACTGGAATCCATATGTTGAAAAAGTTACACAGAGGCACAGTAGATATAAAAAAGGCCCAAATTAAACTTCTAGAGATGAAAACTACAATGCGTGAGGTGAAAAGAGTAGTGGAACAGGTGAAGAGCAGATTAGACCTCACAGAAGACATTAGCTTGAAGGCGTTCCTATAGAAACCATCCAAGATGAAACAACGAGAGAAAAGAGGAAACTTTGGGACACTTTTCATTAAGGAGAATTCTACTGTTTAGCTAGATGACATTTTGATGATCTATTCAACAGTGGATGGACATTTGGCTTGTTTCCAGCTATGGGCTTTCACAAAGCTGCAGGGAAATTTCCAGTACAAGTCTTTGTGTAGATAGATGCTTTCATTTCTCTTGTGTAGAATTGCTGGGTTTATAATAAGTTTATGTTTGACTTTTTAAGAGATTGCCAGTTATTCTAAAATGACTGTGCCTTTTTATATTCCCACCAGTTACATATGAAGGCCCCTGTTTCTTTCTCCTCTCTAAAACCTGTTATTGTCTGTCTTATTGATTATAGCCATTCTAGTGGATGTGAAGTGGTATCTCATTAATTTGCATTTTAATGCCTAATGATGATGAACATCTTTTCATGTGTTTAAAACCATGCAGCTCTTCATTATTGAAGTATCTATTCAAATTTTTCCCCTTTAAAAAAATTGGGCTGTCTTATTTTTGAGTTGTAAAAATTCTTCATATATTCTGCCTATAAGTTCTTTACCAGATAATAATTTGCACCTATTTCCCCCAGTCTTTGGTTTGTCTTTTAATGGTTTCTTTCAAAGAGCAAAGGTTTTTAATTTTGGCGGAATCCAATTCATCAAATTCATTTTTATAGATTGTGCCTTTGGTGTCACAATATATAAGAAATCTTTGCCTCAGCAAAGATCACAGAGATTTTCTTCTAAGTTTTCTTCTCAAAGATTTAAACTTATAAGGATGACAATCAGGCCTCTGATACATTTTGAGTGAATTTGGCATATGGTGTGAGGTAAACATCCAAGTTCCCCTCCCCCTCCCAATTGACCCTGAATGTTAGGATTTATTTCTAGATTCTTAATTCTCTTCCAGTGCTCTATATGTTTATCCTTATGCCAATATCACATATTATTTTTAAAAAGTAATTAATTAAATTAATTTTTGGCTGTTTTGGGTCTTCGTTGCTGTGCGGGGGCTACTCTTTGTTGTGGTGCGTGGGCTTCTCATTGCAGTGGCTTCTCTTGTGGTAGAGCACAGGCTGTAGGTGTACAGGCTTCAGTAGTTGTGGCTCGTGGGTTCAGCAGTTGTGGCTTGTGGTCTCAGTAGTTGTGGCTTGTGGGCTCTAAAGCACAGGCTCAGTAGTTGTGGTGGATGGGCTTAGTTGCTCTGCGGCATGTGGGATCTTCCTGGACCAGGGATCAAACCCATGTACCCTGCATTGGCAGGCGGATTCTTAACCACTGTGCCACCAGGGAAGCCCCTCACATATTATTGATTACTGTAGCATTAGAGTAACTTTGGAAATTGGGAAGAGTAAGTCCTCACACTTTCTTCTTTTTCAAAATTACTTTTGCTATTTTAGGACATTTACATTTGCATGAATGCTTTAGGGTCAACATATCATAATATAAAAAAGGCCTGGGAGTATTTTATTTGGGATTTCATAGATCTGCAAATCAATCTGAGGGAAAATCACCATCTTAACAATATGGAGTCTTTCAATCTATGAACATGGAATGCTTTTCATTTATTTAGATCTTTAATTTATCTCAGCAGCTTAACAGTTTTCAGTGTACAAGTTATGCTTTTTTGTTAAATTTATTCTTAATATTTTATTCTTTTTGATGCTATTTTGAGTGGAATTATTTTTTTAAATTTCATTTTCAATTAGCTTATTCCTAGTATGTAGAAATACAATTGATATTTGTGTATGGAAATTGTATCTTGTGACCTTGATGAATTCATTTATTTGTTCTGTTGGGTTTTTGATGACTACTTAGTATTTTCTACATATGGAATCATATTGTTTATGAATTATATACATGAAGAAGAAACTGGAAAACTAAAGGGAGAAAGATATATCCATAATCTTATGTGGAGATTTTAACACCCATATTTCACTATTTTAGAACAGACACAAAATCAATAAAGTTATGGAAGGTTTAAGAAAAAACAACTCTATCAACAAACCTGATCTATTGATGTTTGTAAACACTCTGTTTAACAATTGCAGGATACACATTCTTTTCCTCTGTGAATAAGAAATTCACAGGATGGAATGACCATATGCTGTGGCATAAAATATCTCAGTAAATTTTGTAGGATTGAAATAATAAATATATTCTCTGGTCACAATACCATTAAATAGAAGGAAGAGGGAATAATTTACAAATCATTTTATGATGCCAGCATAACCATGATACCAAAACACGACTAAGACATTACAATTAAATTAGAAATTAACTAATGATAAAATACCCAAATAGTTGGCAAGTGGGTACACAGTTACAAATAACCCATGAGTCAAAGAACAAATCACAATGAAAATTAGAAAACATTTAAAAATAAACCAAAATGAAAGCACACATATCAAAATTTATGAACCAAGGTTAAAACAATGCTTAGAAGAAATTGATAAATTTAAATGCATAATTAGAAGGGAATAAAAAATTTGAGTTAATGATCTACCTTAAGAAGCTAGAAGAAAAAAGAGCAAATTGCTTCCAAAGAAAGTAGTATAATAAAAACAATAAAGGTGAGAGCAGAATGAAATGAAATAGAAAACCTGCAATTAAGAAATTAACAAAGTGAATGGGATGAATTGGGAGATTGGGATTGACATGTATACACTGATGTGTATAAAGTGGATGACTAATAAGAACCTGCTGAATAAAAAAAAATAAAATTTAATTAAAAAAAGAAATTAACAAAGTGAAAAAAAAGTTATTCGGAAAGGTTAACAAAATTGGTAAAACCTTAGCAAGACAGATAATAAAGAACATACACACACACACAAGGGAGAGCGGGTAGGGAAAACTGCAAATGATCAATATTACGGTGAAAGCAAGAGATCATGGAAAGGTCTACAGACGTTCAATGAACAGTAAGAGAATATTATGACATCTTTATGCCAGTTGTTTTTACAAATTAGATATAATGAATAAATTTCTTGAAGACACATTACTTATAAAAAAAGAAGAAATAGAAACTCAGAATAGCCTTATAATAACATTGAATTCACAAGTAAATACCTTTTTGCAATGAAAACCCTAGGCCAGGGTCTGAATAATGACTTTATCACTCGTATAAGAGGTGTTTCCAATCTCACACACCATTTCAAAGTATAAAGGAACGAGGATATGCTGCAAGTCATTGCGTGATGCCCGTGTAAACTTGAAACTAAAGCCTAACAAAGGTATTACCAAAAAATAAAATTATAGACCAATAGTCCTCATCATATAGGCACAAAAGACCTAAACATGACATTAGCAAATAGAATACAGTAGTATATAAAAGTATGGTATGCCATGACTAAATGGGGTTTATCCCAGGAATGCAGTGTTTGTTTAACATTCAAAAATCAATCAGCGTAGTTCATTGCCTCAACAAATAAAGGGCATATGTGAAAAACCTACAGCTAACATGATACAATGGTGAAACACTGAATGCTCTTACACTAATGTCAGGAACAAGGCACAGTGTCTGCTTTTATCACTCTATCTACCATTACACTGGAGGTCCTAACTAGAGTCAGGAAGCAAGAAAAATATAAATGGCATAAATGTTTGAAAGGAAAAAGTAAAACTATCCATGTCTAGAGACAGCATTATTGTCTACATAGAATTTTCTTAGGCAATCTTAAAAAACACAAACAGATAATTAAGTACACTTCACTGTGGTCATGGGAGACAAATCAACATAAAATCCTTTTTAATATATAATGGCAGAAATCAATTGGAAATGATTTTTAAAAGCAATTTAATTTATAACAAGAAAAAGTATTTAAGGATAACTTTAACAAAAGACACATGTGACCTTTTTGAGTGAAAAATACAAATACGACTTATAGATTTAAAGAAGAGATAAATAAATTCAGATATATACCATATTCATAGATTGGGAGAATCAATGTTGATAATAGGTCAGTTCTCCCCAGACTGATGTATAAATTAAATTCAGTTTCATTCAAAATCCAACCTCTCTCTCCTTCTCTCCCCACCTCCTTCCTCCTTCTTCTCTCTCTTTCTCTTTCTCTCTTTTCTGGTAGTAATAAGTGACTCTAAAATTTACAGTAACATGCAAAGTAACTAGAATAAAGTATTTATAAGAAACTAAGTTGGAAGCTTCATAACTGTTATCAGTACTTCCTATAAGGTAACAATAAATAGGATAGTGTGTTGATGGCATACATTTAGATACATAGATCAATGAAAATAATAGAGAATCCAGATCGACTCATACATATAAGGTCAACTGATTTTTCACAGAGATGTCAAGGTAATTTAATGGAGAAAGGAAAATCTTTTTAACAAATAGTACTCTAATAATTGGATATCCATATAGAAAAAAATGGAAACAATCCCTATTTCACACCCCTCACAAAAATTAATTGTGATTATAGTCCTGCATATAAAACCTATAAGTGTGAAGCTTTTAAAAGAAAACCAAAGAGTGTAATTGTGATTTTGGAGTATGTAAAATTTCTTATCAGGATACAAAAAACAATAAGCACAAAAGAAAATAAATGAACAATTTGAGCTTCCTCAAAATTAAAAGCTTTTTCTCATCAAAAGACACCAGTAAGAAAATGAAAGGCAAGCCACAGACTGGGAGAAAATATTGGCAATACAATATGACGATACAGTACAAATTTTATCTCAAGCCAAATAGCTTATTTTACATGACATATAAGAATATCATTTAAATCAGTTACAAAAGGTCAAGAAAAAGTAGAAAAAATGATGAATGACTCGCATAGCTACTCCACAAGTGACGATATACCAATATGTGTCAATAAGTACATGGAAAGGGTTAAAAACTTCAATAGTAAAGGAAACGCAACTAAATCCACACTGAATACCACTTCCCATCCATATTAAAGATTGACAACATCAAATGTTGTCAAGAATGCAGATTTATGAGAATCCCTATATGTTGCTGGTGGAAATGGAAAGTGATACTATCATTTGGGAGAGCTATTGGTCAATTTCTTGTAAATTTTAGTGTAGACCTACCCTATGATATGCAATTTCTGCTTTAAGAGGAATAAAAATATACTTTCTCAGAAGACTTATAAATGAGTGCTATATTCCCTTTATTCATAGAAGCCCAGAATTGCAAACAACCCAAACAGCCATCAACTGGAGAAGGGAATAATTTTTGGAACACTAATACAATAACGTATTCCTTAGAAACAAAAATAATGAATTATTGCTACATGGAACAACATGGATGAACGTCAAAACATTGTGGTGAGTGAAAGGAGCCAGACCCCAAAAGAGCACATACTCTGTGCCTACCTTTATACAAAGTTCAAGGATAGGCAAGCAAAACTAGTCCACAGTGATTGCCTATAAGGGTGGGAGTGACTGGAGGGTGGTGAGGAGCCTCCTGAGGTAATGAAAATGTTTTAAACCTTCAGAGGTGTGTGTGTTAAAATACGATCCACATCTCTGCATTTCAAAGCATGTAAATTTTACCTCAGATTTTTGAAAAAAGGAAATGTGAATGGTCTAATATAACCTAGAGTGAGCCTACATTTTTTTTCAATTTTCATTATACATTTCCCTTTGAAACTACGGCCAAACATAAACCACTGTCCTGCCTCTACGCCCAGTAATAATCTCAATATTTTGAGCACTGAAGATAGAGCAAGAGGACCTGACCCTTTTCCTTGGATCATCTCTTCCTTCTCCCCATCACATTCCTCTGAGGAGGGCTGCTCTTCTAGACCATTTTTCAGAGGGAATCCCAAACCACAGTGGCACTTACTTTGTTTAAAACCTAGCTCTTCACTGCTCCTGGAGCCAGTGAAGAAGTCTGAAGACAGATATCTTGTTTTACCCAATGCTTGAGGAAGAACCAATGGATTCTCCCTTGAAAGTAATGCTAATGTCTTTGGAAGAAAGTTTCTTTAAAATGCAGACGCAGGGACTTACCTGGTGGTGCAGTGGTTAAGAATCCGCCTGCCAATGCAGGGGACACAGGTTCGATCCCTGGTCCAGGAAGATCCCACATGCCGCGGAACAACTAAGCCTGTGCCCCACAACTATTGAGCCTGTGCTCTAGAGCCCGCGAGCCGCAACTACTGAAACCCCCGCACCTAGAGCCCGTGCTCCACAACAAGAGAAGCCACTGCAATGAGAAGTCCGCACACTGCAACAAAGAGTAGCCCCCACTCACCACAACTAGAGAAAGCCCGCGCACAGCAACGAAGATCCAACGCGGCCAAAAATAAAGTAAATAAGTTAATTAATTAAAATACAGATGCCATTCTTTCCTCCACAGTGAGGAAGGGGGATCCACGGCTCATTCTCCCAGCTCCGTCTCAGTGGTGGACAACTTGGCCAGGTCCTATCCTTCCTGGGAGCAGTTCTCTGGGAGACTCTACACATGTTGATGGAGTTTTCTGATGTTAATATTAGGAAACAAGAAGCAGCCAACAATGCTCCTTTTGTGAGGGGATAAACTTTTATATAAAGGTATAACCATTGCCTTTTTAAAAATTTTATTTATTTATTTGTTTTTAGCTGTGTTGGGTCTTTGTTGCTGAGTGCGGGCTTCCTCTAGTTGTGGCGAGTGGGGGCTACTCTTTGTTGCGGAAAAAAGTTGTGGCTTCTCTACACAGCCTCCCTGTTCTCTCAAGTTTGCCCCATCCAATTGTATGTAACTCTCATGACTTCCTGCAGTTGCACTGCCCCCAACGCCAGTCCGTTAGCGGGAAATAGAAGAACACATGTAATCACAGCACCAGGAAGAAATGGTGTGAAGTATCTAACACTGCAGGGAGCACTGTGGGGGCACAGGGAGGATGGGTCAGTTTCTAGCTAGGGACCAAAGGGACGCTGAGGGAAGAGGTGGCCTTTATGTCGGGCCTTGAATAAAGGAGTGAGATTTGGACAATGGCAGGATTGACGGAGACAGAAAACTGCAAGGACAGGTGTAGGGAATTGGGAATCGTGGCGTTTGTTAACTGTCTGCCAGATGGACTTCCGTCTATGTCGAAGTATTCACTCGGTCAATCATTCTTTCATTTATTTCTTCACAGGTATTTATTGAGATCCTGCTAAGTGTGAGCCCCATGCTGGGCAGTCTTAATAAAATGGTTAATGAGATTGGCAAAACCCCTGTCCTCGTGGGGCTTACATTTCAGCAGGGAAGACGGACATCACTTTCTAAAATCTCACTGCTCATTGTGAAGTCAAGCAGTGATAAATGCCATGGCTGAACTTCCTGGGACTACTGGAGGTGAACTGCTGTGGATGGAAGCAGACAGATTTGGGTTTGAAATCCGGGTCCTCATTCACCAGCTCTGTAATCTTGGCAAGTTACTTTCTGAACTCCCATTTGCTCAGTGTGCGTGGGGATAGCATCTATTTGCAATGCTGTAGAGGACTCAGGAAGAGAGTGTATCTGATTTGCCTGGCACGGGCACGATACCAACAGCAATCCTTCTCTTGTATTGCTACACGAGGGCTGCTTTTATTAGTGAGAAGACGCTCAGAAGTACCTCTTTCTGGGAGCTCAGACACGTAGACAGGGTGAGTTATCCGGGAGCATGTTTGGCTCAGAGCCCGCTTTACGAAAAGAAAGGAAAAGGTAGCCTCCTTGTGATGTCAATCACTCAACCTTCTTTGGATTCAACCCATGTTTTTGTTCCAGGGCCTGAAAGATGCCAGCGGCAGAATGATAGATACAAGTGGGATGGAAGAGCCCCAGGCCCTGTGTCAGGCTCACCATCTGTGTGTGCTGTGTAAGGTGTGGCGGGAGGGGGAGGCCAGATCAGCATGGAAGGGTGAGGGAAGGACCCTCGGATGACCTGGGGCTGGAGCTCAGTCTTGAGAGACTAAAAGGGGTTTCTGGGTAGATCTGTCAGGCCAAGGAATGCCCAGCTGGACACCAGGGATGCTGCAAAAGGACAGGGTAGGAGACCCTGGCGTTGGTGCAGTTTCTTCCAGGAACCGGTGGCAGACTTTGCACGATGACAGCTGGGGGCAGGCAGGTCTATATGGTCCTGGTGTCGTCATTCGTACCTTAGATACGAGTGTGATTCGCAGGGAAATAGGCTGGAGAATCAGTTCAAATCCATTCAGAGAGTCTGTCCCACCCTTATGGTGTCAAAAAAGGGACATGTGTAACCACTGAGCTGAGGGTCCCTGTGGTCTTTTTAGGGGACAGAACGGGGAGAGCTCAGGTGGAGCCTGCAGGGAAGACCACGGCCACCTGGATCTTTCCTTGCCACCTGTGCTTCTCAGGGGCTCCTGAGAAGTGAGGTGCCAATGTCAGCCCGTCTTGTCCTGGCGACCTGAAGCCAGGTATGCCAGGTATTATAGGTATGCCAGGTATGACGGGTATGACAGGTATTCCAGGCAGGCCAGGAGTGTGGTTCTGAGGTGTTGACAGAAAACAGGGAGATCAGCTCGGTGGGATAGGGAGGGTGGGAGGGAGGGAGACGCAAGAGGGAAGAGATAAGAGATATGGGAACATATGTATATGTATAACTGATTCACTTTGTTATAAAGCAGAAACTAACACACCATTGTAAAGCAATTATACCCCAATAAAGATGTTAAAAAAAAAAAAGAAAAGAAAGGAAAAGAAAAAATTCATTTGTACTTAATTAAAAGATTTCTGAATATGGGTGTTATCCTAAATGACCCGGCCCCCTGCCTAGTCTCTCCACGGGGAACAAGATGAGGAATCGGATGAGGAATCTCTGGGTCTGCTTTTTGCCTAGCAGGGACTGGAGGAACGCACGTTAGTAAGGGCACAGGATTAAGGATGACACGCTCTTCCCAGCTGCTCCAATCACTGGGCAATTTGCTTTAAATAGGATCCAAGTCTCCTCTTAGAACAAGAGCAATTTCATAGAAATTTGCTTGGTTGAGCCCCCCGGCCGGGCCCGGCTCCAGTGGGCCTTGCCCTGCATCTCCTGGCCCCATCCCGCGTCAGCCCTCAGACTAGGGGTGGCTGAGTCATCGTCTTGGCTGGAGTTTAGGACGGGCCCGGAGCCCCGTTATTTAATTCTGGGTGAGTCAGGAGAAGTTGAGGGGTGAATCCCCGCGTACTGTGAGCACAGTTTATGGCTGGCATGAGTCACACTTGAGTTGTATTTAAAGGGAGAAAGAAACTGGATGTGGGAAATCAAATTAACTTGCTAGACAACTCAGTTAAAACGCAGAGGGAGGCTGTGAGGGGTGGGCTCAGCGCCAGGGGCAGGGGCAGGGGCAGGGGACTCGTCTGTGGTCAGAGAGACGTGAGTGAGCCCAGGCCGTAGCGGGGGTGTCAGGAGACTAGTCAGCAAAGTGTGCGGAGGAGCCTGAGAGAATCCACGGAGCTTCAGTGTCACCTGTTGGCTCTGGAACCAGCCTCACCAGATGCAGGAGGTGGGAGGCATACTTCCGGATCATCTGGCGGTTCTGGGATCTTTGCTAGGTGTTTCCATGTTGGCATTGCTCATCTTTTCCACAGTCCTTCAATGTTGCTGTTATTAATCTCCCTTTTTAAAAAAATTTTTTTTAATTGAAGTATATAGTTGATTTACAGTATCGTGTAAGTTTTAGGTATTCTGCACAGCAATTCAGTTATACAGACATATATATGTATATATATATATTTTTTTTCTTTTTCTGATTCTTTTCTCTTACAGGTTATTACATGGTACTGAGTAGTTCCCTGTGCCATTCAGTAGGTCCTTGTTATTTATCTATTTTATACATAGTACTGTGTATATGATAATCCCAGCCTACTAATTTATCCCTCCCTCACCCCCTTTCCCCTTTGGTAACCATAAGTTTGTTTTCTATGTCTGTGCGTCTATTTCTGTTTTGTACCTAAGTTTATTTATATCATGTTCTTAGATTCCACATATAAGCGATATCCTATATTTGTCTGTGTCTGGCTTACTTCACTTGGTATGATCGTCTCTAGGTCCATCCATGTGGCTGCAAATGGCGTTATTTCATTCCTTTTTATATTACTCTCTCTTTGGAGACAAGGAAACTGATGGAAAGAGAGGAAGTAACTTACCTGTGGCCCCAGAGGTCTCAGGTGAAGGAGCCAGGATCACACAGGGGTCCCATTCCAGAGACGTAGCCTGTACACCCCAGCTGGTGCATCCCCCCAGCTCTCTCTGTCTCTGTGTCTGTCTCTCTCAGGACTTCATAGGCATTTGTGTGGACGCCTCATTAAACTCTTTGTCCATCTGACCCCCAGAATGACTTCTGCCTGTGGCAGCTGTGGGGTGACGGGTTGTCCCCCACCCGCCCTCTGAAGCCCCGGCACTTAGATTGGCTGAAGATGTACTCTCCACCCTCCTGGCAGCCAGCCTGGCAGAAACACAAACTTCCAACAGTTTTCTCTGAAGGAGTGTCCATGTTTGGGCTGGTAAGTGGCCCCCTCTCCTTAGCTGTGTAGCCCAGAGAAGGAGAGCAGAGGTAGGGTGTGTCGTGGACCACTTCTCTGCACCTCTGAACACAAGGTGGGGGGCATCTGACCTTGGATCTTAGCTGTGATTCTGGGAGGGAACACATCCCACTGTAGCAGGGGTTCCGCGCGTGTCTGCCCCATGCTCCCCATTGGAGAGACATCTCCGTGCAGAGGACAGTGTTCGTCCATGTCAGTCTTTATTCCGCATGTGCCTTGTTGGTGCTCACACAGTGGAGCTTTCATGAGAGACGAAGCATGGCCCTAGTGGTTTAGGCTCCGGGCTGCCGTGAGCAGAGTGATGGGGGGGGAGGAGGCCCTCCACCCTGTCCTCCGCCCCCAGGATTACTGAGAGCTTGCAGTTCTGCTCTGCACCCCAGCATCACCGTGGGTTTAAATGTCCTGGGTAAGGAGCAGGCTGTCATTCAGAACAGACTGTTCTTCCTCTTGAAGACTGCTTTGAGAATGGTGAGCTATTTTCCGGGTCTTTTCCAGTAAATCAAAACTTTCGCTGTCCTGTAAACCCCGAGCATCTTAGTCTCATGTGCTCCTCGTATATTGCTCTGTGAGATTTTGATGATATCCCGGCGGGCCTGACAAAGACGCACTGCAGGTGGTGGCCTCCCGGGGGACATTAGATCAAGCCCACTGTGTCTCTTCACTGTCGGTTCATCGCTTTCGGAAGGAGCTCCACTGTGAGTTTTCAGGGTTGCTGCCGTTCTTAAAAGGGTTGCTCTCTCTGCTCTGGAAACCTGATAGCCAGAAGCAGCTTTCTTGACCAGAGCAACAGCGACCATCACTTCAGGGGAAAGCTTGTGATTTGCTGGCGACCCTTTTCTTCTCTTGTCCTCAGCTTTCTAGGCTGGGGCAGGACAGCTATGGTCTGAGGGCAGGAGGTACCAGCGTGTTTTAGCAGCTGGACTCAGTGGGGGAAATCTAGATAGTAAGCAGGTCCCCGGGATCTCCATGTGGTCCTTTGATTTCCTGATGCTGTCACCTGTCTCCTGGGCGGGGGTCCCAGGCTCTGCAACTGGCCCCAGGTGGACACGGACCCTCAGGTGAGCCTAGGAGCACTTGTACTCATTCTGTCTTCCACCCCCAAGATCTGACCTGTGGGGAGGGGGACAGGCGAAGGACATGGGAGCTCCAAGCTGTGAGATGGCCACCTCATGACCCAGGCACTTTAGGAAACAGCAGGATCCAGTGGAGACCACTGAGGTGTTGGGGTCTGATGGACTCAAGTTCAAGTCTCGGTTCCATTACCCACAAAGGCTCACTTGTGTCTAAAAATGGAAGGTCTCTGCGTCCCAGTTGCCTCATCTATAAAAGAATGGTGATTGTAGAATCAGAATTAATTGTAGAATAATATCTCTATAAGCAATTCTGTATGTGTCAGGGAGTTCTGAGCGTGGGCTCCACCTAACCCTGTCCAGGAGGGTGGGTGACATACCACCGGAGCAGCAGAGCCTCAGACAGACTATCACGTCCACGTCCCCATGGAGCCATGGTGGAGGGGGAGGGGACCCAAGGTGCTCCCTGTCCTGGGGGCATGGCACCCACCTCCCTGAGGCTGGGGGTTTAACAAGGTGGCAAACACGCATGAGCTATCTCTGGGTGCAGTGAAAAATAACATTAGTGACAGAGGTACAGAGCAGCCCTTCTCAAACTCTGGAGCGTTTACACATCCCCTGGGCACTGTGCTAATCTAGGCCTCGGGCCAGGCTGGCGTCTGAGACAGTGCACTTATAACTACATCCTGCGGCTGCTGGACAGAGGGCCACCTGTCTGCAGGAGGGCACAGAGGCTCTCTGTGAGCCGGGCATTCCCTGACCTGTGACATGTGGCATTGTTTACTCCGATTCTGGGGATCGAGGCCGTGGGAAGTAACGGGCCATCTCTGCAGAGGGGGGCTTTGGGAGCTCCTCCCAACCTCCATCCTCTCCGTGTTGCCACATGTACAGTGCATGGCTGATGGCTCCTCAGCCTTCCAGCCTCAACAGCCGCCCCCTTCGCACCCCATCCTGGATGCATCATTCCTCGCTGGGCTGAGCTCTCAGGTGCAGCCAGCCTGGTGAGAGGGCGGCCATCCCCGCCCCTGTGGGAAGTGGGGCTGTGCCAAGGGACACTTTTCAAGGGCAACTGCATGGGCTGCTTCGTCTTGTCAAGTTCCTGCCCGATCTTGACTTTACAGAGAACTCTGGGCATCACATCCCATCCCATCCAGGGTCGGGGAAAGCTGCGTGCGTGTGTGTGTGTGTGTGTGTGTGTGTGTGTGTGTGTGTGTGTGAACATGCCAGTGTGAGGGCACACACACTCCTGAGTGCCCTGCTCTGCCTGCACCTGTGCTGGAGAAGTAGGAAAGTCTCCCAGGAATTTACAAGTGTCTTCATTTCCCGCTCTGCTGACTATGATTCAATCAATACCCGGGCCCACAGAGAGAAGTGCAGTGTTTTCTTCCTTCCCTCTTCCCTCCTTCCCGCCTTCCGTGTTTAATAGCCTGGAGGTTTACTTATTGCAACGGCTTTTTTTTTTTTTAACCAAAATAAATGTTCTTTGCTTTTCTCCATTCCCATTAATTGTGATTTATATGAATTTAAAAGTCTTCCACAACAGCATTTGTATCTGGAAGCCGTAAATCTCAGGAAGTAACGTTCTCTCAGAACACACACTCACACACACACCACACACACACGCATATCAGGCACACTACACACCAGACACACACACACACACACATCAGACACACACACACACACATCAGACACAAATACACACACACACACACACACACACACACACACACACACACACACACCACTTGATCCCAGAGCCGTTTCCCAGGTCTTCATTTCTGCTCTTCCCCAGCCTGGGTTGGAGGCAGGGCAAATGTTGATGTCACTTTTGTGATGGGAAGCATGGGGCCTCATTCATGCAGCACCATGGCAGGGATACGAGCCTCCAGATCCAGCCATTTTTCTCTCTGCCCAGAGACCTGACCAAGAACTGAAGGCAGGGTCAGTGCTTTCTCACTGGCAAACACGATCCAGTATAAGCCTTCAACTGATTGGATGAGGCCCACCCACATTATGGAGGGCAGTCTGCTTTACTCAGAGTCCACTGACTATAGCTGGTAATCACAACTGAAAGATGCCTTCACAGACACATGCATGCTGGTGTTCAGCCAAACATCTGGGCACCACAGCCCAGCCAAGTCAACACACAGAACGAACCGTCACACTGTGTGCAGCCCTACAACAGTGCGAGGTAGCAGGGCACACTCCACACGTAGCGAATATTTCTAGCTCTCACCAAGGGGAAACTCACTGTCTACTGAGTTGTTTAAGGGACTTGATAGATTTAATAGTGTTCAAGGAATTAAGCCATTGACATTAAGAACCTAATACAAACAGTATACACTATCGTATAGCATTTCAGGACAAAGTCTTGCTGAAAAAGCAATGTTTTGTCTGGATTAAGCACTCAGTGAAGTCCCTCCTGGTTCTAATTTCTATGATCCCATTGTGTTATTGGGCTTTTTAGGCAAAAAGCAACATTTGAGGGTAATACAGAAAGCAAAACCTAGATATATGTGAGATTATGAGCATATGTGAAGGTCTTACTACTTGGAAGCATTTTGTGTGCCTGTGCCCTAGTGTGGACATGCACAGTCGCCAGCTGGAGCTTCATCCTCACGGCTAGTGTGATGCCCTGTCTCCACGTGAAGCAGTTCTTCACGGAGCTGGTGTTTTCACAAAGATGAAATAATTACCAGTGAAGTGGATGGAGAACCTCATGACTTTTCCTTTTCCTCTGTCAGACTCTCAAAAATGTTGAACAAAAATCACCAATATTGATATATTTATTACACTTTTCTTTCTCATTTGTTCAGAGAAAATACTGTTTTTTCAACCCAAATCATTGCACAGGTAAATTTCCACAATAGACTTTTCCTGAAGAAGAACGATGCTGGCATATCCTAGCGCCACTGTGATTTTCTGCACGAGCTGTTGACGGCCCTTGGAAGTCTCTAGCGGTGGACATTTCTAACCAGTCAGATGGAGCTTCAGGATATACAAAGGCATTTGGGAATTACTAATTTTTATTGTTGGAACCATTGCCTATGCTTAGAGTAAACAAATGCTTGATTACATTGGACAAAATTTAATTAAAAAATTTTACCAGTAATTCACATGAATTTCACAAATATATTTCACATTTGAATAACTTCCTCATTCAGATTATGTTCCCTGATCCAAGATGAGGCAATATGATATTTTCATGACTCTAAAACTCTCATATAAAATGGATGGAGTTACACAGTTACACTTTGGAAGGCTTCTCAAATTCTCCATACTTGTGCAGAAACGGGCAGGCTTCTGCATCCTTTTGGAACGTAAAAAGAAAGAGTGAAATAAAAACAGTAAGGAATTTTCCCGGCAGGGCTTGAACCAAAGATATTTGAAATCTCTAAAAACTAGATATTTGTCTTAAGAAATAGATGAATTTTAGGCTGGGTACATTGAACATGTAGTAAATAATTATTTGACAGTTTTTTTGAACTTTACTGAAAACAGCTCTAACGACCGCAAAGGATGTATGGGACAAATCTGATACACTAAAGCAAACGCTGTGATTTCCTTTTCTGCTAACTTTATCATGTGCTACTCTTGCACACTTATGAGAAATCTGTAATCATTGAAACAAAGGGCTGAGGATGCCTAAAGGTACACATACAGGGTCTCTCCATCTCTATCCATCTAACACCCTGTCATCATCTACAAACACACATTTCCATAGAAAATCTTAAGGTGAACCCAGGAGAAACACCAGATGAACCCTGTACCTCTTGCACACCAGAGGTGCATCACTGGGAAGCACTGAAGGTACATCTGAGAACTGAGGGTTCGTACGTGTGGCAAAATGAGCAGGTAGAAAAAGGGTCGTGTGTCATTTCTGATATCAGCTCGTCTGTATTAATCAGAGCTCTTTGGTTCCAGATGAATAACCCTGCTGACCCCAGCTATGTTCTCTGAAGGGAGGGACTTATTCCTTAGGTACCTGGAAAGGACAGGCGGGGCTCCAGGACTAAACTGTGCTGGGACCCTGTCTCATCACCATCATCTTTGCTTCTCTCTGGGATCTAACTGAATTCCCCGGTTCCTCCTACAGCTGAGGGCACGGCCGCCAGCACCAGGGTCTCATCAGAGAGCTTATGACGGCAGAAGAAGGTGTGCCTGTATCTCCAGGTATCAAACATGTGGCAGCCTTAGAGCAGGCTTCCCGTGTGCTCACCTTGGTGTGTGCCCAGGATGAACAGGGCCTGATGACTGGCCTGGCCTTGGTCCCCAGCACACACCTGTGGGGCATTGGGTGGGAGGTAACACAGCAATTCACAGTCCTGGCAGGGGCAGCAAATCACACCAAGAAAAGAGGTGGGAGCTGCTGGAGGAGCCCGACCCCCCAGATCTACTTCCTCATCACCTCTCAGGCCCAGCACGTGCTCTGCGGCTGCCACAGGTCAAAAGCCAAGACATGGAAGCACAGAACTGAAGACAACACATCCCTGCCACTCGGAGTTTTGCATTCCTAGGGAGAAGTCATATGAAAATTACCAAATGATGCGCTAAATGCTAGTTTCGAATCCTCTGTGAGCAAACAGCACAAGAAACCTGGCTGAACCTCTCGGTCTGAGTGAGGAGCACAGCGGTTTCCCGGGGTTTGCTGGGTGTAAGGAGGTTTGGTAGGCGAGGGTAATGGTGCCTCAGTCAGGCTGGCTGGGCTGTACTGTGTGACAAAGACACAATGAAATCTCAGGCACACGGCACCTTTTTTTTTTTTTTTTTTTTTTGATTTCATGAAGAGTTTTAGTATGGATAAAATAATAAGCTATAAAAATACAAATCATCAGTAAAGCTTTTTCTTTCTGGAGAACTATATTCAGAAATTAATGTAAGCATCTAAGGTGCGCATGTGTGTTTTTTCACCCATGATCATGTTTGTGTGTGTGTGTGTGTGCATTCCACTGCTACAGGAGACATGCAAAATAATACCAGATTTGCTACTATATGAAGTACTGCTTTCTCCCAAGAACTGTGTGCTCGCAGGGTTGGTTCAGGAAGGTGAGTGCCCTACCACCACATCGCAGTCATATCTCGTCACCTTCGGCAAGAATAATTTACTCAAGAAACATTCAAGCCTCTCCCATCGTCCCCCCAAGAGGGTGGTGGTCAGGGGCAAGGCCGCCTCCTCCGTACAGCTGTCCAGGGACTGGTGATCCTTCTGCCGTACTGGGATGGTGTCCTTCTCAATTCTTGGCTTCAGGAGTGTTTTCTAGGGCAGCCCATGGAAGTTTCATATCATCATTTTTTTCCTGTTGGTCAGAGGTAAGCACAGGTCCCCACCCACATGCAGTGGGGTGTGAGATGTGGTCTTCCTGAGAGGTGGAGGGATTGAAATGTGCAAAAACATAGCATCACCTCCGAAAAACTAAGGAAAGCCATTTCAGGCATAGGGAACAAATTAGGCAAAGACTTAGAGCTACGGATGAGCCAGGCGGTAGGTCACATGGTGCTCTGGGCTGTGGCCTAAGGGTGGTCGCCTTGTGGGAGCTGGTGAGTAAGGGAGGATGGAGCTGAGGATGCAGAGGTTTGCAGGAGACAGAGATGCACAGCAAGTTAGCACAGAGGTGCGGGGTCCAGTAAGGCGTGGCTCATTTTGACCCAGGGACCCTAATCCTGGCAGGGTTAGCAATGGTGAGATTTTAGGAACCTATCACAAATATTCTTGTAAGGGAGAAGGGGGTCTGGATTTGGGGTGTCCAGACAGGGACCACAGAGATGAGTGGACGGCTGAGAAGTGTTTCCAACCTGAGAGACAGACTGGAGGCTTGTACCTTCAGAGAGAGGTCACTGAGGACTTGAGGAAGAGCAGCTAGAAGGAGTCCAGTCTTGTACCCCCAGAAGTAACGAGAAAAGTAATTAGAAGCAAGGTGTTCACACATCTTGCCCCTAATACTGAATAGAGTCAGTAACATTGGGCCAAGACCAAAGAATGTTTGAGTCCATCGGGTCGCCAGGCTTGGCCCCCCTGCATCTGGTTCTCTGTTCTTTCTGAGATATTCCTTCATCTCCCATTACTTAAATTACAGTCTGTAGGATGTAGACTCCTGCCTTTCTGTGTTTGGCTGGGATCTCTCCCCTGAGCTCAAACAGGTGTTTGCAACTGCCGACCAGAAAACTCCATTTGGATGTCCCCCAAGCAGCATTGGCTCAATCTGTCAAAAACTTATCTCAGAAACTTCCCTTCCAAACTGGTGCTCTCCTCCCAGGGGATGACCTCTATGTCCCCAGTCGCTCATGCCAGGAACTTGAGAGTGCATTTCATATCAGCGTCTCCTGAAACCCCAAAGCCAACAAATGCCTAAATCCTGCTAGTTCTCCTTCTTAAATCTTTCTTGTGCTATTCTTCCTCTCTTTATCAACACTGCCAGCACCTTCCTTAGTCTAAGCCACCAAGATTTCTGTCCTGGGCTACTTGCTCACCTGGGCTGCATCCTCACCTGGGCTGCATCCTCACCTGGGCTGCATCCTCACCTGGGCTACTCACTTACCCAGGATACTTACTCTGACCTGTGCTACTCGCTCACTTGAGCTACTCACTCATTTGGGCTATTCACTCACCTGGGCTACTCGCTCACCTGGGCTATTCACTCACCTGGGCTACTTGCTCACCTGGGCTATTCACTTACCTGGGCTACTGACTTCTTGAAGTCTTTCTCTCCTCCAATGTATTTTCTACAATACAGCCTGAATGATCCATTAAAAATGCAACTTCACAAATCTGATCATGCCATTCCCGTCTTAGAATCCCTTCAGGGCTAATGGGATTACTCCTCAGTTAAATTCCAAATTCATAACCTGGCTGTATTGTAACATGATCTGGCCCCAGCTGAGTTCTCCTCCATTTCTCTCTGGGTTTTCCTCCCGACTAGGTTCCAGCAGTAGGATGACCTTCTTCCATTTCTTTGAACGGTCCGGGCGCCTTCCAGCCTCAGACCCTTGTGTACGCCAGTTCACCTGCTTGTCATGCTCTCGAATCCTGTTCCTCTTCACCTTCCCAACAGGACTCAGCTGAAATGTCACTTCCTGCAGAAAGCCATCTCTGACCCTCCAGACCAGTGTGGACCCTTGGTCATGCTCCTCCTCAGCGTTCTCTACTTAACTGCAATTAAAAGGTATAAGTTTTGATTGAAGTGTTTCATTTCCATGGTTGATGACTCAATAAGGACAGGGACCGTGTATTATTTTGTTATCTAGATTTTAATACTGTGATTGCATATAAATATGCTTAGTAAGTACTTTTATTTCATATTTGTGGACTTAAAGAGGACAAGAGAATCTGTTGCTTGTCTGCACGGGACCTCCCAGGGTACCAAAGATTGTATTTCAAAATCTGCATCTTTTTGTTGCACGGTAAAGTTTCAGTCTTTGGGGCTCTTGTGTGACTCCGGGGAGGCAACAGAGCTGGTGGCTCAGAGCTTGGAATTGGAGTCAGGCAGCCTCAGCACAAACCCTTGCTCTGCTAGTTACTAACTGTGTGACCTTAAGGGTAGCTCTTCCTCTCTCTGTGTCTCTTTCCTTCTGAGTGAGATGGGGCTCACAATAGTACGTGCACGATAGGTTTGCTGTAAGGAGAAGTAATTGATATAAAATATTTAGAACCAAACTTGACGTACGTTAATTGCTTAATACATATTAGTTGTTATTGCTGTGTTATAATTATCATTATTAATGTCGCTATTATACACACCAAATTTACAAATAACTGCATCGATCATAATGTCAATGTAGTAAATCACAATGAGAAATACAACTATCAAGTAAGCTGGAAAAACCAGTATCTGCTGTCTATGTGAAGCTCAATTGTACCAGTAAAACATTTCATCAGAAGTTTTGATTTTGAGATATTGTCATTAAAAATTAGTAGAAGTAATCGTCACTGTAATAGTTTTTTATTATTTTAATTCTATTTTGGTTATGTCATTGGACACCTACTCTACAATATTCTCTGAGACAAATCACACTTCTTGTGTTAGTATCACAGAAACCCTGGGAAGGATGAAGTCCCCTTCTAGCTATGACCAACTAGCAGTAACAGAGCATCCTTCCAGTTAAAAACTTGAGGAGAGGGATTAAAAAATGTTTGGAGGCATTAGAAAGACACAGATGTAGACGTATATGAGGGGCTAAGTTCCCAGAGAGAAAGAATGTAGAGAAAAGTAACACATGCTCTCGACCATTCTCCCAAGGCGTTTGCCAAATGTTGAGTAGCTGAGAGTGAAAGCTGCAGAAAGGCTGGGCAGAGGTTTGGGTGGTCACACAGAGTTGGCAAGCAAAGGTGGGTGTAGAACACTCCAAGAAGAACAGACCCTGGCAGGCAACCCCAGATATCAGCCGAAACTTGAAGGACTGTAGCTTAGCATCAGAGACATACCAGGGCTGGTCTGGGCCAGAAAACACTTGAGTCCCAGCCTCAAATCAGCTCATGGCCTGATTGAATTGACGTGTTCTCCTCTCTTCAAATTCCTTATAAGGGGACCAAGTGAAAGTTTTCTGGGGAAACCTCTAAAATTTCCACACACATGGCTGGGACCAGCTTAAATACTAGCAGGAATATCAGGAAATAGGAAAAAGAGAAAACACTGACAATAGAATCAGACCCATGGGTGACCGGTAGATTGGAGGTATCAGACGTGGATTTAAAATAACAAAGAAGAGAAGGAAATAGCACAAAATAACAAGAAAGCAGGTGACATGGTATTGTAAGAGGAGTTGGAGCACTAGGTTCTTGTTTCACCTTTGCTTTTCATTGGTCTTATTATGTGACCAAGTTAGTTCCTCACCAAAACCTCAGTTACTTATCGGCAAAATTGGTTAATAACAGTTCACCTGGTTAGTGTGGGGATGACATGAAATCTTGGGAAATGCACTCTCCAAACACAAGATAATCCTGAGATTGCTATTAATTCACTAGTGCCTCTTTGGAAGTAAGAGGAGGAAGTAAGAGTAAGGCTTCCCTTTTCTGGCTTAATAGCCAAAACATTCTTGTCTAATCCACACCATGAACACTTAATAAAGGTTTATAGATTAACTGTTTTTAACATGAGAACTTCTATTTTCTTTTTTTTTTTTACACCTAATGGCAATGATAATATTTATTCTTATATTTCATGAAAAGCTGAAGAAAAACATGTTTCTTTTTTTATATTCCTTTCCAATATGGTTTATTCCAATAATAAACCATAGTGATTAGAATTCTCTATGCTATATGGTAGGACCTTGTTGTTTATCTATTTTATGTATGGTAGTTTGTATCTGCTAATCCATCCCAAACTCCTAATTTATCCCTCCCCCAAGAATTTCTATTTTCTTATCAACAATTCAGTCTCCCTCTTTTTCATTCCCACGTTTTACTTACCTACCTGTTTCTGTATTCATTTATTTATCTGGATTGAAAAGTTTTATCAAAATGCATATTGGTAATAAATAAAAACATGGTGAAGATTCTAAAACCTTTTTTAAAATTCCCTGTTTTGGTAGATACTGCTCATTCCAAAAAGAGTTAGGAAATGAAAGGACGTGAGTTTCACTGTGTGCCAAAGGAGACGTTTGAAAGCCTTGTGTACAGTCACAGGTGAGCTAGACGTTCAGAATCTGATTCTTGCCTCTGGTTGTTTTGTCTTCAACATGGATTCCCCTTTTTGATGCATTTTCCAAAGCTTCTGGAGTAATTTGTTTCTGAAGAGTTAAGCAAGGGAATGTAAATCGACTTACAAATACACCAACTCACTGGGGTCAAAGAGGGAGCAGAAATGAGTTGCAAATTTTAGAGAATTTGGAGAAGTAGTTAAGCCCTAAATCTCCTAATATTGTGTTTCTCTTGTGGAATATCCACTAATTCTTTTTGTGATAGCAAAGTGCACATATTCATATTCTATTCTCTTAGAGCTTATCTTCATATTACTACTAATAATATTTTGCTTGTAGAAAGTTCTTGTTTTCTTTGTCCCACCCTTGTAGGATGCTCTAGTGAGGTGAGTGCAAAGGCCACCTGTGAGGCACCAGTGTGGGTGCTGTTCAAGCAATCCTTGTGAAGGAAAGATCTACAGCCTCAGCTGAGTCTGTGGTGGAATATTTCCCAAGGTTTCAGTGAAAGAATGTGGTCCTGAGAAGCCAGGTCAGTTCCAAGTGCCTCCTCTAAGTTTTGATGTGAGAAATGACCTTTGACACCCACATTTCTAAAGGCAGGAAGAAAGATAAAAAAGATGATCAGCCCTCATTTCTAGTGCTTCTCAAGATGTTGCCTGGAAGAAAAATAATTAAAGAAGAAATGTTTTGAGGGAGAAGCCAAGAGCCACAATAGAACACATCTTGGGCTTAAAGCAAAACATTCACCCTAGACTAGAAGACTCGTATCACTAGACACCTGGATTTCAGGATGATCATGGACCAGAGACTCTGGGTACGTGCTGTTCTTCCCCATTCCAATGCAAGTGTTGAAGACAGCCAACCTGTCTTTGGGCCACCATTATTTTTTGGCTGTTTGAGAGGCAGATAATTAAAAAAATAATCCCCAGGTCCCCAGGTCAAGAGGAGTTACATCCAAACCTGATGAATGGGGAGGGGGCAGGGTAAGCTGGGGAAAAGTGAGAGAGTGGCATGGACATATATACACTACCAAACGTAAAATAGATAGCTAGTGGGAAGCAGCCACATAGCACAGGGAGATCAGCTCGGTACTTTGTGACCACCTAGAGCTGTGGGATAGGGAGCGTGGGAGGCAGGGAGATGCAAGAGAAAAGAGATATGGGGACATATGTATATGTATAACTAATTCACTTTGTTATAAAGCAGAAACTAACACACCATTGTAAAACTATTATACTCCAATAAAGATGTTAAAAAAAAGATTAAAAAAAAGATAATTACAGCATCTGGGCTTTTAAGCCTTGATCCTTGATGGTTGATCCTTTTGGGATGTCTTACATAGAGAGGAAGGAGATGCATGTACCAGACCAGGAGGTTGACTTTGGGGATTGCAGTATTAGTCAGAAGACATGGGCTGTCTTCTGCTGACATTCTGCCCCCCCTTCTCCTGCCCAAGAAGAGAATCCTTTCTTGCATCATTGATACTGTACTTGACCATCTTATTTCCTTTGGCCGCTAGAACGTGCATGGAGATGACAGCAAACCAAACAAAGGTTTTAAGAGACCAGTTTCCACTATTCCTTTTGTGCTCTTTCCTCTACCAGGAGAAATCACAGCTCAGAAAGTCCAACCCTTTGGCCCAGGCCCTGGAATTGGATAAATGCAGAACATACCTGAACCTCACCCCTGCTGGAGCTGAATGAAGTATCAGGATCTGAGCTGTTAGTGTGAAATCAGTGTTTGTTGTTTTTAACCTGCTGAGATATTGAGGGACTGTTTGTTAAGTGACATCATTACAAGAAAAACTGACTAATGCAAGAAGATTAAACAATGAATGGCATTGATGAGATTGAATGGTTGGAAAGATAATCTTCACTTAACACTATGCACCAAAATGTACACATATATTAAAAATGCAACATGTTTAAAGTAAACAAATCTATGAATAAAAAAGGGTGCAAATAATCAACTTATATTAGAGCAGGGAAGGACCTTGTAGGGATAATGGAAGAAATCATAGAGGAAGTTAAAATAGATTTGACTCCATAAAATACTTAACTTCTGTAGATCATAAAAACCATCAAATTAAAATTCACAAAATATGAATAAAAGGTCTATGAAGTAGGTATCATTTAATCCACACTTAACAGATGGGAAAATGAGGATTAGGGAGGTCAAATGACTTGCATTTTCGATTGACGTAAACCTGAAGTCCACATGATGACATCAGACACTGAGATAACAATTTAGTAACAAGACAGCTGACACCTGAATACTGGCCCTCATCCCTGTGTCCTTTTGGATCCAGCCCAGTTTTATAGAAGTTACTAATGGACTAGGCACTTTCTTCTTTGTTAAGGAGTCTGAGTTACCATGTATTAAATTCCACATATGCGATTGACTGCCCAGTGCAAATTACATCTTTCAGACATGTTATTCAGCTGAACAGTGAAGTTATTCCCAGGGTGGAAAATATGGAGACATGTTATTACAGACAAAGAGATTGGAAAACAAAATCTGGTGAAATTAAGTTTAAGTCTCAGGTTGTTTAAACATGACAAGGACCACACAGAAAATCTCATTTATCACCATCCAAAACTCCATCTTCAACCATCTAGACAAAGACTAATAGCAAGTAAAAACTCAAGTTACCTCTGATAGGAACTAAATAGAGTATCCTGAACAATGGACCTATGGGAGAAACTTGTGAACTATTTGAGAATCTTTCATGTCATATTTGCTAAGTTTGGAAAACAGATGAAATAGTCAATGTTACTTTAATCCGCTTAGATTGAGCCTGGGGTTTTCTCCCATAGGGTTTGAGCAGCATGTGGCATGACTCCCAGCAATTTGACTAGGGTCTCGTCTATTGTCACATCCACCTAAGGCAGATGACACATGGGCCGATGCATGCAGGATTCCATGAGATGGAGGGAAAAGAGGAGGCGGGGTAGACAGACCCTAGGGTGGCTCCCATGACCCTGCCTCCTGGTGTTCATTCCCTGTATCATCTCCTCCCCAGAGTTTGGGTGGGGGGGGGGGCTGTGAAGTGTTGCTAGCAATGGAACATGGCAAAGCTGGTAGGACATCCCTCCAACTCCTATGATATGATGAGACCCGTTTTGCTAGCACACTCTTTGCTGGTTGGAGATCTCAGTGACCAGTTGGGTGATGCCCTGCGGCAAGGACCTGTGGGCGGCCTCTAGGGGCTAAGGGTGGTCTCCAGCTTACAGCCAGCAAGAAACCAGCACATCAGTCCTGCAGTCATAAGAAAATGAATTCCTCCAATGACCCCAGGGAGCTTGCAAGCAGAGTCTTCATGATTCGATCCTCCAGGGAAGACCCCACAGCTGGCCAAAGCATTTAGCAGCATCTAAACAGAGCATCCAATTAAGTCATGCTGGACTCCTGACCCTTGGAAATGGTGAGATAACAAGTGTGTGTTGTTTTAAGCCATTAAGTGTGTGGTACTTGATGGCACAATGACGGAGAATAGCAAGAGAAAGAGAGAGGCAGGACCTACAGGGAGAGCGTGAGGTGAGGGTGGGCCAGGCATGCTGGAGGGGCTTCCGGCTGCACTGTGCTCACTAGTGTGGATTTTGTTTTGAGTGAGATGGTGCAATGGTTGATTGTACGTGTTGACTTGACTGGGTCTGGGATGCCTGGATACAAGGCCCAATATTTTTTCTGAATGTATCTGTGAGAGTGTTTCCAGGAGAGGTCAGCATTTGAATTGTGGGCTGAGTAAATCTGATTGTCCACCCCAATGTGATGGGGTCTTATGCAATCCACCAAGGACCTGAATAGGACAAAAAAGTGAAAGAAGCGGGGATTTGCTCCCTTTTCCCGACAGCTTGAGCTGAAATGTTCACCTCCTGGTTCTCAGGCCTTCAGACATGGACTGGAATCCACATCTCAGGTCTCTGCTCTGAGGCCTTCCAGTTACCCCACTGGCCTCCCTGTGCCTCTGCCTTGCAGACTGCAGACTGTGGGACTTCTCAACCTCCATCATTTGTATGAGCTGATTTCTCATCACAAACCTCTTTCTAGATGTCTATATACATTATTGATTCTATTTCTTTGGGGAACCCTGACTAATACAGATTTTGGTACTGAGAGGGATTCCAGAGGATTTTTAAGGATGTTAAGGATGAGTTTTATTGAACTGGTTCTGGGCTTTCTGGAATTTGCTGTCTAATCTGATTAGATTTAAAAATGTCACTCCAATGACTCTATTTCTGGTAGAAAAGAGAGCACAGGTAGCCCACGTGGTGTGAAGTAGCAGTAGACACACAAAATATCTACAGTGGATACTCTTAATCAACTGCTTATAAAAAGCAAGGAGCTAGGTGGTTCTGTATATGATACTTTCTAATATTTTTGGAAAACTAGTGAGTGTAATGACAGTGGTTGGTGGCTCCTGATGTCACTGGACAAAGTAGGGAAGAAAAGGCTGAGCTCAGGGGTTGGATTTCCCAGCTCAAGCACAGAATGAATCATCTGGGATCTTGTATGTGTATCCTGGAGAATCTTTTTCTCCTGTAGGAGCCAATGGAGGACTTTGTGCAGAAGAATGACATGATCTGATTTATACTGGTTGAAAAACACTCTGCTGCTCTGTCCAGAAAGGACCATAGGAAATAGGTCAGAGCATCCAGCAACGGTCCACCTGAGAGCTGTGGTGGCCTGACTGAGGCAGCAGAAGCTGAGTTATGGAGGAAATGCTGGGATTCTGGATCTATCACGGAGGAGGAGTTAACAGTGTTTGCCAATGAGTTGGTCTTGGGGTTGTGGAAAGAAAAGAAAGAAGAGAAAGTTATGGATGATTCCAGGGCTTCCAGCCACTGGGTGGGTGGGATAAGTTTGTCTTTTGCTGCTGTGGTACAGTGGTTGGGTGGACAGGGGTCGAGAGCCCTGTTGGTCATGATGAGACTGAGATGGTCAGAGGTCAGCCCAGCAGAGATAACAACCAGGCAGATCCGCTGTCACATAAGTGTGGAGTTGGGGAGGAGGTCTGGGCTGGAGACGTGATTGTGGGTCCCCAGACTAGAGGTGATATTTAAAGGTAGGACAAGGTCGATGGAGAGTAAGTGTAGGTCTGAACATGGAAGTTGGTTTGGCACTGCTTGGATGACCTTGGAGGACGTGGAACGTGCTGGACCACAAAGGCTGAGTTGGAGAATGAAGGTCTCACCGTGTGTTCCATTAATTGCACTCGGGCTGTGGGGTGGAAGGCCGCTCTCCATGGACTGACATCTTGGAAAATCTCTGGCCTCAGTTTTGCTTTCCAGACATCACTGCTCTCCCCACCATGACTTCCTTCCTGGGAGCAAGATTTCTGTGGGGAGCCAGGAGCTCACAGATTGCTATAAAGTGAGGGATTTCACTTTTAGGCAGATGAAGGGAAAAAGAGAGAGGGGATCCTCTTCTCCCCACGTGCTTTGCATACACTTAAATCTGAGGAGACATGTGTCTTTAAATTCCGCTCTTCAAATCAGTCACCTGCTGCCAACGTACTTCTGTACCTGAAGTCATTTGCCATCAGATGTCCCTAAAATAGACCCGTGCTGACCAATCATGACTCTTATAGAAGATTTCGTGGCGTCCTCGGCCTGCGCCCTTCAAGAATGAGAGTGTGACAGGCTGCACTGGAGCAGCTCCTGGGTGATGGACTTCCAGCCAAATGAGAGATGACTCTCTGGGTACACGGAGAGCACACCGCGGGGGGCAGGGCCCTGCCTGCGCACAGGGTGGGGGGCGGTTGGGGGTGTGGATGTATAGATCCCCACAGGGCTTATACAGGCCCACCTGAGCACACACCATCAGTCCTTATGCTGCTCATGGCTTTCATATGGGTTCATGACTGATCCACAGTGAGGGCCACGAGAGGGCTGATCCCCCACCTGAGTCTGGCTCGAGGGCCCTGTTGGCCACAGCACATGGCTCTCCCCTCCACACCCTGCCCAGGGTAATGCCAGGCACATGGGGTGACTCCCTCCATCCTGACCATTGACCGGATCACAGTGGTGGCGAGTGCCATGCACTTCACTGACCAGGAGAAGAGACCCGACTGTCCTCCAACCCAAATGCAATAGGAAGTCCAAGCTGGGCCCCCACAAATCCCCTGCAGGAAGCCAGGGTCCTCCCTGTCAGTCGCCTCCCCTGCCTCCTGCCGGGTCCTCCCTTTCCTTGAGCCAGGCTGGGCCCTGATGAGGCCAGGGGGACAGAACCGTCTTCAGCCCACAGTGCAGAATCCAATGCCCAAACCCTGAGCACTCAGCCCCGATGCCTGCACCTCTGCACCAGTGCCCCTTCCAGTCTGCCAGACGGCTCTGTCCCAGGTGCCATTCAGATCACATCCGGCCTCTGTTTAATGGCCCCACTTCCACTGAGCTGGGCTCTGAATTCCTTGCCTTCTCCATCGCCTGCCCACCTGCCCACTCCTGCGTGCCACTGAGTCCTCAGGGAGAAAGCCTCCATCTTCATTTTCATAGTGCACATTCCAGCCATCTGGTCTACCTGAGTTCCCTGAATGGGTCCTACTCTCTTTTGCCTTACTTACTTACTGAGTGGCCCTGAGTGAGTCAGTTGACATCTCTGAGCTGTAGTTTTCTCTTCTTACCACTGGGGATGATGGTGAGTACCTTCCAGGGCTGCTGTTTGGTGGCAGTAAATGCTGCTTAGCCCGGTGCTTGGCATACAGTAGGTGCTCAGTGAAAGAAAGTCATTATTTGGGCTCCCTAACTCCTCTCACTGCTGTATCTGGCTGCCTCCTTATTTCTCCTTTAGGAGTTGGCTTAGATAACTCCTCTTACGGGGAGCCTTCTTTGATTTCATGAGTTAGACATAAGTAGCTCCCACAGCCTCTCATCAAAGAGGATCTGCACATTGTAAGGGGAATGGATGGAGAGGGGGTGGAGAATTGAGGCTCCAGCAAACGGAGTGGAGGTGGCGCTACGGTCCCCACGTGCACTGGTCAAGATGCACCTCCTCTGGCATCCATGTCTCCATCCAGGGAATAAAGTGAGAGCTGTGCAGTTGAGTGCACTTCCAGTGGATCCTCATCCTTTGCTTCTCCCCAGACACAAGTGACCTCCTGTCCCTCCTGCCCTGGGGCCTCCAGGATTGACTACACGGGTCCTTCATCACTGTTTGCCTCGCTCAGCACAAGACCGTGGGAGGCTCTCTGGTCAGCGCTTGGCTGACCTCATTCCCCTTGCTCCTCATTCCTGAGGTTCTTCCTCCTGCTCTCTGGATCTCATGTTCAGGGTCAGCCGGCTCCCTTGCATCCTAACTCTTCTCATCTGACGTGAGGTCTCACCAATAAGACTTGAGGCCAGTGTCATCAGTCTTCCCGATTGTGTCTTCTGAACCCAGGCGGCCACCTCCACAGTCCCCACGTGGATGGACTCACAGACACCGTCTCCTTTTCCAACATGAATGCTATAATAAGGCAGAAACTTTCATTTCTCTGTGTTTTTTTAAAGTAACTTCATCTCTTGTGATTTATTTTGATTTTCTTAAAAGGAAAGTAAATCCATTTTTAAATTTTTCTCAGCTTATTACCAGACACTTGGGTCTGGGACGCACTGAACAAGAATCCTGTTAAAAGTGTTCAAGACTGTTTCCAAATCAAAAATCAATAAAACTACACAAATATATATTTTAATCTTACAAAGACCAAATGTAGAAAATTTCATCAAAACACGCTACTTGACACCACCAGGTAGAGCTTCACAGCTCTGGTTTGAGCAGACATAAACCATGAGGGCTGTACAGAAGAAGCTTAAGAAAAATATGTGTGCAAACGTCTCTGATGCAAAGTCAAGCAGACTCAGCTCTGGATCTGGGTACGTTGGATTAAGCACATTCCTCCTTGACTCTCCCACTGACTATACCCATAAAAGCTGGATGGAATATGTGAGACAACTACTTAAAGACTTGGGAAAGTGGGTAGTAGCAGGTAATTTGGGAAAGAACCCCAAAATTTAATGTGCCACCTGATGAAAGGAGAGTTTACTGTTGTTTTTCTCCCCCTCTGGTCTCCTCTAGCTTGAATTCAATGCGCTGGAAACCCAGAAATGGCCAGGTAGACAGTGCTCCAGGAGACATTCCAGCTACAGCTCAAGGAGCAGGAAAGGGGACTCCTATCACAGAGACAATTCACGAGTCCCATTTTCTTCCCTGTTTTTAAATTCTCCATGCCCCAATTCCTCGAGCAATCACTTGGAGGCAATGGCAACAGCCGGAAACAAGAGTACGCAGGAACCTGTACTTGGAGGCAGGGTAATTGTCTTCTCCACAGTGTGGATCTGGAGTTCTAGGACTGGGAGGCCACACCAAATGCTGCTTCTCCTTCTCCGTTCCTGGGCTGCTTGACCTCAAATGAGAGCAGTTGAAGGAGTGCAGGGCAGCTCAGGGGCTCTGAGAGCAGGGTCTCAGTTTTTTAGCCAGAGGACCTTGCGAAAATGACACTATAGAATAGTTACTGAATGCCCCGGCTCAGCACCTCCATCCACCAACCAATTGTGCACACATGGTTGTCACCCTGCAAAGCCTTCCAACATTTTAAGGATTGAACTAACAGAGAGACCACAGATCAGGTCTCGCTGAGGGGCACGTGTGTGGAAAAGGTATACTGGAACTGCAAAGGCTTGGAAGCCTGATCTGACCATGCACCACAGAGGGTCCAGAGAAGGCAAGTTGGAACTTGTGGCCAACTTGCCTTCTCCATGAGAGAATGGCCCAAAGCCTCACAACATAACGCTGTATGTGTCCAGGATACAATCCAAGATTACTTGGCTTATGAAGAACCAGGAAAACCTCACTTTTCATGGGAAAAGACAAGCAGCAGAGACACCAACACTAAGACGACCAGATATTGGGATTGTCTGACAGAGAATGTAAATTAGTTATTATCCTTATTAGTTATCTATTTTATACATAGACGTGTATATATGTTAAATTAGTTAGTATTAAAATATTCCCAACAAGCAATCACAAACATGTTAGAAATCATTAAAAAAATTAGAAAATGGAAATTTAAGTCCTGAAGAAAAGTACATAAAATTAAAAAAAAAAAAACAAAAACCTTCCGGATAGGCTCAATAGCAGAATGGAGATGATAGAAAAAGGAGTCACTGGCCTCAAAGACAGATCAATAGAAATTACCCAATCTGAATAACAGAGACAAAGATTTGGAACATGAACTGAGCCTCAGGGACCTGTGGGTCAACAGGAAAGTTCTAGCATCTGTGTCATCAGAATCAAAGAGAGGAGAAAGAGTGTGATGCTGAAAAAATATTGACTGAAACTTCTCAAATTTGGGAACATGCATAAACCAACAGGATCAAGAAACTCAGCAAAACCCCAAAGAGAATAAACTCAAAGAAATTCATGCCCAGAAACATCATAATCGAACTGATGCAAACTGGACACACACAGAATTTTGAAAGTGGCCAGAAAAAACATGTGTTACCTATAGGGGAAAAGCAATTCACCTGGCTGTGGATTTCTCATTCAAAACCACAGAGGCAAGGTGGAGTGGCCCAGGATTTTTAAAGTGTTGGAAGAAAAGACTTGTCAACCCAGAAATATATATCCAGAGATAAATACCTTCAGGAATAAAGAAGAAAAGAAGATGTTCTCAGATAAAGGAAAGCTAAAAAAAAATTCATTGCCACCAGAACTGCTTCAAGAAAATTCCTTAAGGAAAATCTTCAGACAGAGAGGAAATGATAGCACAAAGAAACTTGGAATGTCAGTAATGAAGAGAAAAACAGAAATGGGAAATATATGGGTAAATAAATAGACCATTTTATGTTCTGAATTCTTTGAAATCATATGATATCACTTATATGTGAAATCTAAAAACTGATACAAATGAACTTATTTACAAAACAGAAATAGACTCTCAGGCACACAGAACAAATTTATGATTACCAAAGGGGGAAAGGGTTTGGGGAGGGAGAAATTAAGAGTTTGGGATTAACATATACACACTACTATATATAAAGTAGATAAACAACAAGCACCTACTGTATAGCACAGGAAACTGTATTCAGTAACTTGTAATAACCTATAATGGAAAAGAATCTGAGAAATTTAGTATATATATTATATATAGTATACAATTTATACATGAATATAATTTTATATACATATATATAAGTGAATCCCTTTGCTGGACACCTGAAACTAACACAACATTGTAAAGCAACAACACTTCAATAAAAAATGGTAGCTAAAAATATGTTTCATAGTCAAAAGTAAAAAATTGTATCATTGTCTGAAGAAGTTTTCAAGTTACATAATATAATATATAAGATGACTGTCACATGAAGAGGGGCTAAGGGGGCCTACATGGAGGTAAGAGTTCTACGTTCCACTGGAAGTTGCTAACATATTGTTTTTAAGTTGAAAAGTGAAGTATGTGCAATGCAATCCCTGGAACAGCCAATTTGAAAAATTAATCTACACAGAGAGGTAGTGAAAAACACAATAGATAATATGAAAAATGTTCAAATAACCCAAAAGAAGGCAGGGAGGTGGGGAACAGAGAAATGTAAAATAGAGGGAACAAAGAGAAGACAATTAATAAAATGATAAAACTATATCCAAATATACCAATTATTAACAGTAAATAAATTAAAAAATGGTCTACATACACTAGTAGAAGACAGGGGTTGTCAGAACGGGTAAAGCAGCAAGAATTACCCATATTCGGCCGACAAGAAACTCATTTCAAGTAGTTTAGAAGTAAAAGAACGGAAAAGGTTATCCCTATGAACACTAATCACAGACAGTGGATTGGCTATATTTTCAGTCAAAATAGAGTTCAAAGCAAATAAACTTACCAGGGATAAAGCAGGGCATTATATAATGGTAAAGGAGTTAATTTACCAAGAAGACACAGCAATCCTAAATGTGTATGCATCTAACTAAAGGGTTTTAAAATACATGAAACAAAAACTGAGGAAAGTAAAAGGAGAAATAAATAAATCCATCATGGTATTAGGAGTCTTCAACAGTCCTCTCTTAGATACAGAACTAGAGGCAGAAGCTCAGGGAGGATAGAGAAGTGAACAACATTGCCAACCAGCTGTACGATACTGCTACCAGCAAAATGACCAGATAGGGAATTAGACTGCCTCCACCCGTGAAGCTCCTTTCTCAGAAAGCCTTGGGTGATCTGGGTAACTAACCATCTGAGTGACCAAGCTTCTTCCTTCTCATATCCCAGTTCCTGCTCTTATGCTTTAAATTCACCAATAAAACCATATGATCCAGCAATTCCACTCCTGGGCATATATACAGAGAAAACCATTTTTCGAAAAGATACATGCACCCCAATGTTCATAGCAGCACTATTCACAACAGCCAGGACATGGAAGAAACCTAAATGTCCATCGACAGATGAATGGATAAAGAAGATGTGGTACATATATACAATGGACTAGTACTCAGCCATAAAAAGGAATAAAATAATGCCATTTGCAGCAACATAGATGGACCTAGAGATTGTCATACTGAGTGAAGTAAATCAGACAAAGACAAATATCATATGATATCTACAGAATAGAAATGGAGTTACAGATGTAGAAAACAAACTTATTGTTACCAAGTGGGAAAGGTGGCGGGAGGGATAAATTGGGAGATGGGGATTGACATATACACACTACTATATATAAAACATGTAACTAATAAAGACCTACTGTAGAGCGCAGGGAACTCTACTCAATACTCTGTAATGGCCTATGTGGGAAAATAATCTAAAGGAAAGGGGATATATATATATGTATAACTGATTCACTTTGCTGTATAGCAGAAACTAACACAACATTGTAAATCAACTCTACTCCAATAAAAATTTTTAAAAATAAAATTAATTAATTAAAAAAATAAATTCACTGATAAAGAGTGAACCCACACAACCCTAGATATAATACCTCTGGACCCTAATAAAAGCAGAGCCCCAGGCCCCCAGGTGCTCTCTCTGTCTCCCCTCGACCTCCCTATGTGTCCCCGGGGGTGCCATGTACCCTCCAACACTTGTGAGTAATAAAAGTTTTTCCTCAAAGTTTCCTGATGGTCTCTGCAGAAGTGCATTCTGCAATCATAATAAGACCCACGAGGCGCGGTCCAGCCACAACACTAGTGCGGAATGTCTGTGGGGCTTCCTAAGAGTAATACAGGCCCAGGAGAGTGTGCCAGGCGTTCCTGGATGATAGCGTCATTATCAATAGATGGGGACCTACACAACATCACACCTTATACGATCATTAACTCAGAAAATATCGTTGCTCTAAGTGTGAAACATACAAGTCTGAAACCTTTGAAAGAAACCGTCGAAGACCAGGGGCTGGGAAAGTGTTCTTAGACATCACATGACACCAAAAGGAAGAAAAGAGGATAAATTGGACTTCATCAAAACTTGAAGCTGTTGCTATAAAAGACACTTAAGTGAACGAAAAGGCAAATGGGTTATAAGTTCAATGTTGTTCCACCAAAACTCACATGTTGAAGTCCTAACCCCAAGGACCTCAGAACGTAGCTTTATTAGACAATAGGGTCTTTACCGGAGGTAATCCAGTTAAAATACGATCATTAAAGTGGGTTGTAATACAATATCATTGATGAGTGATAGACACAGAAACAGATGCTCACAGAGGGAGAATGATATGAAGAGACAGAGGGAGAAGATGGCTGTCTACAAACCAGGGGAGATGCCTGGAGCACATCATTTCCACTGGCCCTCACAGGGAAATGACACCTTGATCTCAGACTTCCAGCCTCCACATCTGTGAGAAAATACTTCTGTTGTTTCAGTCACCAAGTTTGTGGTATTTTGCTACAGTGGCCAAAGGAAACTTACACAGCAAACTACAGACTGTCCATCTTCTTTATCCATTCATGTGCTGATGGACTTTAAGGTTGTTGCCATGTCTTGGCTGTTATGAATAGTGCTGCTATGGGTCTGCATTCTGATTCTCCCTTGCTATTAGGACTCTTTGTTACAAGAAAGGAAATGGAATTTAAATTGCCTTAAACAACACCCATCATGAAATGTATTGGTTCATGTAACTGGAAAGTCCAAAGGACATTTTGCCTTCCGGCATGGTTTGCTCCAGCATCCCTAATGGCATTATCAGGACTCTGGTTTTATTTTTTATCCCTCCATTGGTTCTGCTTGACTCTGTGGTCTTATCCTCTCTACACTGGGGAAAGATAGTCACCAGCGGCTCCAAGGTCCATTGTTGTATCTGTGAATGGACGTAAAACTTCCCATAAGTTCTGTTAAGACAACTGTGAGGAAGGTCCTGCTTAGGTCACATGCCCAGCTCTCCTGCACCAGTGTTTTTCTCTCAGGGATTTTGAGTTCTGGTCCATGAGCTGATTGGCCAGGTGAAGGTCATGTGGCCACCTCTGTGGCCTGACATCAGGGTGGGTGGGAATAAGGCGAGGTCGGGTCAGCATCATTTAAATGGCATGGAATGGGCAAGGCCGGAGGTTGAGACCGGGATCGAGCACCATGGCACCACCACACTTTGGGCTTTAGAAAAGGCAGGGATCTCCATCAGGAGGGTAGTACGGACTGCAGGACAGATCAGTGGCCATAGCTGGTGTGTAGCTGTGTGTCCTCAGACCGTGACTGAGCCCAGGGAACATGGGGATAACGGCATCCCCTCCCCCGCAGGGTTGCAGGGGCATTGGGAGGATAAAGTCTTGTGCAGAACTTTGCAAGAGCCTTCCTGGCCATGAGAAATCATTCACTGTGGCTCCTATTGCTATATTGTTATTATTATTATATGTGATTGCTTTTGTATTGCCTTGCGAATAACACCGTCATGCAAGAACTAGATTAATATTAGCTGCCTTCACTTGCAGTCCCACAGACGTTTCAAGTACTTTAATAACTCAGTACATTTGCAAATTCCATTCCTTCTGCCTGGGAAGCTCCTGCCCAACCTGCCTGAACACCGCGTGTTTTAGTAGCGATAGCGTTTTAAACGGTATTTGCCATTTTGCAGGTTCTCTCCCTGTCCCTCACGCCAGCATCACAATCGGCCCTGCTACCTTTTGACACATGTGACGTCTGAGGTCCACACAGTGTGACAAGGATGTCAGCCCATCTGGCTTTACAGTGTGCTGCTTACCTTGTCTGCTTTGGCTCCCGAGCCCCCAGAGGGCAGTATCCAGGACCCATTCATCACTGTGTCTTAAGATCTGGGTGTACCCAGGGGCTCTAGGAAATACTACAATTGACCCGTCACGAGATAATGCACGGAACAGGTAGCATGCGTGTGCACCTGGCAGTTACAACAGTTATCATCTCTGTTTCTCATCAGTGCAAGGAGAGCATCCTGGAAGAGGGGGAGCCCACTGGGAGAGCACGAAATGGAACAAAATCATGGCACCCCTGCCTGTACCGCTGCTGCCTGGGGGTCCCGTGCTGTCTCGGTTCCCTGGAGTCCATAGAAGACCCCGTCGTCGATCTCAGTGACACCGAGCGCCTCAGGATGGCTGAGACATGTATTCATTGGGCCAGGGGGCCTGGGCACAGGATGAGGGCAGGAAGGGGGTGGCAGAGGCTCCTTTTAGGGCACTTCCAGAGGGAAATTCTCCACCATCGATTATTGTCTGTTTTCTTCCCATCTGGACACAGCAGCGTGGGAGTCAGACTGCCCTGCGGTTTTGCGTAAACGTGTCCAGGCCTCACAGCGAGATGAGCCCAGCTTTGGACCAGAAACAGGATGTGGCTTCTCAGAGCTTCAGCCTCTCCATCAGTCACACACGAGTATCGTGACTGCCCGGTGGGGTTTTTCAAAGATTAAATCAGGTTGAGTGAGAGAGAGGCATATAAACTTGATTTTACATTCCTTAGAATATAAATGCTATTTAAACATTTCAGTGATATTTTTTTCAACTCTGAAAAGTTAGAATAATTTTGCCGGCCATGTTTAGCTGTTAGGATGGCATCTAAAAATCAAATACAGTAATGAAAGAAAAAAGGAAGTGAATGTATCCTCTCAACTCAGCAAGTGTGTGTCCCTTGCTTGAGTTGAATAGACGCTGCCAGGCTGCAACGAATTCTTTTTTTTTTAACTGAAGTACAGTTGATTTACAATGTGGTGTTAATTTCTACAGTACAGCCAAGTGATGCAGTTATACATATACATACATATATATATATATATATATATATATATATATATACACACATTCTTTTTTATATTTTTTCCATTATGGTTTATCATAGGATATTGCATAGAACTCCTTGTGCTATACAGTAGGACCTTGTTGTTTATCTATTCTATATATAGTAGTTTGTATCTGCTAATCCCAAATTCCTAATGCATCCTTCTCCCAGCCCCCCTGGGCAACCACAAGTCTGTTCTCTATGTCTATGAGTCTGTTTCTGTTTAGTAAATAGGTTCATTTGTGTCATATTTTAGATTCTACACATAAGTGATATCATATGGTATTTGTCTTTCTCTTCTGACTGACTTCAGTTGGTACGATCATCTCTAGGTCCATCCATGTTGCTGCAAATGGTGTTAGTTTGTTCTTTTTTATGGCTGAGTAGTATTCCACTGCAATGGATTCTTGGCTGTCTCTGCCAAGCCATATCCACACTGAAGCCAGAACAGTCCTTGGGTCACACATCTGACCATCTCTTCTTTGCATAAACCCTTGGGTGGCTCCTCATGGCCACAGAGCTCATGCCATCATCTCCTTAGGATGACACACGTTTTCTGAGATCTGGTCCCAGCCACAGCTTCTGTCTTGCAATATATTTCCTCTCCTGGAAGAAATAAGAAAACGGAAAGAAGCAAGTTAAAAACATTTCCCCATTACTGTTGACAAGAATAGACAGAGGGACAGAGGTGCATTCAGCTCAGTGATGCGGGGAGACCCCTGCCCTCCCATCAGGAGGACGCTGGTCCCCTCCTTTAGCCCAAGGCCCAAGGGCAGCAAGCAGCAAACCTGCCCTGCAGGTTTTGTGACTTGAACAAAGTCAGGTTTCCTGTCTCCAGGAAACAGCTGGATTTGGATGAACAGTGTAGGGGGGAGGAAAGGAATGCCATCCTCCTGCAGAGAAGTTGCAGCCACCCTGCAGATTCAGAGCGATAAGGACCTTATCGCCTGGACTGGCCGTTTGATCATGTTGCCATCTTGGGATTTGCTCACTTTTACGGGGCTCGGGGATATCTCTGCGTGACAGCCCAGTGGGGACTGTGACAGTGCGCTTTATCTGATCCTCGGGGAAATAATTTTCTGAGTCATCCGAGATGTGATGGCTTCTGAAGGCTGCCAACTCCCCGCAGTGGAAAGGCCCGTGAATCTCCACCAAGAAGACATCATCATGGGAGGAACTCTGGGCAGGAAACCCTACTTCTGAGTTTCAAAGGCTGCTCACGTAATTCCCTGGCAGGGATGGAAAGATAGTGGCGGATGGAGTTTGGGGTCCCCCAGGAGACATTTCATGACAATGCGAGTTCTTTGTGGCCAGATGTGTCCTAGTCCTGGCTGTGTGCCTGGTTCCAAGGGCAGTACCTGGTACCTGCGAAGCTCAGGGAGTGCTGTGCTTTGCTGGTGGTGGGTGTTGTCTCAGTGAAGTTGCAGTCAGTCAGGGTCTGGATGTAGCCCCCTGGGGCTCAGACTTGATCGCACATAGATGGGCAGCTCATGAGAGACAAGTGTAAAACCCACATGGCAGTGCTTTGATTTTTCAACTCTACGAGGCAGGAAGTAGAAACCTCCCAGTCTCTCCCTGTAGAGAGGGTTATGGGTTGGCAAGTTATATCCCATTCACTCCTACTGTCATTCCACCCGTCAGAGCATCAGAAGCTCTTTCTAAGATCGTGGTAACAGGCTCCCAAACCCCAGCATGGCCCCAGCCTTGCTGCCTTCACCTTCAGACCACCTTCTGTAGGCCAGCTGCCTCGCTCCACGTGGCCCGCAGCCCACTGACAAGGACTGTCTTTTATCTCTTCGCCAGCTGGATGGAATTCTAGCTCTGGACCGCACCTGGAGGGCTGGGCTGGGCATCAGCAAGATGCCCCCCTCCCCATAAAAGGATGAAATGGGCCTCCTCGTCCATGAGGTCAGGACCAGGGCCACAGTGGGGACACCACTACAGTGGGCTGGGTTCTGAGACATGGCGTCTGACATGATGGAAAATTCCATGAAGCTGGAAACCCCTGAACGTCCAGGCCGTGCAGTAAGGGTGTTTGGGCCCTTTCCTGGGCTTCCTATGGGCTCCAGCCCCTCCCTGGCTCCCCTGACGTCGGCCTGCAGTTTGCAGACAGGAGCGCAGGGACCTCAATACGGTGCCAGAGCTGCAGGTAACGACACCAGGCGACCACTGAGCTCAGTGTGCTCGGCCGCCAGTGCTGATCGGCTTAACGAGTGGATGGTGAGTGAGTGCCTAGCGCTCCCCACTGTTTACTGAGCACCCGTCCCGCGCCAGGCTCCGCACGGGGCACGTGGGCACAGCAGGAGTCCGAGAGATGCGCGCTGGCCTGTCTGGTGACAACAGTTATCCAGCTGCCCACGTGATGGCCCGTGGTGGCTTCTGGACTAGACACAGGTCACAGGGAGATGAGGGGTTCTGCCCCCACGGGGCTCACCGTGGTCGGAAGCAGACGTGGGCCCAGCGCAATGAAGGGAGTGGGACTCATTCCTCTAATGCCCTGCTTTCTCTCCACTTAACGGCTGGGCTGGGGCAGCCTTGTGTGCCCCTCTCGGGGTTCAGCCTGCAGACAGTTGATCTGGCCGCTGCACTGCTGTGCTCGGAGGCGGCTTAGGGCTCCAGATGGGAGCACTTCTTCAGCTTCCGTCCCTGGCAGAGGCTGAGGTGCTGAGGCAGCATTTTCAGCCTTGTTGCTATGTCCACCCCGAGCTGTGTTTCTTTGTCTGGCCTCAGGGCTGGAGGCAGCCTGTCTGATCCCCTCGCCCCGGATGTGGATGGAGACAGAGCTGTGGGCAGTGGACGGTGACATGGACAAGGGACTCCCACAAGGAAAACTCTTTACCTGGATGTGTGACCTCGATGCCCGGGGGCCCGCTCTGAGGCTCCGGGTCCAGGCTGGGCTCTGGCACGGGAAACAGTCAGGCAAGGCTGGCCCCCACTGACCTCTCCACAGGATCAATCTGATGACAGGGTGGGGCTGTGGAGGGGGCAGTGCCTGGCACACAGCAGGTGACGGCAGGTAGCTGTGGAAGGAACGAATGCCCAAGAGAACCAGTGACCTGTGAAGAGCAGGGCTGCATCCCATGTGGGGAAGAGGCGGGGTCATCACAGCAGATCCTTTAGCGAGGACGCGTCCCCCACTGGGACTTAAATGGTGACATCATGGTGAAGTGTAACACAGCATGAGAATAGCATCCAGCACGGATTGAGTCCTCACGTGGACTGGGGATGGTTCTGAGCATTTCAGGTGAATGAACTTGTCCTGATCCGACAACAAAGCACCATGTGGCTTTGTCACTTGTGACCATTTTACACACCAGGAAGTGACACAGAAAACACAGGTGGGATGTTGAGATCTCAGGGATGCATCTTGTCCCACGTGGAGGAACTGTTGGGGTGATAAGCAGGCTGGTGGGCGGGGGAGGTGAGGGCGGTTCTGAGTCACCAGGACAGTCGGAGGCTGGCTAAGGATGCAGGCATGGAGCCGGCGGTCTGAGCGGCCAGCGGCGACAGGAGTGGAGAGCTAGGGCAGGGGGATGGGAGCTGGGGGGTGGAGTGGGCAGTGTTTGGGGACAGAGGAGAGGAGGGACTGCATTGGACATGGCCGGGGGAGATGCTGGACACTCAGGGCAGGGGCCCGCAGCACAAAGACTGCACATGGAGCTTCGGGAGATTTCTGGGGAATCATGGAGCTGGACAGAGAGAGCCTGGGATGACAGAGCAGTAGGAGGAACCATGGGAGAGAAAACAAGAGCAGCCACAGCGTCCTGGGCTGCTGGGTGTCTCTGTGAGCTGGGCTGAGGCTTCCGCTTTGAACCAAAATGAAAACCTCTCTACAGACCTTGGTGGCAGCGTGGGTGCACGCTGAGGACAGGGTGGTAACACCGGGATCATTCCTGCAAGATGAGCTTGAGGGTGAGGGAGAGAGAGTGATGTGAGACTGGGGCTTCGAGAGCCTTTTTCTTAAACTTGTTCTCAGAGGACAGGGCGTGAGCAGCTTATGAGCTGATATGATGGCTCTGGGGGAGCAGAAGGGGTAGGCGTGGTGGGGGAGGTCACAACCCAGAGACCTCAGGAAGCCGGCTGCCATCTTCAGGGTGATTTCAGCACCCAGGTTTGGCCTCCCACTGGAGTGAGGGTTCCAAGCTGGCCTTGGTGTCTGGGTGAGGGTCTCAGGGTTGTCTCCACACCTTACGAAGGCTGCCAGGAAGTCCTCCCAGGGTGGGGAGGGTCTGGCCTCCCGTGGGTGCACCTCGAGGTGTGGGGAGCAGCAGGCGGAGCCTGGTGGGCAGGACTCTCCCTAGAAGGACCTCATTCCTAGGACCCAACTGAAGCCCACTTGGTTCACCAGGTGAGGAGCAGGTAACTTACCTGTGGGACCCGCCAGGGGGCGGGGCGGGGCGGGGGCGGGGCTCCTTCTCCACGCCCCGCTCTTCCCGTGTTCTGTGTTCCTGGAGCTTCTATTTGCTACTTGAGCCTTGGTGTCTCCCAATTTACTTTACTCAAGGGTTGGAGTTCATGTGCAGGGCCCGCCTGGAGAGAGCAGTGCCCACTGCAGCCTTTCCCCTCTCCCTCAGGGTGGGTAATGGGGCATCACGACAAGTGGGGAGCTCCCAGGGCAGGGTAACGGCCCCCAGGGTGGGGGTGGGACAGCCCAGATGTCCCTGTCCTGGGATAGACTTGGACCCCAGGGGAAAGGATGCAGGTTGACCCCCTGCCCTGCAGTTCTGTGTAGGACAGCCAGCCCTTCGGCTATTTGAGAAGAGGGGTCTGAGTCCAGGGCCCTGATGCTGTGGGGAGAGGGCTCTTCCCCAGCTCCAGAGCGGGAGCATTCAAGGCTCTGTGGTTCCCAGGCTGCCCTGGGGGCTGATCGCTCACCAGGAGGGGACCCTGGGGCTTGGGCAGAAGGCTGTCCTAGGACAACATCCTGGCCACAGCTTACATAGGAGTCTGCTCACCTGCAATGATGCACCTCTGCGAGTGTCTGAGGGAGTCCATACCGGCAGACAAGGGGACCGAGGCTCAGGCTGCGTCCACATACCAGACCAGACTTCTGATGAGTGAGGGGGTCTTAGACCCAGGTTCTGTGTGACTCCCAAAGCCGAAGGGCAGACGGCTTCCTCACCGAGCTGCATCGATGCCACAGAGGGACAGGAAGGACCCCTACGGTCACCTCCCCTAGTCACTAAGGCTGAACACAGGAAACCAGCTGCCCAGGAGGGCGGCGGGCCAAAACCCCAAAAGCTGGCAGGGAAAGCAGAGCAGCGGCAGAGGGACCGTCCAGGATGGTCTTGGCCTCCCTGAGGCCTCCCTGCTCTGCTACTCCTTCGTGGATGAATGGAACGTGGACCCTGTCCTCTTCACAGCAGGCCCTCTCCCAGTGCCGCCTCATAGCCTGGGGAGCCCCTCTTGCTGGGGTAAACCCCCAGAAGATAATGGGAAAAATGGGAACCTCTGTTTGCTCCGTGGTGCCACCCTACATGGGAGTGGCCTTCAGTGCTGCTGCAGGGTTAATGACCATCACACAGCAGGCAGAACGGCGACCCTGCATCAGGGAGGCCTGTCATCCGGGAGGGAGAAGGACCAGGCTCTCGGGGCCAAATGGGTCCAGAGCACTTTGCAGCCATTGGTTCCTGTAACGTAATTCCTCCCAAGGTGGTGGAGGGACACCGTGTGTCAACGTGAACTAGCAGGTGATATTATTCTCGGGTGAGATTCAAGCCCTGACCCTCTCCTTCCTCATCTTCTTCTGAGTGGCCCCTCAATGCCCCTTACCTATCCTGCTGGCCTGCTTTTCCTCCAGTGGGAAGCAGCCATTAGACCTTTGGATGCGTGTCTCTTCCTGCCTGAGCGTCCTCGCCCGAGTTCTTGTCCTGCCCGATAAGGACATAAGGATCTTGCTTTTGAAGACCGCCTTTCATACATGGGGCCAGAGTGGTTACAGGACCCAGGCTTCGATTACTCCAAAGAGGCCCCTGTGACATGTTTGAGTTACTCCTTGGATTAGTCAACTCAGGCCGCCATAAGAAAGGCCCACACATGGGGCAGCTTAAACAACAGAAACGATTTCCTCACATTCTGGAGGCGGGAAGTCCAAGGTCAAGGGCTGGTTCCTCCCGAGGCCTCTCCCCTGGGCTTGTAGACACTGTCTTCTGCCCATGTCCTCACATGGTCGTCCCTCCATGTGTGTCTGTGCCCTGATCTCCTCTTCTTATAAGGACGCCAGTCATATTGGATCAGGGCCCCACCCCACTGTGACCTCATTTACTGTGATCACCTCTGTAAAGACCCATCTCCAAATACACTCTGCTGTCCTTGGGATTAGAACTTCAACACAGAACTTGGGGGGCACATCTCAGCCCATAATGCCCATCTTGGGGGCTAGGGAGTCACCCTTCTCTGGTGTCACCCTTTCCCCTCCTGCCTGTCCCATGGTTGTCGCATCAGTCATAGGCTTTCCAGGGTTCCAGGGCGATGTTTGTCCTGGCACAGAGCAGTGGAGGAAGGCCATGCCTCCTTCCTTCCTTTGTTCCCTCCCCAGAGAAAAACCCACTTACACAGCGAGCATTTGCTTGAAGGTAAGGATTCCCCATAGGGACGCCTGTGGGGAGTCCTACTCATAGGCTGTTTGCCAACCACGTGTCCTAAATCCCTGATGGACGGTGACGGGGAGCACGGGGGGTGGGTACAGGGAACTGGGGTGGAAACTGAGAGACTCAGACAACATGAGTCTGTGAATAGTGGGAGCTGGTCTGGGTTTTCAATCTTTAATTTGCTTTATTAGTGAACTTCATTCATCTAACCAATATACGTTTTCTCCCACAAGAGGATAATTCTCCTTTGATCCCAAGAGAGAAACACATCCCTGGTCTTGAGACAGACCATATTTTTACGGTATTTCTTAAAACTTTTGAGCATTAAACTTTTATGACCTTTTAAAAAATTCAGGAAGGAACTTGGAAACTCCAGGCATCCTGTGATCTTTACTTGTCAGGGAGGCAGCTCTCTGGAGTGGGGGAAATGGCAAGTTTGGAATCAAGCGGCCCTGGATTCAAGTTCAGCCAGACCTCTGACCAGTTCCCTCGCTTCCTGAGCCTCCAATTCTACATCATTAAAGTGGGTGGTGAGGCCCAGGGGCTCCTTGTGAGGTAACATTTGAGGCTCTCAGCAGATGGTACCAGCCTTACGATCCTGTTGAAAGGCTGAGCAGATGTAGTATCAGAGGGGTGAGTCACTGGGAGTAAACGATTTCCGCCCAAGTCGGGGGCAGCCTTCTTGTTGGCCTGGCCACACTTGTCCCTACACACTGGTGGTCTGGAAGGAGGTCTGAGCCTCATCACAGCAGGCTTGGACGTGGACTCTGGGGTTGGCTGTGGTGCTTGGGGGTCCCAGCCCCACCACGCTCAGAATAGAGTCACATCCACGTGGTTGCCTTTTCCACCGTGCTCCCCTCGCATTGAAGATGTAATGAGCTACCCTTCTTTGTCTGGCGTTTTCCATGGGCCAGGAGGGGACAGAGCACAACACACCAAAAGCATCATTATCTCTGCTCAGAGGGCCTCCCCGCCAGCTGGGGAAGCAGACTTGCACAGCTGAAGTACAGCAGTTGTGGGGAAGTCCAGTCCAGCCCTGAGAGTTTGTAGCCCTACAGGGCAGAGACTTGCACCTGCAGGGCCTGGGGGTTAGAGATGTGAAGGGGTGGGCTGGGGACCACGGCACTGGAGGGGCAGGGGCAGAGTTGAGGATGGAATTGTTTTCATCCGCTGAACGGGGCTAACTGAGCAGTAACTGCACACCACATGCTCCGTTATTTTCAAAGAATGTAACAATGCAATCCCAAATCTGTGCTCCAAGACAGCCCCGCTCTAGTGCCAGATAAAGATGCATGAAGGAATGATTTTAATGAAATGTACAAGCCACTATTACAGAAGTAATAGGATGATGGCAGGCATCAATAGCATGGGGACAGACTGGCATTTCACAGGCGAGAGGCACTGGCGTTCAAAAAAGTGAATGCTCACTGCATGCGTGTCCTGAAAAAGGACTGCATCCCTGACGCAGGGCTGGCCGTGGTGAACCAGGGCCAGAGGAGACCAGGGAGTCCAGTCCTACGGGGTACCCTGAGCCCAGTTAGAGAGTTTAGACCAGATACCAGCGTCAATGTGGAACCTGCAGCGCCTTGAATGAGGCAATAGTACATTCGGGAAGATGACTTTACTGGACCAAAATGACCCACCAAACAACACAATCACTCTCCCCTCCCCACCAGAAATGCCATAGAAATGACAGAATAAGAAAGAACAAAGGAGAATATGCTACACATGGGGGATGACAACCAGGGAGGGATGTCAGGAAAGAAGCAGAAGTGTTGTAGGATTTCTGGGGACGGTGAGCGTCATCTGACTGATGGGGAAACCAGAGCAGACCGTCGGTGAGAAGGAGCAGGAGATTCTCCTGCTGAGATCAGCACGGTCCTCCCCCATGGAGCCTGAGCCCAGCGTCAGGCAGGGGACACGTGTGGGAGCCGTCTCCAGGGAATTCTGAACAAATGGGCCCAGGAAAGAGCATCTGAAGTTCCTTTCTGAACAAAACCAGGGCCTGGCGAGGCTGCGTGGCATCACAGTGGAGCCTGTTTGCTCCAGATCAGCCTCTCTGGGTCTGAATCTCACCCCTGCCCAAGGTCCCTAGGACGAGAATACTGAGAATGTCTATGTCCCGGTGTCTGGTTTGCTCTCAGCATCACTGGATGTTAATTTTTATTGGGCTTGTTTTGGGGAAGATTGGTAACCTGAGAATGAGGCTGATGAGGACACAGAAGGGTCCACAGAAGCGAAGCAGAGCTCTGCTTGAGGGAGCGTGTGCCTTCCAGGTAAATTTTCAGGAAGCCGAGATGCTGGGATTCCATTCAGGAGACATTATCAGATTGTATCCTAGGACACAAGAAAAACAAATTAGCAATAAAAATGATCAGAGTTCTTGGAAATTTGATAACATTAAAATCCCCACAAATGGTCAAATAGCAGAATGGTTAGAGCTGAATACTGAATTACCCACCTAGATGACTGTTATGAAATTTTACAAAAAAAATGAGTGGAAAAGGAGAGAGCAGAGATTAAAGGAGAAAAAATGCTCATAGATGAAAAGAGTCTCTTTTTCCCGAATTGAGGAAGCTATGAGTTTTTCCATCCACAGTGTCTATTACGGGACAAGATTGACTAAGAAAAAAATGCAAGCACTTGGATACAGTCTGGATAAATGCCAGCAGTCCCAAAATTAAGAAACTGTCCAGAGATCTTCATAACTGTGACAAAAACAGACTCCCATAATGGGACAAGAATCACATTGTGGCAAATTTCTAAAAGCAGCACCACACCTTGTGAAAAAATGTCCTTAAAGATCCAAAAGAGTTTTGATTCTATAATTCCATGCCTGGGAAAACTATTACTCAAGTAGAAGGGAAAATAAAGCAATTTCCATGCATGAAGAGACAGAAAATTAAATTTACCTTCTGTGGGCACTTTTTGAAAAATAACTTGAATCCATTACACGAAACAAAAGCAAACAAAAGTCATGAGCCCAATAAGAAGATGGACTTGGGATCAAGAATAACGGTAAGGAAGAAACCAATCAACCTGGTAGTTAATGTAAATGAATTTTTAGGTATAATATTAAAAGTGAGAACATATTATTTAATTTATTTTATTTTAAATAATAATTGCATATATTTAAGGTGTACAGTATGATGATTTGATGTACATATACATAGAGAAATGATTACTACAGCCAAGCAACTTCGTTTATGTTTTCACATAGTTACCATTTTTTGTATATGTGATGAGAGCACCTGGAATGTGCTCTCTTAGCAAGTTTCCACTATTCATTACGGTCTTGTTAAGTATAGTCATCATGCTGTACAGCAGGTCTCTAGACTTAAGTCATCCTCCATTATTGCCGCTTTATAGCCTTGACCAGATTCTTCACCTATCCTCCACCCCCAGCCCCTGGCAACCACTGCTCTACTCTCTGTTTCTATGGATTTGAGATTTTTAGATTCTACATGTATAAGTGAGACTGTGCAGTTTTTTTCTTCCTGTGTCTGGCTTATTTCACTTAGCATGATATCCTAAGGATATCCAGGATATAACCAATGACTCTCCAAATCTAGCAATAGGAAGCAAGGTTAACAAGCATTTCCTGAGAGCACAAAATCATGCTCAATCAGGACCTCAGTCCTAAGTTCCCTAAATAATCAATTATGTGTGTCTCATAACTGGATATACTTAAATTTTCCTTGAAGCTGTTTATATCTGAAATACATTACCTCTCAATCGAAGAGGATCCTTACTCACTGTGTCTGGGTTCTAGACATGGGGCACCTAGAACGGTATGTGTGCACAGGTGTCCAGTTTCTTCAGTGTTGTTGCAAATGGCAGGATCTCCTTTTTTAAGGCTGATAAGTATATATATTTATAAAGTATATATACATACATATATGTATATATACTTTATCCATTCACCTGTCAACATGCCCTTAGATGGTTTTCATGTCTTGGCTGTTGAGAATAATGCCACAATGAACATACGAGTGCAGATATCTCTTTGAGGTACTCATTTCATTTCCTTTGGGTACACACCCAGAAGGGGGATTGCTGGATCATATGGTAGTTCTATTCTTAACTTTTTGAGGAACCTCCACTGTTTTCCACAGTGACTACACCAGTTTATATTCCCACCAGCAGTGCACAAGCATTTTCTTTTTCTCACATCTTCACTAACACTTCTACTTTTTTGATAATAGCCATTCGAAGAGGTATGAGGTGATATCTTTTGGTTTTGATTTGCATTTCCCTGATGGTTAGTGATGTTGAACACCTTTCCATATAGCTGTTGGCCAAGCGTATGTCTACTTTAGGAAAATGTCTGTTCAGGTTCTTTGCTCATTTTTAAATATTGGGCCATTTGTTTTTTGCTATTGAGTTGCATGAGTTCCTTATGTATTTTGGATATTAACTCCTTATCTTACCAGATATGTAGTTTGCAAACATTTTCTCCCAATCCATAGATTTCTATTTCATTTTGTTGATTGTTTGCTGTGCAGAGGCCTTTTAATTCGAGGTATTCACACTTGTTTATTTGTGCTTTTGTTGCCTGAACTTTTCTTTTTTTACATCTTTATTGGAGTATAATTGCTTTACAATGGTGTGTTAGTTTCTGCTTTATAACAAAGTGAATCAGTTATACATATACATATGTTCCCATATCTCTTCCCTCTTGCATCTCCCTGCCTCCCACCCTCCCTATCCGACGCCTCTAGGTGGTCACAGAGCACCGAGCTGATCTCCCTGTGCTATGCGGCTGCTTCCCACTAGCTATCTACCTTACGTTTGGTAGTGTATATATGTCCGTGCCTCTCTCTTGCTTTGTCACAGCTTGCCCTTCCCCCTCCCCATATCCTCAAGTCCATTCTCTAGTAGGTCTATGTCTTTATTCCTGTCTTACCCCTAGGTTCTTCATGACTTTTTTTTTCTTAAATTCCATATATATGTGTTAGCATACGGTATTTGTCTTTCTCTTTCTGACTTACTTCACTCTGTATGACAGACTCTAGGTCCATCCACCTCATTACAAATAGCTCAATTTCATTTCTTTTTATGGCTGGGTAATATTCCATTGTATATATGTGCCACATCTTCTTTATCCATTCATCCAATGCTGGACACTTAGGTTGTTTCCATCTCTGGGCTATTGTAAATAGAGCTGCGATGAACATTTTGGTACGTGGCTCTTTTTGAATTATGGTTTTCTCAGGGTATATGCCCAGAGGAAAACATAGGCAGAACACTCTATGACATAAATCACAGCAAGATCCTTTTTGACCCACCTCCTAAAGAAATAGAAATAAAAACAAAAATAAACAAATGGGACCTAATGAAACTTCAAAGCTTTTGCACAGCAAAGGAAACCATAAACAAGACCAAAAGAAAACCCTCAGAATGGGAGAAAATATTTGCAAATGAAGCAACTGACAAAGGATTAATCTCCAAAATTTATAAGCAGCTCATGCAGCTCAATAACAAAAAAACAAACAACCCAATTCAAAAACGGGCAGAAAACCTAAATAGACATTTCTCTGAAGAAGATATACAGATTGCCAACAAACGCATGAAAGAATGCTCAACATCATTAATCATTAGAGAAATGCAAATCAAAACTACAATGAGATATCATCTCACACCAGTCAGAATGTTGCCTGAAAATTTGATGCCATACACAAAAATTTCATTGCAGAGGCCAATGCCAAGGAAGTTTCCCCCTATGTTTTCTTCTAGAAGTTTTATGGTTTCAGGTCCTGTGTTTATGTCTTTAATTATTTTAGAGTTAATTTTTGTGTACAGTATAAGGGTAAAAAGAATTTCATTCGTTTGCAAGTGGACATCCAGTTTTCCCAACACAATTTATTGAAGACTATCTTTTCCCCATTATGTATTCTTGGCAATTTTGTGGAACATTAGTTGACTGTATATGCTTAGGTTTATTTCTGGGTTCTCTATTCTGCTCCCTTGGTCTATGTGTCTGTTATTATGATAGTACCATATCATTGTGATTGGTAATATGATTTGAAATCAGGAAGTATGATGACTCTGTTCTTTCTCAGGATTGCTTTGGCTATTTGGAACTTTTGTGGTTCTATATGAATTTTAGAATAGTTTTTCCTATTTCTGTGAAAAATGCCATTAAAAGCTTGGTAATACTTGCATTGAATCTATGTACTACTTTGGGTGTATGGCCTTTTTAACAATATTAATTCTTCCAATCCATGAACATAGGATAGCTTTCCATGTGTCTTTTTTTTTCTTTTTGAGGTGGACCATTTTTTGAATTTGTTTCAATATTGCTTCTGTTTTATGTTTTTGGTTTTTTTGTCCCCAAGGCATGTGGGACCTTACTCTCTGACCAGGATTCTAACCTGCACCCCCTGCATTGGAAGGTGAAGTCTTAACCACTGGACCATCAGGGAAGTCCCTGTGTGTCTTCTTTAATTTCTTTAATCAATGTTTCATAGTTTTCAGTGTACAGATCTTTCACCACCTTGGTTAAATTTATTCCTAAGTATTGTTTTCTTTCTGACATTATGATAAATGGGACTGTTTTCTTGATTTCCTTTTCAGATAAATCATTCTTGGTGTAAAGGTACACAACTGAATTTTGTATGTTGATTTTGTATCCTGCAACTTTACTGAATTTGTTTATTAGTTATAATAGTTTTTAATGGAAGCTTTAGGGTTTTGCATATAGGTTCAAAATAAATTAAACAACACATCAAAAAGATTACACACTGTGACCAAGAGGGATTTATCCCTTAGATGTAAGATTGGTTTAACACACTCAAATCAACAAGTGTGATACACTACATTATAGAGTGAATGATAACAATCATAGGATGATCTTAATAAATGCGGAAGCATTTGGCAAAGTTCAACAACCATTCATGATTAAAAAAAAAAACTCTCAAAAAATAGGTATAAAAGGGAATTTCCTCAACACAATAAAGATCATTTATGAAAAGTTTGCCTCTAATATCATAACCAATAGGGAAAAACTGAAAGCTTTGCCTCTAAGATCAGGTACAAGGCAAGGATGCCCACTTTCAACACGTCTATTCAACATAACACTGAAGTCCTAGCAAGAGCAATCAGACAAGAAAAAGACATAAAAGTCATCCAAATCAAAAAGGAAGAAGTAAAATAGATATTTGCAGTCGACATGATCCTATATAGAGAACACAGTATTTTAAATATTAAAAAAGAGGATTTCCATGTGACAGTAGTAAGAACTGGGTAAGAGAGGGGAGAAAAAGGGAGAAAATCAAAACACACTAAAAGTCTTATTTTCTTCAATAGAAGAATATAACTGATTTTTATGACTCTTACAAAAAATAGTAAGCTGAATATATGTCTTAAAAGATTAATGGTTTCTGACTGGCTCTTGGTCAATTGGATGTCCAAATTCTTTTTTTTAAAAGGAGAAGAATATTAAGAATAACTTTGCCTCATACTCGAAAATTAATTCCAGTTAGATTGTCAATCTGAATTTTTTAAGTTACAAATATAAACCTTTTAGAATAAGAATGGGAAAATAACTCTGAGAAGACAGAGTTAAGGGTATTTAAGGATGCATATTTAAAGCAAAATAATACAGATCCAAAATATTCAAATGAAAAAAATATATATCTAGTCGAATCTATGTATTTTAAAAATATAAAGTAGGTTTGTCAATATTAGTGTCTCACAAGGATGAACTACCATTTGGTTTTCCATATGGAAAATAAATTCCTTTAACAAGAAAAGCTGCTCTGAAATACCGTGAAGTCCTAAATAGCCTTAATTTATCCTGTGTGTTGAGGACATGGGTGTAATTTGCTGCAGACATGTTGAAATGCTGGTGGAGGTGGGCTCACCCAGATCCAGCTGAGGACCTCTCATGGCACAGGGCAGATGTTCCCTTTCTAGAAGATTCTGACCCTGGAATGCATCTGGTCCAGGGTTCAGGTAAGAGACTGTGGACCCAAGCGAGGGGCTTAAATGTTGGTCAAATGGGTAATGATTCTTCTTTTGCATCCTGGGAAAAGTTCACAGTCACATCACTTGTTTTCTGTCTGAAGAAAAGCCTCTACAAGACACCAGAGCGTTGCATAGAGTTTGGGTCTTCTTGGAGGAAAGATGCAAAGTGTGGTTCAAAAATAACAAGAAGGGGATGGCTGAGGGACCCCACTGACTCTGACCAGCTCCTCACTGGGCACTCAGGCTGAGGTGAGAAGCATCTTGTCTGGAGGGACCCAGGCTTCCTCCTGGCAACTTCCAGGAAACTGCCACTGGGAGCCACCTGTCTCCATGGGTCCCTCGGGCTAAGGTGCGATTTGACACTTGGCACATCTTTCAAAGCCTACAGGGGCCCTTCTGTTGGGGCCCATCCTGGGAAGATGAGTGTTTCATCTTTAGACCTGGACACATTGGGGCTGCGTCTGGGATGGCTACTTTATCCAGGGGTTTCCTCCTAGAAAAGGGCCTCCACTACCTCGGGCAGGAGACCCGAATTCGAAGGGACCTTCCTGATGCTGGTCCCATGGCCCATCTCTCCACTGGCTTTCAGCAGTGCCTTGTCTGTCTCCCGGCTCCTCCTCCCAGACCACACCTCCCCCTCCCCACCTCTCTCTGCAGCCTGGGTGGTTCCCAAGGCTTTCACTCCTGCTCCTTCTTTATCATGGAGTTCACAACTGCCACACTAGGGCAGAGAGTCCTTGGACCCACTCACCCAACCCTGAATGGAAAAATCATCCCAGCGATCTCAGCGCCAAGAATAATTGTTAACCACACTCATGCTCCTTGAGCATGACTATGCTTGGCATACTTATTTTAGGTTTTACTTGTCTTATCCCCGAACCTAAGGTGGACTTTCTATTACTCTCTCCATCAAACACATGAGAGGACCACATCAGAATTGGGGTAACCTGTCCAAGTCTTATGGGGAGCAAGCAGCCCAGCGCTTGGTCCTGAGCCGACTTTGGATCCTTCGACTCCAGGCTAAGAGGAGCCTCGCTGTCACCAGGATCCTGCCTGGAGAGAGGTGTCCTTCTTTGGCCCCCTTACCCTGTGCTGTAGACCTTTTAGGACCAGTCACTGGGGGACACCTGGGGCTCCAGACAGCCCCGATGATGTTGGACACCTGTCTGGACTGGTCGTCAATCAGGGAGGGCCCACTGCATCCTGGTAGCAGGACCCCTGGCCATGGTCATTCTCATCTGCCTGGTCTCACTGCCTTTACAGCTTGCAGATGGGGACACATGGGACAGAGCAGCAATGGCCAGACCTCGAGGAGCACTCCCTACCCAGTAAGGCCTGTTTACACTCACATGATGAACTCTGCTTCTGGGGCCGTGCTAAGCGTGGTACCAGCAAAATGGCTCAAAGATGACTTGTTATATTTTGTTTCTTCCCAACACAAGGTGTTCTGAGATAAAGCTCAGCAGTGGGCGGACAGGCTGGCCAGACCCCAGTTCAAACCCCACTCTGCCCTCGGCTGGCCTTTCTGAATGGAGCTTCCTTCTGTCCAAGGTGGTGACAACAGGGTAACAGAAGTGCCTTCCCAGGGGGACAAGGAAATGAGGGCAGATGCGGCCTCCACGTGAAGCGCCCCCCCCCACACCGAGATACAGGATCCCAAAGAGCAAAGCCATGTCTGTCTCCCTGTGCCCAGCACAGGGGGCTGAGTAAGGGCCAAGTAACTCATGTGGTCATCAGGCAGGGACAAACAACAAGCTGCCTCTGATCTACAGGCCGGGGGCTGGCCGGGACTCACGGATGCAGCTGTGGGCCAGGCCAGGTGCCCTGGGCACCCTCATCCCGTGTCACGTCACAGTGTCACACAGCATCAGTGCTGGCCCCAGCTTCTCCTTCGCTGATGGCAGCATCCCAGGCAGACCAGACCAGCTGCCTCATGGACACTCAGGGCGGGGTCCTTGGACCCGAGTCTGTCAGTGACAGACACGACGCAGACCACCAGCAGGAGAAACCCAGGGTCCTGCCGGCAGAGGTCACGCTCACAGGGTGCAGCTTTCCTTCTGTTGCTGTGTCAACACGGGCAGCTCAGGAGTGGTCAGCTGTGGACACGGGGCTGGCCGTGGAAGTGGGGTCATGAGTGGCAAGCTTTGGAGATTTGAAAAGAAGGGATGGATGGTCCTTCCAGGAGGAGGCCTGGTAGCCATGGATCCTTCTCCTTAGCTGGAAGGGCCTGATTTATTGGGGAGTTTGCCTGTGGGCCCAGGAAGGACCCTCCCAGGTTCTCCTTCCATGTGGTGTGACCGTGTTGATGGGGACAGTGACACGCCCCTGCCAGGGCACCTGCAGGGTGAGGGTTCATGACGAGACGTGTACAGGCGAGAGGGCACCCCCTCTTCACTTTCTGGGGCCTCGTGTCTCCCTGGATCCCTGGCACTGCCGGGACCACCCCACTCAGCACACAGAGTGCCCTGGACCTGCTGAGGAGAGCAGGGCGGGAATCTCCTGGGCCCTTGATGGCACAGCTGGCAGCCCAGGGGGGCCGAGAAGTACTGTTTGGCTGAGATGGGCTGGTTGGAGGGGGAACGTTTGAGGCCGAGGGGTTGCCCTCATGGAAGAGGCACGGGGAGACTGACGTGGATGTTTCTTTTTTATTAATTTTTTTTATTGAAGTATAGTTGATTTACAATGTTGTGTTAATTTCTGCTGTACAGCAAACTGACTCAGTTATACGTATACACATTTTTAAATATTCTTTTCCGTTATGGTTTATCCCAGGATATTGAATATAGTTCCCTGTGCTCTACAGTAGGACCTTGTTGTTTATCCATTCTCTATACGATAGTTTGTATCTGCTAATCCCAAACTCCCAATCCATCCCCCCCCCACCCCCCATTACTATGTTTCTTCCTAGAGGCAGGTCATGTGATCGGGGAGTCCCGGCTGGGAGGAGAGGCCTGGAGAGGAGGCCGCAGCTGGGGTCCAGCCTGCTTTCCCCTCGCTGACCCCACAGGCTTGTCCAGCAAAGCAGTCATGACCATTCCCTGGCCTCACCTTGCCTAATTCCTGCCATGGATGTGGGCTCCGTCTGAGCCACCAGGATGATGTGGCTTGGGGCCTGTCCTACTTGCAGGACACCCTCTGGCTCCAGAAGGAGATGATGGGGTCTAAGCCAATGGGAGCAAAGTACCTGTCTGCTGGTGGGTTGATGATGTTTGGTCCACAGAGCTGCAAAGAATGGATCAAGTCTCCAGTGGCTTCCTGGAGGAAGAGGCACATGAACTGGGGGAGACCCCAGTGGTAAATGTCCTCATTGGTGGGGGTAGAGGATAAAGTGGAGGAGAGACCCCTTTGAAAAATTGCCCAGGTGGCAGCAAAAAGTGGTTCCAAGCATCTTTCCAGAATAAGGAGGTGGCACGGTCCTGCTGTGCCTTCTGCAGCACAGGGGAGGGCCTCGCCCAGCTCAGGGTGACTGAGCTCATCGCTCCTCCCTGCAAATAGCCCCTGGCGGATGGATGGGCCAGGAGGAGAGGAGAGAGGGTTTTATTACTGCTCCAGGTCCCATGATGCATCGCTCCACTGTCAGCTGAGCTCAGAGAGAGGCAGCCAGGAACACACTGAGCGCAGCTCCCAGGATGCAGGATATTAAATCAGTCAAACTAAATTAAAAGCTTTGGCCAGCTCTTGAACTCAGGGTTGAGCAGCAGCCCTTTCTTCTTATTCCAACTGCTTCCCAGGAGGATGCCTAGCCTGCAGGATCTGCAAGGGTTGGTGCTTTGAATTATTTAGAGGGAGCAGGGCTGGGATACATACAGGAAAGCATCCTGCCACAGAAATGCTGAGACAACTGCCTCTGCAGGGAGACCTGGGGAGGACAGTGTGTGTGTGTGTGTGTGTGTGTGTGTGTGTGTGTGTGTGTGTGTTCAGATAGACACATCTGTCGCCATGGTGGGAGTCCTGGTTTAGGAGACCTCACTCAGCAGCAGAGGGGCTGCTGCCTTTTGTCCTGAGGAGTCGGTCAGCAGTCTTTCCAATCAGCACTGAGGCAGCTTTGCTGCAGAGGTGCAGGATGTGGTCCAGAGCTCTGGGTTCAAATCCCAGCCCTGCTCCTGGAAGCTGGGATATGCTGAGGAAGATGATTTAACCCTCTGAGGACAACCCTACACTGTGAATGACATTATATATAGCAACTCTTATGGGCCTGATTCATCTCAGGCGCTGTTCCAGGCTCTGTCCTCACAGGCGTTCATTCATCCCAAGCACAGAAGTTGAGGGCCTGCTGTGTTCCTCGCCCTGAGGGTTGCAGCAGGAAAACACAGCAGACCACATCCCTGCTCTCAGGGAAAAAGCAATCTAGTGACAGATCCATCTCAACTGTGTGGTCCCTCTGATGGAAACAAGTTGGGGCGTGCAAGCAAATGTGAGATGGGGCCATTGGTGGGGGTTGCTGAGAGGAGGTGGCTGGAAGCTGAGACCTGTAGAGCCAGGAGTTGATGGGGTATCAAGCAGGAGGACATGCATCCTCAGCAGAAAGAAAGGGATGCAGACCCAGAAGTGAGCACCAGCTGGGTGGGTCAAAGGCAGAGAGAGAAGGCCCTGGTGGCTTGAGCCTAGGGAAGGAGGGCAAGAGTCGTGGGAGAAGGATAGATGGGGCACCCAAGGCTGGATCCCATAGGTCTTGTGGGTCAGTGTGGATTGGCTTATTCTAGGGTCAATGAAAACCCTGGAGTGGTGGTTCAGCCAGCAGAGGCAGGATCCAGTCAGCAGTGTAATAGGACATTTGGTTGCTTCTGGCACACATGATTGCCAGCCTTCACCTTTCCTGTTCCTGCTGCCGGGCCAGCTCTGCCAGGTGTCTAGGTGGCTCCTCCCTCACCTTTCACACTTATTTGGTCAGTTTTCCTGAACGGCCATTTCTAACCACCTCACTTAAAACTGAAGCACCTCTTTGCATAATGATAAAGGGGTCAATTCTCCAAGAAGACATAACAATCCATACTGTGTATGCACCTAACAACAGAGCATCAAAATACATGAGGCAAAAAGTGATGGGACCACGTGGAGAAATAGATGAACCTACTATGACCGGTGGAGACGCCAACATTCCTCTTTCAGAAATGGACAGACCCATCGGCAGAAAATCAGTGAGGACATAGTTGAGCTCAATAGCACCATCAATCAACTGGATGTAATTGACATTTAGAGATGACTTCATCCAACAGGAGAGTACACCTTCTTCTCAAACTCCCATGGAACATACATGAAGATAAACCACTCTTGTCCATAAAACGTACTTAACAAATTTTAAAAAAATAGAAATAAAACAATGTCTGCTCTCAGATAATAATGTAATTAAATTAGAAATCAATAACAGCTGGAAAACTCAAAAAACACTTGGAGAGTAAACAACACATTTCTAAATAGCACATTAGTCAAAGAAGAAATCTCAAGAAAAATTAAAAAATATTTTCAACTAAATGAAAGTGAAACTCAACTTTTCATAGTGTGTGGGACGCAGCAAAAGCAGTGCTTGGAGGGAAATGTATAGCATTGAATGCATATGTTAGAAAAGAAGTATGGTTTAAAATTGATCATCTAAGCTTTCACCTTAGGAAATTAGAAAAAGAAGAGCAAATTAAATGCAAAGTAAATAGTAAAATAATAATAATAAAAAAATTAGAACAAAAATCAATGAAATTAAAACAGAAAATCAGTAGAGAAAATCAGCAAACCCAAAAACTGATTCGTTCAAAAGAGCAATAAAATCAATTAGCATCTAGTCAGACTAAGAAAAAAAAAGAGAGAGATGACACCAATTACTAATACCGGAAAGGAAAATGGGGACATGACTATAAATCTTATGGACATTAAAAGGATCATGAAGGAACTCTAAGAACATTTCCATGCCCAAATATTTGATAACCTAGATGGAATCGACCAGTTCCTTGAAAGACACAAATCTGCCACAACTCACCCACAAAAATTAGACAATATGAAAAGGCCTACATCTACTAGAGAAATTAGATCAATAATTAATAACCTTCCAAAACAGAAAGGTCCAGATGGATTTGCTGGAGAATTCTATCAAATCTTTAAGGAAGAAATGATACCAATTCTCTACAATCTCTCTCAGAGGATCAACACTAAGAAAATGAACAATCTGATAAAAAATGGGCAAAAGACCTCACCAAAGAAGATATACAGATGACAAATAAGCATATGAAAAGATGCTCCACATCATATATAATTAAGGAAATACAAGTTAAAACAACAATTAGACACCACTACACACCTATTGCAATGGTCAAAATGCAAAACTTTGACAACATCAAATGCTGGTGAGGATGTGGAGCAACTGGAACTCTCATTCATGGCTGGTGGGGATGCAGAATGGTGCAGCCACTCTGGAAGACAGTTTGGTAGTTTCTTATAAAACTAAATAGACTCTTACATATGATCCAGAAATTATGCTCCTTGGTATTTACCCAAAGGAAATGAAAACTTATGTCCACATGGATGATGGTTATAGCAGTTTTACTCATAATAGACGAAACTCAAAGCAACCAAGAAGTCATTCAGTAGGCGAATGGGTAAATTGTGGTCTATCCAGACAATCGAATACTCTTCAGTGCTTTAAGGAAATGACCTACCAAGCCATGAAAAGATACAGGAGAACCTTAAATGCATATTACTTAGTGAAAGAAGCCAATCTGAAAAGACTATGGACTATATGACTCAACTCTATGACATTCTGGAAAAGGCAAAATTGTGGAGACAGTAAAAGGATCAGTGGTTGCCAGTGGTTGGGGGGGCCAGGGAGGGATGAACAGATGGAAAACAGAGGATTTTTAGGGCAGTAAAACTACTCTGTATGATACTGTAATTATAGATACATGTCATTATACAATTATCCAAACCCGTAGAAAGTACACCACCAAGAGTGAATCCTAATGGAAATTGTGGGCTTGGGTGATGACGACGTGCTAGCACAGGTGCATCAATTGTAACAAATGCACCGCTTTAGTGAGGGATGAGGACAGCGGGGGCACGTGTGCCTGGGTGTGTGTGCGCGTGCATGTGAACGAGGGGGTACATGGGAAATCTCTGTACTTCCACTCAATTTTGCTGTGAACCCAAAATTGCTCTAAAAATATTTAAAAGGAAAGAAAGAAAAAGTACCCTGAAGCCCCTTCCCTAAGTCCCTTTTCTTCCTTCCCTGCTCACCACAGGGTGACTCACCACCTCTTCTACTATATGTGTGTATATTTTGCCTTCCGATTTTTCACTTGTCTTGTTTGTTGTTTGTTTTTGCCACCACAGTATAAGTTCTTTGGTGATGGAGATGTTTATCTCTGTGCTCATGTTCACATCACAAGTGCCTGGAACAGTTCCTGGCATGGAGCAGGTGCTCAGTATATACTAAATAAATGGGTGGATGAATGCGTGGGTGGATGAACAGATGGATCAGTGCTTCCCACAACCACCCACAAAATAAGTAATGTTAACCTTTGTTTCATGAATGTTGCCTGGTGGTCATGCCCACTCCTCACTGGGCAGTTCTGGGCATTGAGATAGTTGATCACATGACAGCCCAACCTCAGGGGCTGGGGGCAGCACTGACTCCATGAATTTGGGAATGAAGGCCAGGTGCACTGGGCAACCTCCATCCAGGTGCTGAGTCAGCCGTGATTGACTGTGATGGAGCTTGGAGGCTGTGCTGGGCCCAGGTGGGCGTGTCTGGGTGGCTGGAGAGAATTCATCACCTGGACAGGTCTCTTCTTCCCTCAGTAAGTGTCCAAATAGGCCAGGGCACAAGCCTTCTGCCATAATATTTAGAGCTGGGAAGTGGTGCTGAGTGGATGGGGGGATTCTCAAACTGAAGGTTCAGCAAAGGGAAGGGTCTTTTTCAAGGTCAAAGCCCTCAGGAACATGTACCACCATCCTACTCCTCCATGCACCTGCCCCTGTCATGCCTAGCACTGCTCAGTCCTCTCCACCGGGACATAGTCCTGTCCCTTGTGGAACAGTGCTGACCCCTGGCCGAATCAGGGTGTTTATGGGTCACCCTGCACTGACCAGGCTCACCCTTAGCCCCAGGCCTCCCATTCTAGGCTCTCCATCATTCTCTCTCGTCTCCTTCTTGCTGATCTCACCTGGGCCTTGTGTAGGGCTGATGCCTCTCTCTCTGGGGGGTCCACTCTGATCTTCCTCCTTTGTCTGGCTCCTGGGCTGGACCCATGACCTTTTCAGAGGGCCTGTGCCAGGGAAGGCTGCACTCTGTCATGGAGAGGGCTGTGGACGCCCCTACCTCTCATCTCCCCTCCCTGGCTGACCTCAGCTTCCGGCAGGAACAAATACGATGGACCCTTAATCTAAAACTGGGGCTTTGTCCTTCCTGGCTGGGCCCTGCTGTTTCTCTACATGATGTCTTTTTATGGGCAATGCCAGTCTTCTGGGACAGGCTGTGCTAGGGCTGAGCCCAGGAGTCCCTCGGTATTCTTGGACCCTTCCATCAGGGGGACATGGACTTTAACCTTCTCCTGATACCTGAGTCCACATCACCTCAGACCACACACACACACACACACACACACACACACACACACGCAGCCGCCTTTCCTGCACCCTGAAGCCAGGCTAGGTGGCTCCCTCTTAGGGATGCAGAATGAGGGAGTCCTTTGCACCTGCCCCTCCAGGTGTGCGACTCCCAGATGAACCTGGTCCTTTCCATGGGAAGCCAATCCAGCCTGAGGACTCCAAATCGATGATGGTGGTTCTCCAAGTTCCTGGATACTCTCCGGCCCCCAGGCACAATGGTTTCTGCCACGTGACACCTAGTGAATCCATGGGCACTGCCAGCTGTGGCTCATGGGGGGCTGGCACTCCGCTCTCTCCATTTCTTAAAAGGATAAAAGGAATTGTGAGCTTGGGAGAGCCTTTTACAAGAAATTGTGGATTTTCTCCTCTCTTTTGATGGCTAAAGCCATACAATTGAACATTTTTCAAGAAGAGGAAAGAGCATAAATCAGAATGTACAAAGCCTGGATTGCCTGTCTCCACGTGGAAGAGATAAAGCACTTGATGTTAAGAGATGAGAACTTTATCCCCGTCTTCTCGGGAGTGACCTTGGACAGGGGAACCAGTGCATGAACTCTGTTTCCCGAGGGGGGATCAGGACTGAGTAGTCTCTCCCAAAGTGACAGGTGTGATCATCTCTTTGGGATTTGCTGGCACGGCTGTTTGCCGGTTCACTTTCCCCTGGCTTCTTCTGTGCTGGACATGGGGACAGAAAGCCTGTCCCTGCCCTGGGGGGACAGTCAGGAACCCCCAGAGTCAGAGGGAGAGCTCTGGTTCTCCGGCCCTTCTTTTTCCTGCTGCGTGCATGCCTCCTACGCCCCCCAGGAGGACAGGCCTGTCTGCTCACATGCTTGGCAGCCATCAGAGCAGTGCCTGGCACCAAACAGTGCCCCAAAGCATTTGGGGCTGTTAAGTTGCTTCAGTGCCAATCCCAGAGGGGCAGCATGGCCTGGAAGGAAGAACCAGGATTCAGGCCACGAGCATCTGTGCTTTGAGTCCTGTTCTGCCATTTCCAAGCTCATAACAACGTGACGGTCTTAAAATTCCCTGATCCCCCACTTTCTTACATGTAAAATTGGGATAATACCAATTCCAGGTGGAGGGACTGGTCCTTACAGATAATGTTTGCAAAATGCCTCGTACATATTAGATGCTCCCTCAATATAACGATAGTCATGATAACAATAGTCATAGTTATTATTCATCTGACAGTTTCGGGCCGATTTTTATTCCCCCAAAAATGTTAACTGCTAACTATTTATGTATGTCCAAAAAAACCCTTGAAGGCACCATATAACAAAACAGAAGTGTTCCGCAGACTCTGATATGTATGTGCACTGACTCGAGACAAAAGATATATTTTCTGGCTTTTAAAGGGAATTGTGTGCTTTAATTAAAAAAAGAAAGTTTTCTCTCAGCATATTAATTATCTCGCTTGTCATAGGAGGTATTTGTTCCAGATGACAGGCCGTAATTAGCGCACAGAACGGACTGAAGTTCCCCAAGAGAAGCCTGGAGTCTGGGTGCGGGGGGGGGCCTGGGCTGACGCAGCCCTGGCATTTCATCAGGTGTGTGGAGGGTGGGCTGGGGGCAGGGGTCTCTCTGGGTTCAGACAGAGGGAAGGAAAACAATTTATCACTGCCTCTCTGAGGGTGCCCGAGATGCTGCATCTCCTCCTGGGGCCTCCCCAGGGCAGCTATTCTCCCCACAGTGCTCAGCTCGGCCGTGGGAACATCGGTGGAAAGGGCAAGGGCTCTGGTTCCATTCCCGGCTTCACCAAGGACAGCACACGTGATCCTAGCAAGTTCCTTCAGGGCTCTGATGTCTCCTGTCACACTGCAGAGAGCTGACTGGGACAGCCTCATATATCCATCATTTCCCTCCCTGCCTTCTACTTGTCATCAGAGGCACCTGTTTTACTAACTCGCCCACATAAAGACTCACACGTCCTGGACTGAATACCTCCCCGGGCTGGGCCTCTGGGCAGAGACATGATAGGCCCCGCTCCTGCCTTGGCAGGGACCCTTTAGTGGAGACAGACACAGGCATCGACGGGGCAGAGAGGATGCTCTGGTCCACAGAGCACCCGACATTTTCTTCCTGGATGCACATTTCCAAACAGGGCTGAACATCTGACTTATGGCCAAGAGACCAGAGCAGAGATGGGATCCAGCACTTCTAGACCTGCTCCTACACTGCCCCTTGCAGCCTCCCCTTTCTCCATTTGCCAGCTGGCTGCAGAGGGCGAAGTGGAGACTTCCTGGGAGAAGGAAGGGGCATGATAGAAAAGGGGCCAAGTCCCTGAATGACTGGGTGAAGCAGAGCATTCCCCGAGCTCTAGCCAGAGAGGGGTTGTGATTGACTTTGGAGCTGAGCCACTGGGATTTGAGCATTGTCAGGACGCTCTTCCAGGATGGAGATGAAGGCGAGAGTCAGAACCCTCCCTCCAGGCGAGGCTGACTTTTCTCTTTGCCTCGGTGGACCCACCTCGCCACCCCTGCTGGCAGGACCCTAGAGGGTGGGCCACCCAGCTTGCTGGTATCTGTGAAGGAGCACAGCCTGGCTCAGAAACATTCCACAGGCTCGGTGCAGAGCACAGCAGCCTCTCAAAGCTGGAAGGAGGCCAGGACCCCGGGTCCTGTTCCCAGCACAGGACCCGCTTCAAGCCCCTGAGAGGAGAGGTGGGGAGCTTACCTGAGTGACATGTCTTCATCTCATCACTGTCCGTAGCTCAAGACTGTTGTTTGATAGTTTTAACACAACCAGCATATTCTAGCACGTATAGGCACTTGCGCCGGACAAATGTTAAATACATTATCAAGTTTAAAATGCTATTATGGTAAGAGGGCACCTCCATTCTGTCGCAGTTCACCGGAAAAGGCTTCCATGCTTGAGCATTTTTCTATTTCAAGGTTAATTAAAAGAAAATCACACCGATTCGCCAAGAGAGATCTCCTCTGCACACCCAGGCCACCACAAGTGTCGATTTCTATTATCTACAAGCCTTTACTTGTAGTAAAAGGCTGCCAACACTCCCTTCGCACAGGTCTTCCCACCTCAAACACATTGGAGCAAAGCTGCTCGATGCTTATGAGGCGTCTCGATAAGACATGGGTTCCAATACATTTTATAACGTTCATCATGTAGGGAAACCTATGCAGCTTCAAAAACTTGTTTTAAGTATTAGAGTACTGAAGGATATATGCAAAATGTACAAGAACACATCAAACAATGATCTCGTTGAGGTAATATTAGCACCAGAGAGGCTAAAGATTGTACCAGATTGTCAGCATCCTCCGAGCCATGTGACCCTGGCCACCCAGAGTCTGGTAGAGCCAAGGTGTTTTTCTCTTCAGGTCTGAACTTTCTTCCAAATCACAGAATGTTGGTTCTACCATTTTTGACTAAAAGGTTACTAACCAGACTGAAACAAAGAGCTGCTGGAGTTTCATTTTCCTGGCAGGAATTCAGTGCAGGGCAGTCACTGGAGAAAAAGTCGATTGTCTGCTGGTATCGGCTGCCTGCACGGCCACAGCCTGTCCCTGGACTAATTCACCCAGTGAAACATTCAATGACCATCTACTTAAGCTGCCTCCTTGTACCTAGATCAATCAGACCCAACCCAACTCTCCACATCCGGAGCGGCCTCCAGAGGCTTAGATGTCAGCACGAGAACCTCCAGAAGGATGCCCCAGTTTGGAGGAAGCGATCTCTAATCCCCAGATAGGGACGGCGAGAACTTCTTTGCAAGAATGTGAGCGAACCTCTACAATTTCAGCTCCGTGAGAACAGGGGCTTCTGCACTGGGCTCCATCCCTGCTGGGCCCCCACCCGCCTCTGGCACCTTTGCCCCTGCGCCACCACCATGGCGGCATTTCACTGCCATTTCCTGGTACTTAACTCTGGGCCGCGCCTCTTCTAGAGGCTTTCAACGCACTACTTAATTTGTCCTCTGGCTCTAGGGGACAGCTGAGTGGATGGATGGAGGCTGGTGTAACAAAGAAGTGAGACAGCTCCTGGACATCTCTGACCCCGGAGGAGGGAGAGGAGGAGGGGAAAGGAGGGCCCGGAAGAATGGGAGGCATTTGATGTCAGCGATGCTTAGGGATTGGCGTATGAAGGCTCCTGAGGGGGCGGGGTACGCTGGCCTTGAGGGAATGAATATTCTGGAGTCAGGGTGCGATGGGCGTGCAGCAGTGGAGGAGAAGGATGCTTGCACGGAACACGCAGAGGAGCTGCCTGATTCTTCCTGAGGTTTAGTATTTCAAGGGGTGCAGAAGCAACTGCTCTCTGACTCTGCATGGCCTTTGAACATTGCTGCTGCTTTAGCATAACATTAAATTAAATGTGCTTTTTGTCTGTCTTTTAACATAAACTCCCTGAAGGATTAGGCTGTGATTTTTTTTCCAGGTTTACTCTCATTTATCTGCAATCCTGTTCTTTCGTGGGAGCTCAGAAATCCGAGGTACATTCCTCTATCGACTTTTTCAGCTCATTAACCTGGGCTAGTTGAGGGGAAAAGTTATTACTGTTCCTTCGTTCATTTCTTCTCCCGTCCATCCAGTCACAAAACCATCAGACTGACTGCGCAGTGCTTTCTGAGCCTGTATCAGCGGCTGTGAGTGGCTTAGGGGACAACAAACTCGGTTCCTAGCATTAAGGACCCCAAATCGAGAATAGGAACCCCACATGTGGACTTTTTCAAGAGCTCACATCACATATAAGTACCAGGGGAGACCAGACGCACCCTGGGTGCTGGCCGCACACGTTGCCTGGGGGTGGAGCTCCAGTCTGGGGGGGATGGTCTGGAAGTGAGACCCCAGCCTCTGAGAGCTGCATCTCCTGAGCCGGACGATTTACCAGATTTGCTGTTCCCTGGGGAGATGGGCAAGGCATGGTGTTGAGGGGAAGCAGGCGCTAGGGATGGGTGGGTTACCTTGCAGAGGGAAGCTCCGTCTCCAATTGCTTCCCACCAGAAAGGGTCCCCTGCAGGGCAGGGGCGAAGCTGGATTCATCTTTGTCCGCAGAAATGCTCTACGAGTAGTCAGGGACTGGCCAAATGGGCAGTCTGGCCACACCCCCGCAGCCTGGTGGCCTAGAGCCTCAGACCCGCTCGGGCTCAGCGCTGGGCGCAGCAGGTGACTCAGGTTCCAGGCTTCTGTGAGGGACCAATGCTCCAGCCCCTCACTTGCTCTCTTTGCCCTTGGGCGCCAACCAACAACAGAACTTCCCCAGAACAATCACCTGGACACCAGCAGGTGCTCAGTGCTGCCCTGATGCTCAGTGTCTGTGGCCCCAGGAATACCACGCCAGATGGGACTTGGGACACTGATTTGGCCAAGAGGCTGTCGGGAGTGCAGGGAATCAGCTGACATTTAGGGGGCAACTCCGAGGTTGTGAAGGTCTGCTTTCATTTGTTTATTTATTTTTTGACTTTTATTTTATTTATTTTTTTATACAGCAGGTTCTTATTAGTTATCTATTTTATACACATCAGTGTATACATGTCAATCCTAATCTCCCAATTCATCACACCACACCCCGGCCCCGCCCCAGCCCCGCTTTCGCACCTTGGTGTCCATACGTCTGTTCTCTACATCTGTGTCTCTATTTCTGCCTTGCAACTGGTTCATCTGTACCATTTTTTTAGAGACCACATATATGTGTTAATATACGATATTTGTTTCTCTCTTTCTAACTTACTTCACTCTGTATGACAGTCTCTAGGTCCATCTACGTCTCTACAAATGACCCAATTTCGTTTCTTTTTATGGCTGAGTAATATTCCATTATATATATGTACCACATCTTCTTTATCCATTCGTCTGTTGATGGGCATTTAGGTTGCTTCCATGACATGGCTATTGTAATTAAATAGTGCTGCAATGAACATTGGGGTGCATGTGTCTTTTTGAATTATGGTTTTCTCTGGGTGTATGCCCAGTAGTGGGATTGCTGGGTCATACGGTAATTCTATTTTTAGTTTTATAAGGAACCTGCATACTGTTCTCCACAGTAGCTGTATCAATTTACATTCCCACCAACAGTGCAGGAGGGTTCCCTTTTCTCCACACCCTTGTGGAGGTATGCTTTTATACCCTGGGTCCCATGATCTGCACCCCTGGCTCCCCTCCTGGGACCCACCCTGCTTCCCAGCTTCCCAGATGGGTCCCTAGATTCATACATGGTCCTCCTGGGGCTCATGAAGGGCTCAGGGCTCTTTCCTTTGGAGCCTGCATCAGCCAGAAAGGGCATGGCTGTGCTGCGGTAATGAGTAAGCCCCACTTTTCAGATTCCTCACTGGCTAGTCCATTGCAGGTCTGTGGCTACACTCAGGACAGCTCCCTTCCAGGCAGTGACTCAGGGATCCAGGAGCTTTGTCAAGGACCCTCATCCTGCAGGGTCACTCCTTCCCACCCCAAGTGGCATTGTTTTCATCACAGCTCACTGGTCACATGTGGTCACTGGGCTCCAACTCACCACAGGGCATCTGGGAAGTCTTCCCATGAGGCCCAGGAAGGGGAGCAGAGTTGGACGTGACACCCATGTGCTCTACAGACCACAGCCTGGATCTCCCAGGGGAGGGGGTGGGCTGGACAGCTGGGCAGAGATGGGTTCTGTTTCCTCTCCACCACCTTCAGGAGTGTGCTTCTGGGCAGGTCCCTCCCTGCCACCGTGCACAACTGAGACTCTCCTGAACTGAGCAGAAGTGGGGGTAGAGTCCAGCTCTTTGAGAGGATGCTGGATCAGTCCAGGGGCAGCTCACAAAGTCTGCCTTTTCCTGCAGGGCTGGGTGTGGCTAGGGAGGAGGAGCTGAACAGAGACAAGAGAGGACTTCTTGGCACCTGTCCCCCACCCACCCGGCCCAGGCCCATGGTGAGCACGGAGCTAAGAGAGCACCCACTCTGCTTCCTCAAAGCTCAGGTGGCCCACTATAACAGAGGGATGGAGACCAGACGATGCGTCTGCCCAGGGCCCAGTGTGGGTCCAGGCAGAAGTCCATAGGGGCCAGACTCCGTGGCATTTAGAAGACCTCATGGCCTGGGAACCCCTGGAACCAGCTCCTGGGTGTGCAACAGGCTCTGTCTGAGACATGAGCTTGGCACAGACCAAGTGTGCTGACCAGAAGCTGTGTGGAGAGGGGACCTCTAGGGGACCAGGACAGCAGACCTGAGGAGAGACCCCAAGGGTCCCTGCAGACACACCTTGAGGGATGGGGTGCTGAGTCAGGATGGGGGATACCTGTGCCCCCGCAGCCCTGCTGGTGAGGGACTCACGGCAGCAAACAATTGCGCACAAATTTGGCAAGACCCATGGCACAGAGAGCCTGGGGCAGTGCGTCTGCTGAGGAGGTTGGTGAAAGCTTCCTTGAGGGGTGGGTGGAGGTTGTGGGTGAATGTGCCTTGTCCACGGGAGGTGCCCGTCCACCTTGGCTCCCTCCGCTTGGAACCAGAACAGCAGGCAGGAGGGAAGAGCCAGGCGATGCTCGCAGAGGGACCACATCCCACCGTGGGTTCTGCCTGACTGCCTTCAAGGGAAGCTCTTCCACCGCCCCCCACTACTTTTCCCGGAGCAGACGTGGGGATGAAGCTCCTACCAATGGTGCTTCAGAGAACACTGCCACACGTCAGCCTTACTTCTGATGTTTCTATGGCAATGGGCTTTGATTATATTAAGTGTCTGGACAGCAATATCACTGGGAACTTCAGCCAGCAGCCGCTTCATGACAGGGGGCAAATGCTGGTGGGTTCTGGCACTTTCCAAAACAACCCGAAAAGTCACATCTTCCTTCTTGCAGCCCACTGTCGCCTCCATCCCTCTCACGTTCCAGGCGTGGAACCCCGACTGCCCTTCGAGCCTCATGTGCGTGGCTCCCACGGGTCATGGCACCATCCTGCATCCCTGCCCTTGGAGACTTTCAAGGTCAGCACTGGTCTCGCACCCCCAGCACACAGCCCGGAGCAGAGAACTATGGGAGGTTCTCCCATGTGGGAGGAAACGGTGCCTTCGCTCACACACGGGATGCTCTGCCACCTGCTCCCATGGCCGCACTCCACCTGCCCTTCAAGGTCCAAAGCAAAGGCCTCTTAGTCTGGTGGCTGCTGCATTGGTGGGGTGCCTTCCCATATTGCCCTCCCTCAACCCACGTCCGAGGGTTCTTGCGGCCCTGCCATGTAAGGATTCCTGCAGGCGTTTGGTGCTTCTCCCTGGACTGCCCTGCGTTCTCTGTGCCGACCCTCAGCCTGCCCAGGTTGGATGCTCAGTGACAGTCAGTGGTCGTAGACGGAAGGGCACGCGTTGGCACACACTGCCATTAATTTATTGACTGAGTGGGTCCCCCTCGTGCTTCTCAGGTCTGTGTGGTCTGTGTGCTCTGCGGAGATGGATTTGGCAAGGACCTACTGTATAGCACAGGGAACTCTACTCAATATTCTGTGATACCCTAAATAGGAAAAGTATCTGAAAAAGAATAGATATGAGTATTTATATAATTGAATCACCTTGCTGTATACCTGAAATGAACACAACATTGTAAATCAACTATAATGTAATATAAAATAAACACTTTTCTTTTTTAAGAAAACTTTCCACACCTCGGTGCCCTGACTATAAAACGGAGTCATTACTAGTCTCTACACGACCGTAAGGACTAAATGGGCAAGTGCCTGAACACATTCAACCCAGCACACTGACGTCACCCTCACCATGTGGACACAGCTCAGCCCACTCACTGTGTCTCCAGGGCATCACCTGGGCAGCTCCTCTCAAGGTCACAGGAGGATGCACTGTCCCTTGTTCCCACTTCCTATGAGAGCTTGGACATATGTCTCTCAAAACTTTCTTTATGATAACAAACATCTGTATAAAATAACAAAAAATAGTCAAAAATATGTATGAATTTATAGATGTGGCCCCTCCTTTTTACTTAGCTGTTTGGAGAGTAAGTTTGCACAGCGAGGGTCTGGTGGCTTCCAACTCCTACAACTCACTGATTTTCACGTGGAAACGGGCACAGAAGGATGTGGAGAAAGCTGGGCGTGTCCTCAGGGATGAGTGTGTGTGCGTGCATGTGTGTGCAGAGGTGTGGACGTGTGTGTGTGTGTCTGTGTGTGTGCATTTGATGGGGGCAGTGGGAATGTGGGTTGATCCTAGAGGACCCACCTACAGGAGTCCATCCTGAGGCTTCCACATGGTAGCTGCCATGGTGAGAAGGTGGCCATGGCTGGTGGGTCCCTAGTGAGTTCCTCAACCAGGGCCGTCTGTGGTGTCCTCAGCGGGGAGCAGCCGGATGCTGGACCACACAGGCTCTCAAGACATAGGGACATTGTCTCCCCTGGGACAATGTTAAACTCGACTCACACGTGACCTAAGTACCTGAAGGCTTGCCTCACATGGACGTCCCTCGGGTCCTAATTAAATCAGGATCAGTGGAGTTAATCCACAGGACTTCCACCAGGTATGGTGACGGTCACATCGATTCCAGACTTGTCACCTGTGCTTGCTGCTGCACGCCACCAGGAGCCCCCTGGGGGGACAGGCTGGGATAGCCTGAGTATGGGAAGCTAATTAAAGTCTCTGAGTTGTTATAGGTATTAGCTTGTCCCCAAATTCTTACAGGTCATGCAGGGCTCACAGAAGCCAAATGGTACAAAGGCAGAACTCCCCAAATATCCTGCGTGTCCAGAGGTAATAATACCTCTGAGGTGCTGATGCCTCCCCAGGGGACCCCGCACAGCCAGGGGTTCCCAAAGCTGATCAATCACCAGAAACCAGCACCGCCTCCAAAGCAGCTTCCTCGGCCCCTTCTCACGGGTACAGAGTCAATAGATATTTTGGGCGTGGTGATTGGAACTGGTCTTTTATTTGTTGTAAACTCTGCCATTGATCCTGGCCACCAGCCCAGTGTGAGCCCAGGTCTTCTTTTTCCCTAAAGCATCCACCTCTCCCCTTCCGTGCCAGCAGCAAGGTGTCCTGTCACTGTCACCTCCCTGTCCCGCCAGCTCTAGTGGGTGACGTCCTTGTGGATGAGGATCAACCCCATGGACCTGGTGCACAAGTCCTTTCCATGTCCCTGGGCTGCATCTCACCTTCCTGTCTCCAGGGACTTAGTCTGCCCAGTGTTCCCCTTAAACCAACCTACCTTCTGCTCCCAACAATGGTGCTCAGATGTGCCCTCCAGCTGCAATCCCGGCCATCCTTCCACCCCCGGTGGACAAGGACCTTTTCGTTGAAGCCTGTTCTGGCCTCTCCAGCCCTGAGTGGTCCTTCCTTCCTCTGTGCTCCATGGCTGTCACTGTACCAATAGCACATGACCACCTGCCCATCACCTCCTCCAGGGCTGGTCCTGTCCCAGGCTCGGCTCACTGTGGGCCTCCCCTCTGGTGGCTGCTCGGCACCTCGGGTCACAGCAAGAATCTACAGTGATTCAGGGATGACGTTTTCTCACTGGTCGTCCTAAAGATGTTGTAAACATGTGTGTATTGCACCTATTTTATTGGTCATCACTGGCCTCCAATGAGGGATATTTACAGATTTTTAAATTAATGTCGGAGGAAACATAGCCCATGGGAAAGGACACCAACTTAGAGTCAGTGGGCCTGGGAGTCCCCGCTCAGTCGTGTTCCAACTACAGCTGTAGATGTATTGGGCGTATTGTTTATCCCTCTGGGCCTAAGGCAGTTTGTTGGCCTGAAAAATAAGGATAAAAATGATGTTTCGTAGCGCTGTGAAGATTTAATAAAATAATGTAGACAAAGCCCTGGCCCAGTCGCTGGCACAGAGGAGATATTCTATACATGGCAACCTTCTCATCCTCAAGAAATAACACTGGGAAGGTGGGGAGCCCCAGGGAGTAAAGCCTGGGGGTGTGGGTGGGGAACCTGCGTAATTCAGGAGCCAGGATTTTAACCTCTAAGAGGGTGTGACTTCATTCTAGACCAGAGCCCATAGTAGGTGCTCAAGAAATATTTGTGAATGAATGATCTGGAAGTAGGTCAGTTGGGCAAAAAGACAAAGAGGGTAGAGGGAGGGGATTGATAGCAACAGACCTGCCAGCAGGATGAGGGGTACCTGACCTGCTGATGCAGTGAAAACCTTGGAATGTTCCAGAAGGGGTAAGTCAGGGTCTGATGTGTCATTTGAAAATGCCAGGTGTGTTTTTAATCAATAGCTATTAGAGAGCACAGAGAGAAAGGGACAGAGCCTATGAGAATCTATTACCAGACTCCTGGTGACAGAAGAGGAGGGAATAATGATTTCCTATGATTTGGGAAGCACGTTCCTGACACGTGTGTGTGTGTGTGTGTGTGTGTGTGTGTGTGTGTGTGTGTGTGTGTGTTAGGGTGGCCAGAAAAAAATACAGAATGTCTGGTTAGATTTGAATCTCAAACAACAAAATTTGCTTTAGTGGATATCACGCAATATTTGACCATATTTATACTAATGAATTATGACTGTTACAAGCAGTCCTGCGTTTTTATTTGCTAACTCAGAGAAGTTGTATGCGTGTGAGCTCATAAAACTTCATTTAATTTTCCAGATGAACCCATAAGATAGGTCTGATTATTGTTTCCATTTCCCTCGACCCACTTCCATTTTATGCAGGATGAAACTGTGTGGCACCAGAGATGTGTGAACTTGCCCACGAACAACACTTAAAACCCGGTGGAACCAGAATTTCCTCTCAAGGAACTGTCTGCGGAGTCACTGCTCTCAAGGGGTTTGAGGTCGCCTCCCGTAGAGGCCGGGAGAGTTGAGGGATTTGAAGTGTTTCTGCGGGGGGATTGGGGAGACCCCGGGGCAGGTGGCAGTTTCTGAGGGGACTGGGGGACCCTCTCTGCACAGCCCAGGACAGCTTTTGCTCCTGTCCCTCCCCCAGGCTTCCTGCCTCTCCGCTCCGTCTCCAGCCCCGTGTGTCACCAAGGTGATGGGCATTTGCCGGGAAATAGTCCCTGGGTTCAGAGCCCACCCCTTCCCAGCTGTGTGATTTTAGGCGACTCTGGGACTCGGCTTCAGTGTCCGTGGAGTTGTTGCACAAGAGCTCTTCTGGGAGTTTTCTTGGGAGGATTAAATGAGGTGATGTCCGTGGAGTACGATGCAGGGGGCCCATGGGGTTTGTCAAGGCCAATGCCAGCACCACGTAAAGCCACTGTGAGGCCTGCCCTTCTCTTGGTCCATCATCCTAGTGTCTGCCCTCACCCCCAAGTTGTCATCCGCATTGAAACTCACCTGCAGGCAGCTGCCCTGGGCTGAATGTCTCTTTGCAAACCCTGCGCCTTCTTTCATCTCAAGCATTGTCTCCTCTGCTCCGTGGCGGACATGTCTCCAGCAAGTCAGCAAGAGCAGAGACCCTCCTCCAGCCTCCCTCGCACACCTTTCCCCAATCTGCCCAGGTGGACTTGGTGCCCTGACACTTCCTCCCAGGGGCTCTGCCACATCTCACTACTCTTGAACTTGAGTCCTGGTCGGCCTTGATTTAGAATGATTTGTGTGCCAGCTGGAGGGCTGTGTGCCCCCCACCCCCCACCGCCCCACCGAGGGTGAGATCATGCCTGACTCGTCCTGGCATCTGGGCATCTTGCACCTTTCTGTGCTCTTTGTGTTACTGCAGTGAATCATCTCGGGGAGGGGGTGGACTCCGGTGGGTGGGATCAAAGGGGTGATGGTCACATACTCATGCAAAGCTTTCCCTTTTAAGTCATAAGCTGATGTTAGGAGCTGAATTGTGACCTCCCCTAAAATTCACATGCTGAAGTCCTCACCTCAGGACCTCAGAATGTGACTGTATTTGGAGATGGGGTCTTTACAGAGGTGATTAAGGAAAATGAGGTCCTATGGGTGGGCCCTGATCCAACATGACTGGGGTCCTTATATGAAGAGGAGACTAGGACACAGATAGACACACACAGAAGGACGGCCATGTGTGAACACAGGGAGAAGACTACCGTCTACAAGCCAAGAAGAACCAACCTCAGGAGAAGCCAACCCTGCAAACACCTTGATCCTGGACTTGCAGCTTCCAGACTGTGAGACAGTAAATGTCCCTTGGTTAAGCCGCCCAGCCTGTGGTCCTTTGTATGGCAGCCCCTGGACACTGATACACTGAGTACGTAGAAGTGTCAGCAGGACAGCCTCACTGCCCACCCCCCACCCCCTCCCCCGTCCATTTCATCCCTAGAAGGAAGGAGAATTCATGCCTGGTTTGTGAACCCAAGTCACTCGCTGCATTTAGCTCTTCCAGGAAGCCCAGGAAAGTGCTGAAAACTGGGGCTTTGCCTCTAGGCCTGTGGTTCTCCCCAGCGTGTTCTCATGACACACATCCAGAAACTCATTAGGAGGAGGAATAAGCAGGACAAAGCAGGATCTGGGTGGTCAGGGCACCCTGGCCATAGTATCACCCTAATATTGATCTGCGGCACGAGAGCCCTTTCCAGTCAGGCTACCTGGGAGCCACCGTGCACCCTTGGGCCACATCTGCTGGGGACAGGCTGGCAGCTGAGTCCCGAGGAAACCCCTGCCTTGCTCCAGATAATCTAATGAAGGAAACAGGGCTGATTAATCCCAGACACTCTGCTGGTGTTTAACTCGCTGAATGTTAGACCACATTCTCATGATGTGTTTACGTCTTCAACATGATAGGCAAGGAATGAAATCCAGGCGTTAAATCAATTATTTCTGCAGAAATCGTCATATAAGACAAAACATCATCAGGAGATAAAAGCAGTTACGATTAGGGCTTAATGTGCCCCGTGCTGACTTCAGAGTCAGCATCACGGCTTGCCAGGCTCCCTGAGATTTCCTGGTGTGGGTCCCAGTGCTGGACACAAAGTGGGAATTAAGAAATGTTCTTTTTGTAATTTATTTTTTTATTGAAGTATAGTTGACTTACAATCCCATGTTAGTTTCAGGTGTACAGCACAGCAATCCAGTTATACATATATACGTATATATGTATTCTTCTTCTGATTCTCTTCCCTTATAGGTTATTACAAAATATTGAGTATAGTTCCCTGTGCTCTACAGTAGGTCCTTCTTAGTTATATGTTTTATGTATAGGAGTGTGTATCTGTTCATCCCAAACTCCTAATTTATCCCCACCCCCTTTTCCCTTTGGTAACCATACGATTGTTTCCTATGTCTGTGAGTCTCTTTCTGTTTTGGAAATAAGTTCATTTGTATCTATTTTTAGATTCCACAGCGATATCATATGATATTTATCTTTCTCTGTCTGGCTTACTTCACTTATTCTTCAAATGTCTCTGTCTCTCTCTCCCTCCCTCTCCAAGTAAATGTAAAAGGAGGTAATAGTAGGGCTGGACTTGGGGACTCCCTTCCACTTCACCTGGATCTCAGGGGTTACGGATAGACTGAAAGCATAACTACATAATTGCATATTTTTTGAGGCACGGGGGAATAGTGGAAAAAAAGCAGAACAGGAACAAAAAAGCACTGCCTCAGAAGTCAAGAGGTGGGTCATAGTCTTAACTCCACCCTTCCCACTCCTTGCGTCCTCAGTTTCTCTGTTGGTCAACCGTGGGTTTGCGGGAGATGGTTTTCAATCTGCGAGACGTTCCTTTGGGAACTTCGTGAGGCCGTGCACTGGGCGTATCTGCACACGGCAGTCAGGTGGCCACCAGCGCCGTTGCAGGGGACTGTGTCATCCCAGCAGCTCATAGGCTAGAAAGAGTCACCAGGAGAGACAGGAGGACAAGGACGGGCAGGCAGGAAGCACCAGCCCCTAACCTCGCAGGAAGAGAGACACAAAGAGTAATGGGAAAAAGGCACTGGACACCGGCTTTCTCATTCGGCTTCTGAGAACAAAAAAATTCCTTTCCACTGCCCTGAAAACACGAGTCACTTCTGAGGAAGCCACGGGAAACCAGGTCCGGGGGCGTCTCTGACCTTCATCTTTGGAATTATTGGCAACAAGAATTTGTCTCTTTTTTCCTCTGTCATTGAAAGCAAATGTAAGTGTTGAAAACAAGGTAATCTTCAGCTTGCCTTCAGGTGCTGGTTGGGGGGGACCACGACGTTGGGTGTAAAAAGCACGGTGGTGATAAAGGAATGATGATCCTACAATTTGAGGGGGACTTGCTCTGCCTGGAGAGCAGCACCAGGCACCCCATAAATGAAGCCTTTTCACCCACCACTTGCCCGACAGGAATTACTAAATCCTTGTACAGCAGAAACAACTGAGGTTCCAGAAGGCGGGGTGACATTTCCAAGCCGCACATCCAGGACTGGAGGAGCCGGGTTGGGAGGCTCCCAGCTGAGACTTTCCTATCGGTCCAGGTACCACTGCATACATGTGAGGCCGGCCACTTCTGTGCACGGGGCCGGGACAGAGTGAGGGGAAGGATGGGCCTCTGAGATTTTCTCCAGCAGCCCCATTCTCCATCCTGTCTGCCTGGACCAGGGTTTGTATCATTCCTGAGGAAAGGCAAGCAAGACGGATTTGACACAAGACATCCCCAGGCCTCTGGTCCCCTCCCCTCCCCTGCCAGCCAGGAGGGGGCCAAGGGTTACAGGTCACCCGCAGGAACCTGCCCAGGGTGTGGGGATTGGCAGGGCAGGGCCTTCTGCATTTGCTCAAGCCCCACTGCCTTCTCTCTGCCTCGCCCCTCCCCCTCCACCCAGGGTTCAGCCACCTACCCACAGCCCTCCCCTGTGCCCACAGCCATTTCAAGGTGGTGCTGCTGAAGATGCCAGAGTTTGTGTAAATGCACAAGGGGTCACGGTTGTCCAAGCATCAGCCAGGACGCCCCAGTGCAGGGCCCAGGGGTGTGCTTGTCATCTGAATGTATGATGCCTTCATCTTCCAGCCAGCTCAAAGCCAGAGAGGGGACCTTTATATTGGGATAGAGCCCCACATGCCCCAGCCCCTCTCACCCTCTCAGATGGAGGGTGTGTCTGCAGAGGGAACTGTCCGGGAGCAAGGGAGACCTACAGATGAACAGGAGCCCCAGACAGGACTCCCCAGGAAGCCAAGTCTGCCTTTATCTCATTCACAGTCACCCTCAGCCACCGGGACACCTGATGCGCCATGTGGGGTGACCTGTCTGGCCATTTCCATCTACAAGAGGGAAGCTTTTCGGGTGCAGGAAAGTGAAATGCACACGTAAACATGAGGGCTGCCTGCAGAGGGTATGGGAGCATCTTGTGGGTGGGCAGAGACACCCAGATGCAGGTGGATGGAGGATGCCTCATTGGGGACCGGCACTGGGGACAGGGTCCCTCCAGCAGGCAGAGATGGGGGCTCAGAGGAGACGAACCAGCACAGTCAAAGTCTTCAGGCTGAAAGTCAAGAGCAAATGGGACCATGTTAATTATGTATGGACTCATCTGTGCCTTTAAGCATTTATTGAGGGCTTACCATTTGCCACGGATTGTGCCATAGCCCCTGGAAGAAGAGAAATAAAGACATCCACTAGGAGAAAAGAACCCAGTTAATTATCTTGGAATTATCACTACAGAGAAAGATGGGTGTGCACAAAGAGCTTCGCCAAGGCAGAGGAGAGAGGCGTTCAGTCCCAGAGGGAATTCAGCTCAGGAAGTGAGAGCAAAGGGTTGTGGTTCCACTCCCAGCTCTGTCACTGCACACCTGCTGCCCCTGGCTAACTGTGCCCCTCCCTGGGCCTCTGCTTCCTAACCTGTAACGTTGGGATGATAAGGATCCTACCTGCTTCTCTAGGGTTATTTTAATGGGTGCTGGGAAATGTTTTAAACATTTTTTATTATTTTTAAAATAAATTTATTTATTTATATTTATTTTTGGCTGTGTTGGGTCTTTGTTGCTGTGCGCGGGCTTTCTCTAGTTGCGGCGAGCGGGGGCTACTCTTTGTTGCAGTGCGTGGGCTCCTCATTGCAGTGGCTTCTCCTGTTGTGGAGCACGGGCTCTAGTCGCATGGGCTTCAGTAGTTGTGGCTCACAGGCTCTAGACTGCAGGCTCAATAGTTGTGGCACATGGGCTTAGTTGCTTTGTGGCATGTGGGATCTTCCCGGACCAGGGCTTGAACCCGTGTCTCCTGCACTGGCAGGCGGATTCTTAACCACTGTGCCACCAGATAAGTCCGGGAAATTTTTTTTTTTATTTAATTTTTATTTTATATTGGAGTATAGTTGATTTACAATGTTGTGTTGGTTTCAGGTGTACAGCAAAGTGATTCAGTTAGATACTAACATGTATCCATTCTTTTTCAGATTCTTTTCCCATATAGGTTGTTACGGAATATTGAGCACAGTTCCCTGTGCTATACAGTAGGTGCTTTTTGGTTACCTATTTTGTATATAGTAGTGTGTATATGTTAATCCCAAACTCCTAATTTGTCCCTCCCCCATCTTTCCCCTTTGAGAACCATACGTTTGTTTTTGAAGTCTGTGAGTCTGTTTCTGTTTTGGAAATAAGTTCATTTGTATCCTAACAGTGGGCTTTGTACATGTACGTGTGTGTGTGCACATGTGTGTACCTAAGTTTATGCTAAATTTTACTACAAATAAATGATCAATTACAGTCCAATTCAGAGAAGAAGTTGCTCACGACGTTGTCTAAGTTCCGGCACGAATGTTGGCTGATATTTTTGTTCAGGTTAACTAATGAGACACAAGTGGAGCAATAAAGACACATGCCAACGATGTGACTCAGTTCTTTCCTGAATCAGATTATGGTTTTCCAAAACTTGGAGAAGAGTTTTTCATGTTTTTATTCTATTCGCAAGGTATGAGCTATATAGACAAGATGTAGTTTTAGGTTCAGTCTACATTATGAACAGTTTCTCCCCAGTTTTCTTAAATCTAGACAATCAAGTTTAATAAATCAAGCTCTGGGTAGTAGCACTTGTTGATTCCCACAGGGTGAATATTCCTATCGTGGTCACTTTCAAGCTGCCAACCTGACATCACTGACCAGGGAGCTGGGAAGGGCTGTGCGGCATTCCCCCATTTGAGGGCATTTCCACCCTGGAGATACAACAGCTGTGAGTAACCTCAACAGCTTAACTAGTAGTGAAATGTAGAAGGAAATCAGGAAGGGATGAGTTTTGAGTATTTAATACTTTCACTCTCAAAAAAATTTATTTACTTGTGAGTTTATATCATTTAATTTTTAATAAAGGCTATGTTTACCATGGCGTACAGAATTCCCAAAAGTTCAACTGCTGGCCCTGGGAGTTGGGGTGCTTCTGTTTGTTTGCCGAACCATCCCCAGCATGGTGCCAGGGGGATCATGGGGTGTAGGGAGCATTGGCCCATAAGCTACTCAATAAGCGCCTGGCACATGGGAGGCGAGGGCTCTGCACCACCGGTGTTTCAAGTCTGCTGTTATTATTTTTAAAAATCTGCCTGCAGGTGTAAGAGAATGTTTTGTACAACAAAGGACATTTGAACTAGGTCTTGATGGACAAAGAGGAACATTTTAGGCCAAACATCACGGAAAAGGAATCCAGAAGAGAAGAAATGACCCCGTGACGTCCCACAGCTGGGAGAGCAGTGATGCTTGAGGCAAGAGAGGCATGGCGAGATCGGCTGTGTGCTGGACCACACCTGGCCATGGGGATGGCAGGACCAAGACAATGCAGAGTTGATGGATGAGAGGGAGGGGGGGTTGCTTCTCCTGGGAAGCCCTGTCCATTCTGAGTTGTATACGAAGAAGGACCAGTAAGGGGTCTTAGGAGGATGGAGTCACGTGTTTAGACCACTGGCCAGACTGTCCCATGCCCACTGGAGGCAGAGTCAGAAGACCACCGACCAGGTGAGACAGATGCTGTCCTGGTCCAGGCAGGGCTGGCACTCAAAGGTGGGCTGTAGATGCATTGGAGGGTGGACAGCACCTGTGACCAGCAGGGGGTGGGGGTGACAGGGGAGATCAAGGTGACTCCTGCTGCCCCTGAGGGCCATCGCGTAACACTTGCCTCATTGTATTGCAGCTACTGGTCCACAGGCCCGTCTCCTCCACTGAGGACAAGGGCTCTGTGGTCCTTTGTTAGATGGTTAGTGTGTCCAGATGCCTACGCAGCCCTGGGGTGCTACCCAGCTGAGAAGCAACCCAAGGATGGAACTGAGAATCACGGAGGTAACTGGAACCCTGCAACCACAAGAGGGAGGACTGGTCAAGAGGGACTGGAGAAGCTGGCTGGGCTCTGAAGCCACAGTGGTGACATCTGCATCCCCCCGTTCACCTGGGCTCAGGAGCAGCCTGAGAGGATACTGGGGTCTGCTTGGCCCTTTCTTAGTGGGAGCTGCCCCCGCTTCCCCTGGGAATGGAGCTGATGGAGGGAAGACAGAGGACACTAACTGGTCTCACCTGCATCCTCAGGAGACCAGATGCAGCAGGCCTGGCCCTCCTGCAGAGATGGAGCGTAAGTTGAATCCTGGGGCAGGCTCTGTGGGGGGGGCCGCTGGTTGAAGCCACCCAGGCCCTGTTCAGCTGGACCAAGTCTCCCTCCTGAGGGGTGCTCAGGACGGGGGGGGATGGGGGTGCTCCTGTACAGCCCACCCCATTGCCCACCCACTCCCCAGAAGCACAGGGGCAGGGGCTCCAGCCTGGTCCAATCGAGAACCCGGCAAGATCACTCCAGTCTCCCGGGCTCTCTAGGGCAGGCAAAGCACTTGGAGGATCCCTGCGCCGAGGGCCCAGCGGGTGTGAGTGACCTCTGACCTGACCTTTCCCAGACCTTGGCTTCCATCGTTGGTCTTTGGTAACTTAAGTCAGCTTCCTTCCTAGAGCAACAGGCTCTGCCTCCAGGGACTCATTTCCCTTGTGTCATGTCTCCTGCTCTTTTCTAGTTGAATGTTCACAGCAGTTAATTAAACCTGCTTCTTCTGTTGACTCTTCCTTCTCCACCTCCCGCAGGATGAACACTGGTCGAATCTTAAGGCCTCCTCTGTTTTCCTTTTCCTTTGCTTGGGGGCCCACACTCAACAGACTCCTTCCTCTATCCTTTCCTCCTCGCTCCTTAGATTCCCACCCCATCAGCACTCGGTGGCCCTGAGATAATCAAAGTGACTAACATTTACGGAGAGTGCATCTGCGCTGGACCCCCGGCTCGTGTTTTCTCAGCCTCGGATAACCTCAGGGGATACACACTATCCTCGCCTTATTTCACAGAGTTCGTATTGCTCAGTGGTAATCTAAATCTTTATTTTGCTTGAAAACAAATGTAGCTATGGAACGTAGAGGACAGAAAACATTCAGAAATTTATGATACACCTTATGATCAAGAGCTCCCCTGCCCTGAGGCCCTTCTGTAGGGTCTGGGTCTTGAGCCCTCTCCCCACGCACTGCAGATTTACTGTTCTTTTAACAAGACTATGTCCAGGGAGAGATCTGAAGTGGCGGGAGAGACAAAGCACAGTGGAGCCAGGTGTGCACATCTGAAAAGGTGGGTGAGACCTTGTTGCTAAGGAGTGGGTAACCTCCAATGCCTGGAGATATTTGTCAGGGGAGCCCTGTGCTGGGATGGGGCCTGGCCTGACCAAGGCTGAGCTTCTGGAAGTGGCAGACAGTGGGGTAAACTGTGCCCAGACCTCCCCCAGCGGCAACAGAGCAGAAAATGTCCTGCTGGACCGCCATCACAGCCCCACCGCCACGAGCACAAGGGGAGTTCAGCTCCTCTGATGCACCTCCTTCAGAAGTAGGGTGTAGACACTGAGTTAGGCTCCAAGTAAAGGAAATCAGACTAAGGCACAAAGTCATAGCTCTGGGAAGAAAAGAGATGCTCTCTGCAGACTAGCTGACACTGCTTCCTCTGCACAGACAAGGGAGTCAGCTGCTCTGCAATAATGCAACTCAGCTGCCTTGAGGCTTAAATGGTGTCGATGAGGTGGAGGCAATATTTTGGGCTCAGAGAGAAGAGGTTGTACAAGGCAAATAAGAGAGGAAGCGGATATCAAGTCAAAATACTAGAGTCAGTCAGGAAACGATTAAACGGTTTCTAGAGGGAACTGGTATTAAAGTCAAAATGGATTCTAATGGGCTAAGTGAGCTTTACTTGCTCTCTCTTCAAATTGTGTGTTCCTGTTTCCAAGTCTGAGGCACTCCCACTGGAGACAGCACATGGTGTTTGTAGAATATTGAGATGATGGTGTTTCTCAGTAGTTCACCGATAAGTTAAAGAGCTGAGCTGCTTCGATGGGAGCTGGCATGTTGCAGGGTGTAAGCTGGTCCTTGTCTAAGACATCGAGCTCACAGGTCTGCAGATTTCCACTGAGTGCAAGGCAATGGCCATCAACATCTAGGAGCAGGGCAGGGGACCAGGAGAAATGTCTTTAAGGCACCCCAGGCCCTCACTGAATGACCACAGGAGCAGGCTGAAAGCTGGGGTGAGGCAGAAGGTGAGAAGGACACGTGAGGTGCACAAAGCTGGGGACACAAGTGGGGAAAAGATGACTTTCCAAAGCTGGCTTGTTGGTTGGAAAGCAGAAAAGGAGAAGCCCACGATTTGGAAAGCTGATGTCTGGGCTCTAAAGCACAGTAAGAGCTCTGGAATCTCATTAGTGTTGAGATCACAGTTGGTGCTAACAGAAAGGTGCTGATATCACCCTGAAAATATTCCAATCTGGGGGTGACCAGAATCTGATTATGGCCCCAGCACAGCCCAGACCCAACTCAATGGATGAGCAGATGGACTCACCCACGTCAACTCCACATGGTCTGGCAGGAGAAGGACAAGCTTTCTTCTGAAGGGAACTATTATCTAAATATTATTTATTTTTGATCTCTTTTTTTTAAAACAAACAATGTCCAGGATAAAACACAAAATCACATGACACATGAAGAAGAAGAAAGAAAGTGAGACTGATGGTCTTGAGAAGAAAGAGCCTATATAAGCATCCAGAGATGGTCTAGATAGTGGGATTATCCAACAGGGACCTTAAAATACCTACGACAGCTATGTCGAAGGACGGACTAGAGAGGTGGAAACAAACTGGGAACCTCATCTTAGAGATGGAAACTAAATAAATACCCAAATGCAAATGCTAGAACTGAAAAATGGGATATCAAAAATGATGACTCACTGGATGCTTACCAACAGGTTGGGTACAACTGGGCTCCCCAGGTCTGGCCCCAGGTGGAGGGGCAGGTCCGATCCTCCCCACGTGTTGCTAGTTCTCCTTGAACTCCTTGGACAGTTGGGGCATGTCCCACATGTGGCAAATGGATGAAGCACAAGGGGAACAATGGAAAACACTTGCTGTCTCACCAGGTGTTATGGCAGCACTGCTGCACTGTCTGGTCCACGTGACCCACTGAGTATCCCAGTGTGAGAAAATATATTCCTCCCCTGGAGTGGGAGGAAGTGGCAAGAACTGTAATCCTGTTACAGGGAGGGATTGAAGAATTAGTGAAGAATGAGGAATAATAGCCTATACAATGCCCCAAAGGAGGCAGGCTGGTGAGTGAAATTTAAGTGTGGTAAGCCGCTGTATTTTCCAGGATTTAGTAAAACTACTAATTTCAGGAAGGCTGTAATATATAAAAGGTGCCTATTATAATCTCTCTATTTAATCACTAAAATAACAAGAAAAGGATGTTCAGTAAGCTCATGGCAGAGAAAATGGAATAATCAACATACTGTATTAATACAGATAATTCAAGAAGTAAAGGAAAAGGGAAAAAATGAGAGAAATAGGAAACAAATGGGAGGATAACAATACATAGAAACTACCAGGTTGAATCATAGGAAATTGTCTTTTTGTTGGTTAAACTTATCAAATGTTGGCAATTCCATATGGTTCAATCCAATACATTAAATGAAAATTAACCGCACGTTCCAAATAAGAGACAAAGATTATCAGACTGGATTCAAAAACTCAGACAACAGCAACAACAACCATACATATTAAATCCAAGAGAGGGTCAAAGAAGAAAGTAAAATGATATTTAAAAAGTACATCATGCAAATACCCGCTGAAAGAAGGCTGGTAGGACTGGGTTAGTATCAGACATGGTGGACTGAAGGTGGTGAGAAATAATAGTGGAAAAGGCACATTTCCTAATGATCAAAAGGTCAGTTCAACAGGTAGATACAACAGCTCTAAATAATATGGCAATCCACCTAATGCAACCTCAACATATGTAAACCTAACAGTTAGAGAACTAAAAGAAGAAATGGAGTCATCTCTGAGTATGGATTCCCAGGCACAACTGCACCAGCCCAAATATATGTTTGTTCTATGGAAATAGAAACACAGGAACACCAAAAGAAGGCGGGCATTCTCACAACAAATGTAGTTGTAAAAGCCTAAAATTGGAAACAACCAACGTGCACACTGACAGCACAACGTACGAATGAATTGTGGTCTACTCATACAATAAATATACAGCAACGAAAGGACAGAATACTGCTAAATACAGCAGCATGGGTGGATCTTATCCACACGAAGTTGTGTGAGCCCCCCCATTAATATAAAGTTCAATGGTGTTGATCCTGGAAGAGATGTGATGAAGCCTTCTGGGATGCCAGTAATATCCAATTTTTAAAAGTCTGACTGCACATTTCCCTCTATAAAATAGCAGGAGCTGTAAACTTAAGATCTGTACCATTTACTTCATTTATGTTCTAACTCAATTAAAAGTCTGCAAAGATGTTTTAGACCAAGTATTTTTAAATCATCATATCAGACATCGTGATATGACTGTTTGAGAGAAACAGTTGGCAAAAATTAAAGGTCACATCCACATAAGCTTATCCTAGATTTAAGCTTTACAAAACTTCCATGGCTGACCTCATCTCTGTGGGGATTGAATAAAAATCAGCCAGGATGTTTGTAATACCAAGAATGGAAATCCAATTCAACACCCTCGTGCAAAATAAACTGGTTGGCTTATTTCCCACAATCTAGTCACAACAGCTCTTGGGAGAATTTTCAGCCGAGAACGTGGACACCGTTGTCGTTCCATCTCAGTGCACACCCCTTGCGGCTCTTTTTTTCTTTTTAACATCTTTACTAGAGTATAATTGCTTTACAGTGGTGTGTTACTTTCTGCTGTATCACAAACTGAGTCAGCTATACATACACATATATTCCCTTATCCCCTCCCTCTTGTGTCTCCCTCCCACCCTCCCTATCCCACCCTTCTAGGTGGTCACAAAACACGGAGCTAATCTCCCTGTGCTATGCAGCTGCTTCTCACTAGCTATCTATTTTACATTTGGTAGTGTATATATGTCAAGGCCACTCTCTCACTTTGTCCCAGCTTACCCTTCCCCCTCCCTGTGTCCTCAAGTCCATTCTTTACGTCTGCATCTTTATTCCTGTCCTGCCCCTAGGTTCTTCAGAATGATTTTATTTGTTTAGATTCCATATATATGTGTTAGCATACGGTATTTGTTATTCTCTTTCTGACTTACTTCACTCTGTATGACAGAATCTAGATCCATCCAACTCACTACAAATAACTCAATTTCATTTCTTTTTATGGCTGAGTAATATTCCGTTGTATATATGTGCCACATCTTCTTTAACCATTCATCTGTTGGTAGACAGTTAGGTTGCTTCCATGTCCTGGCTACTGTAAATAGTGCTGCAATGAACATTGTGGTACGTGACTCTTTTTGAATTATGGTTTGCTCAGGGTATATGCCCAGTAGTGATATTGCTGTGTTGTATGGTAGTTTTATTTTTAGTTTTTTAAGGAAACTCCATACTGTCCTCCATAGTGGCTATATCAATTTACATTCCCACCAACAGTGCAAGAGGGTTCCCTTTTCTCCACACTCTCTCCAGCATTTACTGTTTGTAGATTTTTTGATGATGGCCATTCTCACTGGTGTGAGGTGATATCCCATTGTAGTTTTGATTTGCATTTCTCTAATGATTAGTGATGTTGAGCATCCTTTCATGTGTTTGTTGGCAATCTGTATATCTTCTTTGGAGAAATGTCTTTTTAGGTCTTCTGCCCATTTTTGGATTGAGTTGTTTGTTTTTTGGATATTGACCTGCATGTGCTGCTTGCATACTTTGGAGATTAATCCTTTGTCAGTTGCTCCATTTCCAAATATTTTCTCCCATTCTGAGGGTTGTCTTCTCATCTTGTTTATGGTTTCCTTTGCTGTGCAAAAGCTTTTGAGTTTCATTAGGTCCCATTTCTTTATATTTGTTTTTATTTCCCTTTCTCTAGGAGGTGGGTCAAAAAGGATCATGCTGTGATTTATGTCAAAGAGTGTTCTTCCTACATTTTCCTCTAAGAGTTTTATAGTGTCTGGCCTTACATTTAGGTCTTTAATCCATTTTGAGTTTATTTTTGTGTATGGTGTTCAGGAGTGTTCTAATTTCTTTCTTTTACATGTAGCTGTCCAGTTTTCCCAGCACCACTTATTGAAGAGGCTGTCTTTTCTCCATTGTCTATTCTTGCCTACTTTATCAAAGATAAATAACCATATGTGTGTAGGTTTATCGCGAGGCTTTCTATCTTGTTCCATTGATCTATATTTCTGTTTTTGTGCCAGTACCATACTGTCTTGATTACTGTAGCTTTGTAGTATAGTCTGAAGTCTGGGAGCCTGATTCCTCCAGCTCCATTTTTCTTTCTCAAGATTGCTTTGGCTATTCGGGGTCTTTTGTATTTCCATACAAACTGAATTTTTTTGTCCTAGTTCTGTGAAAAATGCCATTGGTAGTTGGATAGGGATTGCATTGAATCTGTAGATTGCTTTGGGTAGTATAGCTGTTTTCACAATGTTGATTCTTCCAATACAAGAACATGGTATATCTCTCCATCTGTTTGTATCATCTTTAATTTCTTTCATCAGTGTCTTATAGTTTTCTGAATACAGGTATTTTGTCTCCTTAGGTAGGTTTATTCCTGTGTATTTTATTATTTTTGTTGCAATGGTAAATGAGAGCGTTTCCTTAATTTCTCTTTCAGATTTCTCATCATTAGTGTATAGGAATGCAAGAGATTTCTGTGCATTAATTTTGTATCCTGCTACTTTACCAAATTCATTGATTAGCTGTAGTAGTTTTCTGGTAGCATCTTTACGATGCTCTATGTATAATATCATGTGATTTGCAAACAGTGACAGTTTTACTTCTTTTCTGATTTGGATTCCTTTTATTTCTTTTTCTCCTCTGATTTCTGTGGCTAAAACTTCCAAAACTATGTTGAATAATAGTGGTGAGAGTGGGCAACCTTGTCTTGTTCTTGATCTTAGTAGAAATGGTTTTAGTTTTTTACCATTGAGAACAATGTTGCCTGTGGGTTTGTCATATATGGCCTTTATTATATTGAGGTAAGTTCCCTCTATGCCTACTTTCTGGAGGGTTTTTATCATAAATGGGTGTTGAATTTTGTCGAAAGATTTTTCTGCATCTATTGAGATCATCATATGGTTTTTATTCTTCACTTTGTTAATATGGTGTATCACATTGATTGATTTGCATATACTGAATAATCCTTGTATTCCTGGGATAAACCCCACTTGATCATGGTGTATGACCCTTTTAATGTGCTGTTGGATTCTGTTTGCTTGTATTTTATTGAGGATTTTTGCATCTATGTTCATCAGTGATATTGGCCTGTAGTTTTCTTTTTTTGTGACAACTTTGTCTGGTTTTGGTATCAGGGTGATGGTAGCCTCATAGAATGAGTTTGGGAGTGTTCCTCCCTCTGCTATATTTTGGAAGAGTTTGAGAAGGATAGGTGTTAGTTCTTCTCCAAATGATTGATAGAATTCACCTGTGAAGCCATCTGGTCCTGAGCTTTTGTTTGTTGGAAGGTTTTTAATCACAGTTTCAATTTCAGTGCTTGTGATTGGTCTGTTTACATTTTCTATTTCTTCCTGGTTCAGTCTTGGAAGGTTGTGCTTTTCTAAGAATTTGTCCATTTCTTCCAGGTTGTCCATGTTATTGGCATATAGTTGCTTGTAGTAGTCTCTCATGATCCTCTGTATTTCTGCAGTGTCAGTTGTCACTTCTCCTTTTTCATTTCTAATTCTGTTGATTTGAGTCTTCTCCCTCCTTTTCTTGATGAGTCTGGCTAATGTTTTATCAATTTTGTTTATCTTCTCCAGGAACCAGCTTTTAGTTTTATTGATCTTTGCTATTGTTTCCTTCGTTTCTTTTTCATTTCTTTCTGATCTGATCTTTATGATTTCTTTAGCCTTCTGCTAACTTTGGAGTTGTTTTCTTCTTTCTCTAATTGCTTTAGGTGTAAGGCTAGGTTGTTTATTTGAGATTTTTCTTGTTTCTTGAGGAACGATTGTACTGTTATAAACTTCCCTCTTAGAACTGCTTTTGCTGCATCCCATAGGTTTTGGGTTGTTGTGTTTTCATTGTCATATTTTTCTAAGTATTTTTTGATTTCCTCTTTGATTTCTTCAGTGATCTCTTTGTTATTTAGTAGTGTATTATTTAGCCTCCATGTGTTTGTATTTTTTACATTTTTTTTCCTGTAATTGATATCTAGTCTCATAGCGTTGTGGTTGGAAAAGATACTTGATATGATTTCAATTTTCTTAAATTCACCAAGGCTTGATTTGTGACCCAAGATATGATCTATCCTGGAGAATGCTCCATGAGCACTTGAGAAGAAAGTGCATTCTGTTGTTTTTGGATGGAATGTCCTATAAATATCAATAAAGTCCATCTTGTTTAATGTGTCATTTAACGCTTGTGTTTCCTTATTTTTTTCATTTTGGACGATCTGTCCATTGGTGAAAGTGGGGTGTTAAAGTCCCCTACTATTATTGTGCTACTGTTGATTTCCCCTTTTATGGCTGTTAGCATTTGCCTTATGTATTGAGGTGCTCCTATGTTGGGTGCATAAATATTTACAATTGCTGTATTTTCTTCTTGGATCGATCCCTTGATCATCATGTAGTGTCCTTCTTTGTCTCTTGTAATAGTCTTTATTTTAAAGTCTATTTCTTCTGATATGAGAATTGCTACTCAAGCTTTCTTTTGATTTCTATTTCCATGGAATATCTTTTTCCATCCCCTCACTTTCATTCTGTATGTGTCCCTAGGTCTGAAGAGGGTCTCTTGTAGATAGCATATATATGGGTCTTGTTTTTGTATTCATTCAGCCAGGTTATGTCTTTTGGTTAGAGCATTTAATCCATTTACACTTAAGGTAATTACCTATATGTATGTTCCTATTACCATCTTCTTAATTGTTTTGGGTTTGCTTTTGTAGGTCTTTTCCTTCTCTTGTGTTTTCTGCCTAGAGAAGTTCATTTAGCATTTCTTATAAAGCTGGTTTGGTGGTGCTGAATTCTCTTAGCTTTTTCTTGTCTGTAAAGGTTTTAATTTTTCCATTGAATCTGAATGAGATCCTTGCTGGGTAGAGTAATCTTGGTTGTAGGTTTTTCCCTTTCATCACTTTAAATATGTCCTGCCACTCCCTTCTGGCTTACAGAGTTTCTGCTGAAAGATCAGCTGTTAACCTTATGGGGATTCCCTTGTATATAATTTGTTGTTTTTCCCTTGCTACTTTTAATATTTTTTCTTTGTATTTAATTTTTGATAGTTTGATTAATATGTGTCTTGACCTGTTTCTCCTTGGATTTATCCTGTATGGGACTCTCTGTGCTTCCTGGACTTGATTGACTATTTCCTTTCCCATGTTGGGGAAGTTTTTAACTATAATGTCTTCAAATATTTTCTCAGTCCCTTTCTTTTTCTCTTCGTCTTCTGGGACCCCTATAATTTGTATGTTGGTGTGTTTAATATTGTCCTAGAGGTCTCTGAGACCATCCTCAATTCTTTTCATTCTTTTTTCTTTATTCTGCTCTGCAATAGTTATTTCCAGTATTTTATCTTCCAGGTCACTTATGCTTTCTTCTGCCTCAGTTATCCTGCTATTGATTCCTTCTAGAGAATTTTAAATTTCATTTATTGTGTTGTTCATAATTGTTTGTTTGCTCTTTAGCTCATCTAGGTCCTTGTTAAATGTTTCTTGTATTTTCTCCATTCTATTTCCAAGATTTTGGATCATCTTTACTATCATTACTCTGAATTATTTTTCAGGTAGACTACCTATTTCCTTTTCATTTGTTAGGTCTGGTGGGTTTTTACCTTGCTCCTTCATTTGCTGTGTATTTCTCTGTCTTCTCATTTTGCTTAACTTACTGTGTTTGGGGTTCTCCATTTCACAGGCTGCAGGTTCGTAGTTCCCATTGTTTTTGTTGTCTGCCCCCATAGGGTAAGGTTGGTTCAGTGGGTTGTGTAGGCTTCCTGGTGGAGGGGACTGGTACCTGTGTTCTGGTGGATGAGGCTGGATCTTGTCTGTCTGTTGGACAGGACTGCTTCCGGTGGTGTGTTTTGGTGTGTCTGTGAAATTATTATGATTTTAGGCAGCCTCCCTGCTAATGGGTGGGTTTGTGTTCCTGTCTTGCTAGTTGTTTGGCATGGGGTGTCTAGAACTGGACCTTGCTGGTCATTGAGTGGATCTGGGTCTTAGTGTTGAGGTGGAGATCCCTGGGAGAGCTCTAGCCGATTGATATTAAGAGGGACCAGGAGGTCTCTGGTGGACTAATGTCCTGAACTCAGCTCTCCCACCTCAGAGGCTCAGGCCTGACACCTGGCCAGAGCAGCAAGACCCTGTCAGCTACATGGCTGAAACTTTACTTCCCAGGAGCTCGGGGTATCTTCTGAGAAGCCAGGAGATACAACAGAAATCTCCTTGCCCTGGCTCTCCACAAAACTGTGAATCTGAGATCAGAGACTATGACTCAATAATTCTTGTGCCTCATCTGGTAGTGCCTGGTGTTGTGCTCTCAGTGCTGAAAGTTGTGCCATCTGTGAGGCCACTCATGGGCCTGCAGGAGATTCCCGCCATTGTTCCCACTTTAAAACATTTTTAAGGCATCTTTCCACTCTAGTTCAATGTACCTACTGTAGTTGCCTTTTAATCTAGCAATCTCACTTGTAGGAATCTTTCCCTGAATATACACAACCACAGGTAACAAGAGTGGTGAGGATTTAGGCTGGTGAAAGGACCAGAGAGTAGGAAGAAGGCCAAAGCAACCAAAAATATAATGCACACACAACAAACCACCTCTTGCGATTCTCGTATCACACTGCAGCAGGTTGTAACAGAGATCCCAGCGCCGCCCCCCACACACACACCTTAGCAAAAGGATGACATGTCCCTGTCCTCTGGACATTGGCTGGTCCAGACTTGCTTGGACAATGGAATGTGGGCAGAATTCACTTTTCCACTTCCCAACAGAAACTTTACAAGCCATTGTGTAGTTGTACCATCATTCTTCTCCATCTGTCTTGGGCTCACGTGTAGTCCAGGTGGAGGCTGCTCCTTCTTCTAGAACCCCAGAATGAGGAAGATACAGAGCAGCAAACCATCAGCTGGCATGCAACGTGGGTAAGAAATTCTTGTCTCGAGTCAATTGATACTTTGAGGATGCTTGTTACTGCAGCACAATTGGCCTGAGCTGACTGGTACAAGACTCATTCCATGAGGACAAATTTTGATGCTGGAGACACTGGGTTTACATCCTAATACCCTGTGACCCATGGAACCAGCCTTCCTTACCCTCTCAAGTGTCAGCTATACCGAATGAGGACTCAGGTGTGCATTTCTGGAACAAATCTCTGGCATGAGAAATGGATCTCTATAATCACCCTGGAACAGACAATGTGACCATCTTGAGGCTAGAAGGAGTAGTCTTCTTTACAAAGCCATGGTTTAAAACAAATCTTTTCCCCCAAGAAGATGATTTTATTTGGATATACAGGCAATAAGTGTACACTACAGTTATCACAAGATGCCAAGAGTTGATCAATTTTGTAGTTATTCAAATCAAAAAATATGAGCAATGGGTCAAGCTCGACCCCTTGCCATGGTCAGAGAAAGGAACCCAGAAATGATATTGTGATGTGAGGGATTTTAAATGCTAATGAACTTTTCCCAGTCTGAGTCTGGTTTTGAGGCATTTTCTCAGGCCGACAGTGTGCTAAATACCACGTGGACTATAAAAGTCTCTTGAGATCCATCCAGGCAATTGGTCTTTGCCTGTACTGCTTAGCTCAGGATTCTCAATGACCCGGCTACTGAGGAAATGGGTACTTGCATGTACTACAGTTGAATTTATCAACTTTATCCTTGAATAGGATTCTTTATTGATGAATGACCCCATGATACACCTAGTTTTCCAAAAATGAAATTTAAGGGTCCTCTGCTGATCCTTCTGTTAGTTTCCTGTGGCTGCTGTAATGAATGGCCACAAACTTAGAACAACACAAACTTATTATCTTACAGTTCTGCAAGTCAGAAGTTTGCTGTGGGTCTCGCTGGGTTAAAGGCAAGGTGCTGGTAGAGCTGTGTCTCTCTCTGGAGGTTTTAAGGGAGAATCTATCTCCTTGCTCCTTCTAGCCCCCGTGAGGCTGTGTGCATTCATTGGCTGGTGGCTCCTTCCTCCATCTTCAAAGCCAGCAATGAAGGGCCAAGTCCTGGCACATTGCCGCACTCTGACCTCCCTGCCATGGTCACATCCTCTCTGACCGCTTCTGCCTCCCACTTCCATTTTTAAGGACCTTTGTGATTACAATAATTGAGGATAATCTCTTTAGCTTAAAGTCAATTGTTTGGCAACCTTGATTCCATCTACAACCTTAATTGTCCTTTGATATCTAACTGAACATATTCACAGTTTCCAGGGAGTAGGACATGGACATCTCGGGGGGACAGGGGGAGGGTGGCATCATTCTGCCAAAGCACGCCAATCCACCAATTTTGTTTTCTTAACAGTTGACTCCTTCATTGACCCTTGCTTAATTCTCCAGTTTTATTTTCCATCATTCTCTACTTTGAGCCAATGTTCACAGTAAACATATATCCTAGTTTGCCTGGATGGTCCAGGATTTGACCCCTTTCATTATCAAGCAGGTCCTGATTGGGATGGTCAGTTACATGGTTGTTCTATGTTCCACCCATCCAGACCACGTGGAGTTCCCCAGTAACACTGAACAGTCTCACACGTGCAGCCTCTGCACCATTCTGCCCTTGCAGGGGGTCTCTGCTCTCCATCCCACATCTGTTTGGAAACACAGCTCATCCTTCAAGGGTGAACCCCCACATCCTATCTTTTGTTAAATTTTCCTGCTCAGTGGAGGCATATTTGCTCATATCTTCTCTTTTGCCAACCCTGCTCCTAGTACAGGACTCTGTTACTAAAGGTGGAGCGTAAAGGAAGTGTTGTGTTCTCTCTTCCTTCCTGAGCATGAGCTCCCTGAAGGCAGAAAGCATCTCAGATCTCCAGACACTCACCTAAGACCCCTGCACAGAGTTACCTCTTGGTAAACATGGACAGAGTTGAAATAAATGAGCATCCATCCTCTTAGGGAAATGCAGAGCTAGAAAGGCTCAGCTCCTTTCTCCACTGCACATAAAAAGAAATTAGTGTACTGATACACCATTGAGTACGTGTAAAAGTCCATTTTAGTTTTACTCATTCAAGCCATAAGTTGTTAACTGTAGAAGGAATTAGAGAACTTTTAGAATCACTGTTTTGCAGCCTCTGTAGAATTAATCGATCCAGGCAATGCTTATCAATGGGTGAATCCATCAGGTGAAGGGCAGTAAACTTGATAATAGGAAGATCAAGATGCTACCACTTAAAACCACTGGCTGATCTTAACATCCCTAAAGATGGTCATAAAGTGTGTCTCCCGATGTAATGCAGCCTGGATCAGGCAGCTCTGCTTATAACGTATTCTTCTCCAAAAGAAGAAGTTGTTACATCTGAAACGACTCAAGCCTCTAACCTTCCATTTACAAAAAAATGGGGAATAGAAGATCAGCCTGATGACACCACAAGGAGCAAACAAACAAATCCCACTTGGTTCACGTTATACAGGACAATTGATCTAAATTCTAAAACAAACTAATGTACCAAATAAAAGGGGGTGAGAGAGCCGGAGCAATAAAGGTACTTAGGAGAGTTAACAACTGCATTCAATGCATCTACCTTGTTTGGATTCTGATTCACACAAACCGACCCTATACAGACACTCAGGAACAGTCTGGACTGTGGGTTGGAAAAATGCAAGAAATTATTAATCGTGTCAGATGTGATATGGGGTTTGGTTATAAAGGAAAATGTTCATTTTTCAGAGATACCCGCTGACACATTTATGAGTGAAATGATACAATCAATAGCTGGCATTTGCAAAAAAAAAATAGGTTTAAAAAAGGGAAAATTCACAAACGAATAAATGAAGCAAATGTGAAAAATAAGACCTCTCTACTTTCAGGTATGTTTGAAATTTTGTATCAAATAAAAAAAATAGAAATCATTGAGTATATGTCTTAAGTGATTAAGTTAGTGAGTAAAACAGTTTTCTCCTAACTATGCAGCAAATATTTCCAGCAGTCAATGGGGAAGTCAGACCTGAAGAGCTGGGGTCATCGGGAAAAGGTTCAAGACTGAAGTACCTCACTAGACTCGCATAATCAGCAGGTGCCCGCCTTGTTTTACACTTGGGGAATCACACAACGGGCAACAGTCCTCAGTGGCTGCAAACTCTGCTTCTGGTCTTTCCAAGTAGCGGGCAAGCCTCCTTTGCCCCTCCATCTTCCACAAAGCCCCGTGTGTCTTCTTCACACAATAGACATTCAATTCCTGTCCCTGGATGAATGAGGGGATGGATGGCTGGGTCTTTGCACAGTTGTGATACCATAGCTTATGAATGAATGGATGAGGCTAATAAAAAAGACCATGTTTTGCAGTGAAAGTACTTCACAGTCCTTCAGGGTCCAGAGATGCTTTTTCTATAGACGTTGTGTCTATAAATCCATATCTACCAGGCCAGGTTCTGGAGTGAATGACTTACCAACTTCCTACCACAGCCCCAAGGATTCTGAAAGACTCAGAGACCATTTGAAATCAAAGGGAAGATTATTTCCCCTTTGAGAGCTACACACACTGAAGACTAGGGGATGCAGAGGTAAGAAAAGAACAACCCACTATTCCCGAACAGTAGATCTGTAGGAGTTCAAATTCACGGATCTCCACGCTGATCATTCAGTCGGTTTTCTACATTAAAAACAAAAACAAAAACCAAAAACCAAAAAACAAACAAACAAAAAAAACCAAAAACCCAGAGGCACTGGTTTGCATTAGAATCTCATAATATGCTATAAAACCCATGCCAGAGCCAGCATCCAATTTAAGAATCATTTCTCTCATTTTATGCCTGCCATCCTGCCTCTGTCTCTTTCTGCTTATTGGATTCTCCCTTCCCTCCCTACCAGGACTCTTCCCTCCCCACCTGCTTCTCTCTACCTTCCCCCATAGTAAATGTGGGGATCTTGGTCTAGCCAGATGTCTGTGAATTGGAGAAGTCAAAACAGTCATGTGCTGAGAGCCCTGGCCCCCAGATCTGGGGCACCTGTGAGTGGAGCCTTGTCCTTTGGGTCTGGTTTAGAAACATAACTGGAGACAGGGGCTCAGCTTCGTAGGGTCTCCAGAAATCTGGGTGCTGGGACAGGGTCTGGTAAGAACAGAAACCAAGCCAGCTCTTTCTGAGCCTTGTCTCCTCCTGCCCCAGCCCCTCAATCTGCTCACCCATATTTCTCTCACCCTTTCTCTCCACTGGAGAGGTCACTCCAAGGTTGGAGGAAAGGCTCACAATTGAGCCGAGAGGAAACTGATCAGTGGGAAGGATGCTGGCCATTCTGCTCAGATACCTTGCCTGACTCCTTACCACCTGCCCGGCACACCTGGTGCTCTCGTTAACTGTGTTCACTCTCCAGCCAACGTTTATTGTGGGAGATGAGCAGAGGCAGTAGTGGACGGTCCAAACAGGGCCCTTGGACTCCAAGGGTGTGGGTCCGTGTGAAAGGAAATGGATAATGAGCACATTAAATAAGTAAACAAATAATGGACGTCCAGCACTTGCTGTGCTTTGGGAAAGATCAGGCTAGGAAACGTCCCAGACGACGGTCTCTGAGGGTGGGGAAGGAGGAGATACTGAGTAGAGGTTCAGGTCCTCAGGAGAAGGGCTCTCTGAGAAGGGGATGGTTGGTTGGGGCCTGAAGGGAGAGCAGCCACAGGAAATCTGGAGGAAAATATCCCAAACAGAAAGAACATGAAATGACACCCTGGACTGGAAATGAGTTTTGTGGAGTCTGAGGTCAACCTGGGGCATATTGTAAATCAGGGGAGAAAAGGAGGAGGTGACATCAAGTGAGGACCAGGTCTGCATCTCTGGGCTCCTATGGCTCTCCTTCTGGTGTGATGGAAACCACCAGAGTGTTTCGACAAGAGTTGTGACCTGGGTGCTTTATGCGTCCAACCATTCTCTCAGCTGCCGTAGAGAAGAGAGGACGCAGAAAAACCCGAGAGGAGGCTGTCCTAGTGAAGCAGGAGCTGACTGGGACTGAGGTCGTAGCTGTGACCATGAGTAGAGGGGAGGGGACACTAATGCATGATGTGTGGGCTGCAAAAAAGACGCCATTCAATGACCCTCCCTGGTTTCGGGTCAGAACAATGGGGTGGTAGGCTGTAGTTTTCTAAGGTGGAGAAAGCTCCAGTCATCGTGGATCTAGGGTCTAAAATCAATGGTACTGCTTAGCCAGGTAAGAGCGTGATGCAGTTAAACATCAGATGAGAAATGCCATGCAAGTAGCTGATGGATGTACATGTCTAGCGCTCACGGCTGTGGCTCCGGCTGCAGAGAGGGACTTGGGAGTCATCAGCAGGCGGGTGACCCAAGGAGAACGTGTAGCCAGAGGGAAAGGAGAGAGGAAGGAGGGGCCTTGACAGAGTACCTAAGGAGTCGAGAGCTCAGAGAAGAGACGGGCCCACAGAAACAAGGAGGACTTTGGTCTGGACGAGAGGGTGCCTCTGCACCTGGAGATAATGCAGGAGGTGACCCCTGGGGTTTCTGAAAATCTGCAAGAGGCCGGAAAACTGGTTAGGACCCCAAGGAAGGGAAGGACAGCACAGTGGCAGGAGGCCTCCTGTCTCCTCACCCACAGAAGAAAGGGACCCTGGCATTTCCCATCCCCCAGGTGAGCAGCAGAAGCCAGCCCAGGTGACTCATTTCTCCCCTGGACCAAACACGAGTCCTCCAACAACACCAGGTGATCCCAGAACCACTGTCAAGGGGATCAATTGGGAGCCTTGCTAAAAATAAGTAGGCAGGGGAGACACTCTCCCTCTCCACCAGACCTGAGGCTGCCCCCAACCTAGACATACAGGGATGCTGGGGGCAGCACAAGAGGGACCACACCAAAGCAAATGGTGCAGTCTGGGAGCCGTCTTGGTCCCCGCAGCCCTGAGACATCCCTCCTCCACCCCGACAGTGGGGAGCCTGGGGGCACCAATGAGGGTTCCCCCCACGATGACTGCCTGGACAGGGAATGCTGAGACCTCCCTCCATCATCAAGAGACACACAGGGGCTGGTCTGCAGAAACCCCTTCAGCCCCTCAGGTGGAACCAACAGTACTCCAACAGCACCAGGTAAGCCAAGCAGCCCAAAATAATACAGCAAAAACCCCAGAAATTAAACTGTCATTGGAACCATCACCTCCCAAAGTAGGCCAGGACTTGTGTGCTAATGTAAACAGGGTGACCGCCTGCTAAAATAAAAGATTTAAATGGAACCCAGGGCCTCCTAACATAATAGACAAAATGTCTATGATACACTTGAAAATTATCTACCTTACCAAGAACCAGGAAAATCACAATTTGAATGAGAATAGATAATTAACAGACAGTGACACCAAGATGAAGGTGATGCTGGAATTATCTGACAAGATTTCAAAGCAGACATCGTAGAAATGCATCAATAATCAGTTATAAATTTTCTTGAAACTAATAATAAAAAAAGTTTCAGCAAAGAGATAGAAGTTGTAAAAAAGAATCAGACAGAAATTATATAACTAAAAAATATAGTAACAACAAAATTTTAAAACTCGCTGGACAGATGCCATAGCAGGTATCACGTAGGGGATCCTCTCCCAGCAGTCCCAGCACACTGATGCAGTGACACAGAGGGAACAAGATGGGAACCAAGATCATGTACTGAGAACTTAGCAGCTGTGTTCTCAGAACTCCCCCAAACCGCACAGCATCCTGTGAGGTTCATAATGTTAGCGTTCCCACTTTACAGAGGGTGACGCTAAAGTGTAGAGACATGAAAAGACATTCCCATAGTCACACAGTGGGTGAGAGGTCCAGCTGCTGAGCACACGGAGCAGCCGTTTCGGGGGTATGGTGTCAAAGGAGGCACAGCGGGGAGGTTTGAGGAGGGGATGGACAGTAAGGCTGAGAGCAGACAGACCTACAGAGCCCCTGGCCAGACAGATGGGTCTGACCTCTTGGGTGTGCAGGTTAGTTGTGAGACAAGCATTAAAGAACCCAGAAAATGACCTACGTGCAGACTGTATGTGAAGAAGGTGAGACGCGTGAGGACTTGCTCATTGCCACAGCAGGTGCCAGGGAAAGAACCAAGTGCTAGCAGTCAGTGGGGCTGGGGTGCTGAGTGAACAGTCAGGCACTTTTTGTAAATTACGTTAACGCAGCCCCTGGAATAATGAGTGGGATTTGGCCAGATCATATCCCTCTTTTAAAACACCCCAGCGGTGTTCTAGCTCCCTTGGATTGAAGTACAAGGTCTGTCTCGTCTTACAGGCCTCTGTGAGCTGGCCCCTGGCTGTCCCTCTGTGCTCACCTCCTCTCTGAACCTCCCGGGCACACGCGCCTCTCAACCTGGGCACCACTGCTCCTTCTGCCCAGAGTTCTCCTCCTTCACACACGTGGGATCTACTCACTCCTAGGCTTCAGGTCCCACTCAGGTGTCCCCTTAGCAGATAGGAGGAACCAGGTTAGAACAACCTGAGAAAGTATAAATAAATATAATCAGACAGATTAAGGGCATAAAAGTATAAAGTAGAAATCAATAAGCAGATTTGCAGAAAAATCAAATAGAATGCCTTAGAAATAAAAATTATACATATATGCAAAATCTAAAGCTCGTTGGTCATATTGAGCACCATATTAGAGACAGCGTAAAAGAGACTTAACGAACTGAAAGATAAAACTATGGAAATTAACCAGGAGGAAGCACACAGAGGTAAAGGCTTTGTCTAAACATGTCTTTATTTATCTTCGCTATTGAATTACAGTTTAGAAAGATGGACAGAGATGTGTGTGGTTACTGTTAGAGCATTTAGTATTCTGTTGTGTTACAGCTTCATTTATCTACCAGGTATCAATGTTTATTGTAAAACAGTAGTAATGAAGACAGTATGATATTGCTGTGGGGACAGACAAACAGGGAAATGGGACAAGGAGCCCTGAAACAGGTCCCTGTGCATGTTGTTGTGAAACAGAGCTGGTCCTACACACCAGCAGGCAGAGGATGACCATTCAATAGACGGTTTTGGGGTGCTGGGTTTTCCATATGAAATAAAAATGCAATAAAGACTATACTTTCAGGGATCATTTCTATAATCGGTGCTTTGTGACCACCTAGAGGGGTGGGATAGGGAGGGTGGGAGGGAGACACAAGAGGGAGGAGATATGGGGATATATGTATATGTACAACTGATTCACTTTGTTATAAAGCAGAAACTAACACATCATTGTAAAGCAATTATACTCCAATAAAGATGTTAAAAAAATGCAATAGATCCCACCTCACATCACACATCAAGTTAAATTCCAGGTTGATTAAAGGTATAAACAAGAAACACACATCCTCAAGCTTTGAGAATTCAACGTCGTATCTTTACCTCTTCTGGGTAGGGAATGGGATCTTACATAAGACACAGGATGTGCACATTATACCTGAAAGTATCAAAGTTGGATACAAACATCTAAATCTCAGAAACGCAATAGTGATCAGAAGTATGAATTTCAATGTATAAATCCAATATGTTATAGAATGTAAATAATTCTTCTAAAATTAAAAAAATGCAAAACAGTGAGATTAGAGAAGGGTAAATAGGATGCTTCAATTCTCTCATTAACATTTTGTTTTTAAAGAAAGTCATCTAAACCAAACACAGAAAACCAAGCAGTGGGTATGAAAATATTCATTATTCTCTAGACTTTTGGCTGAAACTATACACTAAAAAGGATGAGATTTCCTCCTTAAATTAAATATTAAAATATAGACTCAAGGATGTGGGAATTATTAGCTGTAGACCTCAAAGCACCTAGAATCACACCGTGTCCATATTCCTGGGGTTTACTGTTTATTTCTTCTAGAAAATGTCTAATGAGTTGACATGGTTTTTCCTTAAGCAACTTCAAGGTGAGTATCTTGCTTGCAACCAAGTGGGTCCTGACTAACAGAGCGCCCTTCTGTTGAAGGATCCACCACCTCGTGCCCACTGAACTGATTTCTGGGCAAGAATTAGCACTGGATTCCATTTCCCCACAGATTATAGATGTTCTGAATCCTTCCCCGTGAGCCAGGGCAGCCAGGCATCTGTCGCCGTTCCTTGGGATCCCCTGCACCTATTTTCCAGAAATTCTGCCCTTTTCTGAGGGCTCTGCAGGCACCCAGCCACTCACACCTGGGACAGTGGAAGACAGCCCCCCATCCAGCTCCCACCCCCCATTTCCCCTGGCAGAACAGGGCGGGAGCTCTGGGTACTTAGCCCTTATTTATTACCATGTGCTGCGGGAACTTAATGCCACATAAATCTCAGGTTGTGAAGTCACAGCTCTACATATTCCTGGCTCAAAATGACTCTCAGTATAAAGTTACCAGGGAAGCAAGCAGGTGGGCACTTTCCAGGTGCCAAGGTTCTTGTGCTGGGTATTTGGAGGAGATGAGTCTTTGTTACCTAGTTACTCCATAGTGAATGCGATTCAAATGCTGGAGAGTTTATTCATCCTTGAATAAATGAATGAATGAGTGAAAGAAGGTGTCTGCAAAAAGCACGTTTTTGTTCATGCGCTTACAGAAGAAGAGGCTCAAAGAAAGGATGGACCTGGTCTGAGGTCGTGAAGCCCTGAGGGAGTGATGGAGAAGTCAAGGGCTTCTCCTGGGGACGTGGTGGGGACAAGCTTATGCTGGCCTCAGTTACTCAGAACTTCTACCTTCTCCTGCCTCTGGCTCTATGTGTCCTGTAGATAATCTTGGGAGCGTCCCGAGGGGGCTTTCTTCCAGCCCCTAATTTCCCCAAAGTCTTCCTCATCTTTCTTCTTTTTTTCCACCCGGACCTCAGGTGGGGCTCTGTGTTTTCTACCATGGACTCGATTTATCCTCTCTCTGCCCTGGCAACATTCCGATTGCTTCCCATTTTCTGCCTTTCCTTCCTCCTCCTGGCTGAAAGTGGCTTCCTCTCCTGCATCCATCTTCCCGTCCATCCTCCCCTGGGCGGGCACTGGAGGAGCTGCTCAGCCTGGCTGTCCCCTTCCCATGTCCCCGCACTCCTGCCAGCCCTACGATGGCCGGGCTCCCTGTCTCCGCTGCCCAAGGCTCCTCACCCCAAAGCAGGCTCCTGGGCTTGGACCACTCCTTCTGCTCCTGTCCAAGGGGCAGGGAGAGCCTGTGGTGTGAAGGAGAGAGCTCAGGATAAGGCGCAGTCCTCAGGATCGGGCTTGGGTCCTGCCTCTGGCACCAACCCCCGAACAAGTGACACCCTCACCGAGGTTCAGTCCTAATAAATCTTTGCACTTTTGCCGAATTGTCTCTAAAGTGTCCTGTGCCTGTGTTCTTCTGGGGCTCTAGTGTGCTGCCACGTCATTATTAACTTGGGTGTTATTCTTGATTTTGTCTCCTGACCATCCCCCTGCTGTTTCCCAGCACTGCTGGGACTGCCCGGGACACTGCTGCCCTTTCCGTGTCAGTGATCTGCCTGGGCGTCCCCTTCTGCCCTTGTCTGCTGCAGGGCACACCTCAGCCTCCCCTGCTGGAGAAAACCAGAGCCAGATAGTAAAGTGGTAAAAACAGGTTTTATTCAGGAATTATTGCAAAAGGAGAAAAGAGACCTTGGTGTGGAACTGGGTTCAATTGCTACAACAACAAGGAAAAGTGGGGACTTAAAGCCCAGGGGCAGGCTGCAGGTGACTTGAAAATAACTGAGATGGTAAGGTCCTTCTTTGCTGGGGGCAGGCCAGGGTGACCAGACATCACCTGGGAGTGGGGTGGGAAGAGGACTTTGTTCAGATACTGAGGGTGACCAGGCACCACCGAGAAGATGGTGAGGATGAAGAAACTGATTAGATACGGAGGGTAAGAGATTCTGGCTAACTCAACTTGACAGGATTTTTGCTAAAACTGGGTGATATGAAGCCCACAGAGGGAGCACAATTGAGAAGAGGGTTCACAGGGGGTGACATTAGCTGGTCAAGGAGGGTGTCCCGTCACCCCCAGTGGCCATCTCTTCTGCTTTAACGTTTGGAGAACACCAATACCTGGTCTCCTCTTCCCGGGGACATGAACGTGTCAGGTCTTTGTGACCAGGGCACATCCTCCTTTGAAAACGGACCATCCTGTAGGCATCTGGCTGTTTGGAGACATCTCTACCTGACCTTCTGTGTGCACCCGTACTTTCCCCTCCAGGCCCTTCTCCAAAATCAGGGTCGTTCTCCTCGACCACAAGTTCAGGGCAAGCACTGGGCTGTTAAAGACGTGGTTCCTAGGTCCAGTCCAATCAAATTAGTCTCGGCTGACCCACTGCACACCTTCCACTCCTGGCGAGGTGCAGCCCCGTGACCAGTGCTCTCAGAAGGACGCAGGCCTTCTCGAGGCAGCTTGCAAGGCTGTGGGGCCGGATGCGTTCAGAGGTTGCATTGGGAGGGAGCGCTCTCTTCCTCCCACCCTGGGACTGTCCTTGCCAGCACTGGGCTCCGGCACCCCTGCCCTTCCACGTGAGGGTCCACGGGTACGCAATGGCTCTGTGTGTCCTCTCTACAGCCTACGTGGGACTCATATCAGAGACCAAGCTGGCGAGAAACCAGTCTCCTGACCACTGCTTGCCTTCATTCCTTCAGGTTCAAACCACAGAAGGGTGGGGCTCTCATTCCTCACAGGTAAGGGCCCTGCATAGTCAAGGAGAGTGTGTGCTTGGGAAATGAGTTCCTGTGAGGAATTTGGTGTTGACTCTACTCATGGTCCCAATCATTTCTGTCTTCCCCACCCACCACCCGCCGCCCCAAACTCCACTATTAATACTCCCGGGACAGGCATTCTGATTCCCTTTTCTCTCTCCACAGGGCTCTCTCAGCACAGGGGATGCTGGGGCAGGACCTTCCAGAACACAGGAGAGGCTGCCCTACTGTTCCCAGCATCCCTATAGCTCGGGTATCTATCCAAAATCATAAATGGCCACCGACGGTGTAAAGACCTCATCGTGACAGGAACTGGTGGCTGCCACGATTGTGGTGGGGAGCTCCAGCCATCCGAGGCTCGCAGACCCATCACAGGGCCAGCCCAGTCAGGGAAGCGGGTGCCCCAGGATGTGGTGGATATGCTGTTCCCCGCCCCCCGTAAAGGAGCAAGTAGATTCAGCAGGACCTGAGCTCAGGGAGCTGATTCTTGATCCCTGGATCCCTTTGTTTCCTCCAGCAGGCCCCTGACAGGCAGGCATTCACATCCACTTGCAGATCTTTTTTTTTTTTTTTTAAGAGCTGCATCTTTCTATGTCAAACAGTCTTGGAGGGTGTATAAGGTGGCCGTGATTATCCCCATTTTACAGATGAGGAACGCAAGTGCTCAGAAGGACCGATGGTTTGCCTGCAGTTACACAGCCCTGGAAGGGGTCAGACTGCAGGCTGTCTTCTGTTATTTTTTCTCTTTTAAGCTGTTCCTTTGCAGGGAATTCATCATAATTTCTGTCTGAGACAAGGCTCCTGGGAAGAGGCCGGAGTAGCAGAGAGGAGCAGGCAGTCTCAGCGTCCCCACCCCACCAGGGAAGATCAGGTGGGTGCCTGGCAGCCCAGATCGAGGGCATGTTTCTGTTTTCTGGTTCCTGGGAGATGTCCTGGGCCCTCAGTAGCAGTGAGAAAGCTCCGTGATACCTCGTGCCCCATCAAGGATGGTCCAGGGTGAATGCAACTCACTTCCAGGTGGGTCAACAGATAAATTGTTCTTCTGGTGACCTCCAGGAGAGAGGGATCTCAGTGCGGGGGAATTGCTGAAAGCACCTGCCGGATGTTCACGGTGGGAAGAGGTGCCCATTACAGAGGGAAGAGGGAGTGCAGGTGCACATTGTGCCCACGGGGCCTCAAGAAAGGCGCCTCCTCCTGCTTTTCCTTTTCAACTCCATAAAGTTTTGTTCTTCTAAGTTGTTAGAGAAAAGGAATTAGGGGTTTACTTGAGAAGGTTTTCTGAAAAATCTTTTTCACAGGTAGCTAAGAGCTGACCTGTTGGGAAGACAAATGAATGGCTTGAGTCATAAAGAATCCTAAGTGACATTGTGAATTATTTCCAGGGGGATCACTGCCAGTGAATTGCAAAAGCAAACTCACGCTCGGTGTCTGGTCTCTTAGAAAACACAGCTCAGAGATCCAGCCCAGGGCCGTATGCAATGAAGGTTTTCATTTTTCCAGGTCACCAAGAGATAAACACATCCATCTGAACTCTCAAAGTCATAACTGGCCCCAGTATCCTGTGCAGGAGGGACAGGACACCAGGCTGACTTTGGGGGCTGAAGGTTGGCCTGCACAGCCCTCCTCTTTTGGGGCCGGATAACAAGGATGGGCCCCACACCCTTTACATCTTGTGGCTTAGATTCCAAGTCCCCCAGATGCCCCTTAAGTCTGAGATCCAAGGTCAATATTTTCCTTCTGAGGAAAGGAAAGAAGGATGCTGTGGGGTAGACAGGGGCTTGGGAGTAGGCTGAGGAATGAGATCATGGCTGCTTGCTGACTACCCTCCGTTTCCAGATCTGAAAATGGGAATATGGATAACCCTGCTGCTTTGTTGTTACTTATTCATTGGATCTGAGGTGTCCTTGATTGACATCGATTACTTCTGTACCATGAGCAAGAAAAAAAAGTCTCCCAATGGTACTTAGATGCAATGCTCTCCTATCACTTAGAATTAGTCTGCATATTATAGATTTTTATCTTATACCGCTTTTGTGTGTTCATAAAATAGAAGTGAAATCAATTTGGCAATGCACTGGTATTCATTTCCAATCAATGTTGTAACCAATGATCACTAACTTATTACCTTATGATTCTGTAGGTCAGACATCTGATGTGGATATCCCTGGGCTAAAACCAAGGTGTTGGCAGGACTGGTTTCTTCTGGAGGCTCCAGAAAGCATGTGCTTCCTTGCTTTCTCCAGCCTCTGGAGGTGGGCACATTCCTTAGCTCACAGCTCCTGCCTCTCTTTCAAAGCCAGCCAGGTACTCTCCCTATTTCAAGGTCAGCTGATAAGCATCCTTAACTCCACCCGCAAACTTAATCCCTGTTTGTCAGGTAACCTAACAAGTTCACAGGTTCTGGAGAGTAGGACATGGACATCCTTGGAGGCCATTGTCTGCCCACCAACCCTAGTATTCTTAACACTGCTTCATCTTTGTATTCTGATTCTCAGAAACTTGTAAAGAACTGCCTGTATTTTTGTTCTTCCACACGACATCCTCCTCTATGCCATCACAAGGGTTCGTGTATCATGCCTTAAGGGAGTGATCCACTTGGGTGTCGGGGATTTCCTTCCAAGCCACTGCCCCTGCTCTGCAAGCTTCAGTGCACACGTCCAGGCAGTGAACACTATGATAAGACCACCCTCTGGCCAACAGGCATGACAAAGCACATCCAGGCTTCAGAGATGTTAAAAAGTGAACAAAGAGTCTTCCTAGAATTGATGAAATGGGGGCATTGTTTCATGTTACAGACAGTGAATATCACAAAGTCCTGCATAATTGGTATTCCGTGATAACGTGAACTCAGTGAGGATTATAGCATTTTCTCTGTGGTCGATGCTGTGTCTCCAGTACCTAGAAGACTGCTTGGAACCAAGTAGATGCCCAGTAAGTATTTGTTGAATGAGGGAATGGATGAATAAGTTCAATTCAATGGAATATAACTATGATTATTATTCAGATAAGAGATATTATGAGTCCTTAAGGGAACTAAATGAGGTAGTATTGACATGCTGTCTACATAAAGGAAGCTCTTGAGAAATAAATGATTCCTCCTCTTGCTTCCCTGTCAGACAGCAGGACAGAGTGAGCGACCCACTTGGTGCCCAGCACCCACGTGGATAGCGTGCAGTCAGGTGTCTGAGTGAATGGGTGGGGGGATGGTGCAACGATGATTGAATCGATGGATGGATAGCTGTCAGCGTAAAGAAACAGTAGTTGTTGGGGCCTCTGAGGTTCGTGATGCTTTTGATGGGTGCTCCAACATGGAGGCTTGCATTTTCTGTGTTCTACCTGCCTGGGATTCTTGGTGTCATAGCCCATGTTCTTGGAAATAAAGGCCCACTGGTGCCATCATGAGATGAGACAAGAAACATAATATATTGGTGCAGCCACTGTGGAAAGCAGTATGGAGGTTTCTCAAAAAACTAAAAAGAGAACTACCATATCACCCAGCAATTCCATTCCTGGGTATATATCCAAAAAAAAACCCCACAAAAACACTAATTCAGAAAGATACATGCACCACAATGTTCATTGCAGCATTATTTACAATGGCCAAGATATGGAAGCAACCTAAGTCTCCATCAACAGATGATGTGGTTTATATATTTACACACACACACGTGCACATACACTATGGAATACTACTCAGACATATAAAAGAATCAAATTTTGCCATTTGCAGCTACATGTATGGACTTGGAGGGCATTATGCTAAGTGAAGTACGTCAGACAGAGAAAGACAAATACTGTCTGATATCACTTATAGGTAGAATATTAAAAAATAACAACAAACTAGTGAATACAACAAAAAAAGAAGCAAACTCACAGATACAGAGAACAAACTAGTGGCTACCAGTGGGGAGTAGGAAGCGGGGAGAGGCACTATGGGGAAGGTGATTAAGAGGTATAGACTATTATGTAGAAAATAAGCACAGGGAATACAGCCAAAGTTTTATAATAACTATAAATGGAGGATAACCTTTTAAAATGGCAAATCACTATATTGTACATCAGCTATACTTCAATTAAAGAAATAAAAATAATTGAAAAAGCCATAGAAACCCAGAACGTCAGTACTTTCCCAGAAGGAGGCTGAAGGGATGCCAAGCCACAGAACGCTGATGCCCTCGGGCCACGGATCCTTCCTCCTTCCTGATGAAGCCTGGCCCCCTGTCCAGTTGGTAGCACGGGTGGCATCCGAGACAGTGTGTGTGCTTGCCGTCTGACTCGGGACACGCCTCATTGGAGGGATGGTGTGTCACGTCTTCCTGTGTGTGTGTAGGCACAGCGGTGGTGAGATGCGTGAATAAAGATGTGGTACGTACCTACAATGGAATATTACTCAGCCACAAAAAAGAATGAAAGAACGCCATGTGCAGCAGCAATGGATGGACCTAGAGATGATCGTATAAATGAAGTCAAAGACAAATATCATACGATATCCCTTAGAGGCGGCATCTAATAAAAAATGATACAAATGGACTTATTTACAAAACAGAAATATACCCACAGACACAGAAGACAAATTTATGGTTACCAAAGGGGAAAAGCAGGGTAGGGATAAATTAGGAATTTGGGATTGACGTATACACAGAGCTATATGTAAAGTAGGTAAACCGCAAGGACCTACTGTATAGCACAGGGAACTCTACTCAGTATTTTGTAGTAACCTATAAGGGAAAAGAATCTGAAAAAAATATATATAACTAAATCACTTTGCTGTACACCTGAAATTAACACAACATTGTAAACCAACTATACCTCAATAAAAAAAAAAAAAGATGCCTGAGTGAACTTGCACAGTTCCAGATGGCAAATAAATGTTTAACACAACATTGTCAATCAACTATACTTCAATTAAAATAAATAAATAAATGGCTACATCCTATGATGTGTACTTCTATCAGCTCTCAGTTCTCAGACTAAGAATGACTTCCTGATGCAGGGCACTCTCCCTGTGTTTTTCCCACTAAAGTGTCCCTCTATCACATAATGGTGTCAATTAATCAAATGCAAAGGGTGATGTACTTTCAGATCCCATCCTGGAGAGCTGGAGACCTCGTTCTGAGTCATGGGTTTGCATCCTTGCTGTGTTTCTGGGAAATCCTACGTGAGGTTTGCCGCTGGAAGCTTCAGTCATTTTCACGCAGGAAAAAGCACAGAAGACCTGTTGGGCTATGACTGGGGCTGTTCCTTCAGACACAGTGCTTTCTGGGAAGGGGCCCCTTGGGTCCAGGGGAGATGGTTGTGCTTTTAAAACTTACCAGCTCATCCCAGTTCAAAATTGCTCTGTGGGCAGAAAAAGAGCTCAGAGATGTTGAAAGGTGACTGAAGGTAAACAAGAAGCACAGACTTAAATGCAGGGCAGCATACGAAATGCAGCTCCTTTTATTTTTAAAACTTCATTTTGGGGCCTGAAACCTTGAACACCAATGAAGGAGGCCATTTTTATTTCCAAGAGGGTGGTGACCTTCAAAGTTCTTTTTCCAAGGGGAAGAAATTTAATTTAATCTTGTCTTCTCGTATTTGTTCATGTTAGATTACATTAAATGAATTATTTTTAATCATTGTTCATAAATCACAGCAAGGATGTGCCCCGAGGCACAGAACATTTGCATAAAAATATTAATTGCTACCATCTCTCCTTTGGGGTTCATGGGAAATTAGATGGAAGTGCAGGAAATGGCAGGCATGAAGGTGTGGGTATCGGATGGGGCGAGGATAGGGTGAGGGAAACATTTTCCCTGATAGCCTTGTTTAGCTCACAATGTGTGACTTGGAACTTCAGGATCCTCCTCGGATGTTTTCTCCACCGTGAAGTCCACCCTGATTTCTCTGGGCCAAATTATGTTTCCCTCCTCTGTTATCTGTGAGCCGTGACCAGCCTCTCTTAGGAAACTTGAATGTTCTTCGTAGTTCAGTCACCCACGGCCATGTCCTCACGTGGACCAGAGGCTCCCTGCCTGTCACACACAGCAGAGGAATTCCCTGCTCATTCGACAGACTGAGAAGAGGAAGAGTCCTGGGAAAGTCCCCTCTGTCTCCTGCACAAGCTGCCCTCAGGGCCAGGGTTCACTCAATAGATGCTCATTGAGCAAGCATTTCAGAGACCTGCTTCATGTTGTAAAACATGCTTTCTCTCCAACTTCTCCTTGTGTATTTGGGATTTTTCTCTAAGTTTAGACCCACACCCATGACCAGGGCCCCACTCCTGTGCTCCTGAGCACAGATGGATTCAGCTGGAATTTGAAATCCTAATTATTGGAGAACAGCCTTCCCACTCACGCTCCATCCCTCCCACCTTCAGGAGCCTCCCACCACCAGGCTTCTGAAGTCGAGGCCCATGCTGGCTTCTCCTCCCGCTTCGGCTCTCAGTTGCCCCCTGCCCGTTCCTGCTGCCCGCTCTCCCCTGTCCTTGTGCTCGGGGCTGTGGTTCGGCCCCTATGCTATTTGGGAAGAGTCTTCCCTCCCACGGCCCTCCCTCCCACGGCCTCACTCCGCTGGCCTCCTCCCGGCCTCTGCTGGCAGCCTCCGCTTCCCCACCCAGATGTGGTGAGACCAGCCTGCGCTGAACCTCCTCTGAGCCCCCTCCCCAGGACACACTCCGGCCTTCACATCCTTCATCCATGTGCCCATTCACCCCTTTGGCAATGATGGCACTGCTTTAAGTGTTAAGGAGTATGCTGGATGCTGGACCGATGTCACCACACCATGGACCAGTGCTGGGACAAAGGACACCCGGGACCCCAGGAGGTCCTCACCCATCTGTTGACTCATCTCCCTGCCTTGGGTGTTGATGAGACTCCCCCATCTCATGCCTGTTCCCTGATGCAAATTACATGCACTGGGCGTCACATGCTTGCACAAAGCCCAGGGAATTTCATCCTGACTCCTACGAAGCCTCTCGAATTCCCAGCTCTCCAGCGCCGTTGGGGTCACCGAGAGCCGAGTGATGGGAAGCGCGGTGAGTCAGAGCTGGTGCCCCTCTGTTGAATATGTCTGAAAAATTCTGAGTCCAGCAGGTGCCTCCCCAAAGGGGAGACAATTATTTTAAACGCTCTTTGTTCATATCCCTATTAGAAAGTTAGACTCTACCTGGTAGGCATTCTGCCTTGCTTTGTGTTTGATTCTGATTAGACCTCTTGGTTTTCCATCAACACCTGTTCAAGTCCCCAGAGGCAGGTTACCCAAGCTGGTCTTTGACTTCAGTGCAGTCCACGCTGATGAGAAAGTCTCAGCATTTCTGAGATGGCTGGACTGTTCCATCACATCTGGGCATGGGGCACAGAGGTGGACACGAGCTGTCTTCAAACGATCGTGCTGAGAAGGAGAAACAAAAGTCATCAGTGCTGGGAACATTGGCTCCAGCCCAGGAGAGGAGAGATTCTGTGCCCACAACATCAGCAGAAAGGAAACAAGGAGAAAGGCAGTTTCTGAGCAGAATCCAGTCTGAGGTGGGATGGGATGGGGCTGGTTGCAGCTAAGCTGTCCCAGTGAGGGGATGGGAACATGCCCTCACTGGGACAGAGAGGGAGCTCCAGAGAGAGAGCCACAGCCAGCCACTTGCTCTGGGCGCGGCATGGAGCGCCCCAAGGACCCCAGGAGATGGGAACGCCCTAGATGCTAAGAAACTCACTCAGAATGAGGCTGCGTGGAGGGAGGACAGTTTGAAATTTGAGACTGGTTTCACTCCGAGACCTCTGGCCCATGACCTAAAGAAGAGCAGAGACCATTCCTCCGTCTCCGTGTGGAAAGGAAGAGCTGAGTCCCAGTCCGGCTGAGCCAGCCTCAGGCCATGGGGTGGGGCAGTTCCTTCATCTCCAGGCCACCAGGTGGGGTCCCCAGACAGGGACCCAGCACAGCTGGAAGCATGGCCCCAGGCCTGGGGGCTCTGATGGATGTGTCAGGAGACTGAGGCAGCGACTTAGGACAGTTGGAAGCAAACGAGCTTGGAAATGAAGCTGAGGGTGCGCATCCCAGTGAAGACCCTGAGCAGCTCTCCAACCGCTGTTCCTCCGTGTGTCACACGGAGGTGCTGGGTCCTCCCTGCAGGTGCTGAGGGGGTGTCCCCATCAGGACGCCCCACAGCACTTACGGGCTAGCACAGCTGAAAGGAACACAGAAGTAAGGTCATTTTCTCTGATATCTTGACCCAGATGCTATAACTTTTGAAATCCTTGAAGGGAAGAACATGCCAAGAGCAGAAGGGACGCGGGGATCTGGAAAGACAAAAGGCCTCTGTTCCTCTCTGCTTGGCTCAGGAGCCGGGATCAAAGGCCCCTGATCTGCCCCCAGAGCCATTCATAGCAGACACCACTATCAGGGGCACGGCCAGGCGTGAGAGTCAGCTCCCTGGGGTCTACACACAACAGCTTTATTGGAGATCCTTCCTCTTGTCCCGGGAAACGTCTTTTGTTTTTCCAGGCAGAACAACAAAATCATATGATGAAATAATCATCGTGATAATTTACCCCCTTCATCAGGAGAGTTATGAAAATATTCCAGGACCGCATATTAATAGCATTAACGTTCAGTACTAGGGGAGAAAAAGATGTTTATTGCTGCAGCCAGGCCTGAGGATTGGGCTGGCCCCTCTAACTGATGCTCTGCTGGGTTGGAAGCACGGCAGCATTAATTACGCTGCCCTTCGGCTGACACCGGCTCCCAGACGCTGGGGTTTCATCCCAGATTTCCCCTCTCCTTCCCAGGCTTCTTCCTGGTAGACATTATTACATTTCTGATGAGGTAAACAGATTTTCTGCAGGCATTAAGTTTTTAGTAAACAGACCTAAATTAACAGCTATTTATGACATTTCACTCCAGGGATCAAATCAAAAGCACCCGTTTCACATATAAATATCTCTTCCCTCTCTGCTCTTAATGAACGGTATTATTTTTGTCGTCATTGCCGTTGTTGAAAGCAGCATTAGACATATGCCCCGCTTCTCCTGGCCCCCTCATCATGTGAGCTCCGTCCTCCAGTTGAGGGAACATGATTACCTTTAGGAAGCAAAGGTGGAAGCACCTTAATTTTCCATAATTCAGTGAAACAAGGCATACATCTGAAATCCCCCTCCGAGGAGCTCCGTTCTCATCTACAGTAAGGGGCTGCATTTTAATGTTCTAATGAAAACAATTTAGCCTGGCCTAATGTCATCAGCAGGGCATCATGGGTCTCACCAGAACCTGATTTGGGAGCTGGCCTTTTCATTATTCCTGGTGTTGTGCGGTGATCAAGGAGCCTGCATCTCTCTGAGTGACCTTGCTGGTGGCAGCGTCGCGTTTAGTGCTAATAAGGATGGCTTCACGGTCCAGGGATGAAAGGGCTGCCAGGGGCGCGGTGGGGAGCAGCAGCTGTGAGCCTGCATCTGCTTCCCACGGTAAAGTGATGGGCTCCCAACTGCTGCAGCGATGAAATAGCGTCATACCTGGGCAAATCTGACTGCCTCTTGGCATGGAGACCTCCTTTCGGACTCCAGTAAATTTTGAAGAATCACAGATGACAGGTCAGAATTGCATCTTTCCCCTTGAAGGGGAGAAGTTACAAGTTCTCAGTCATGTGTTAATGCATTTGTTTGTGTCTTCGTGAATGGACAGACAACCGGGCAAGGATGTTACCGACACCGTGATGGGTAAGCGACGTCTGCTGGTTAAATACGGCAAATGTAACAGCCTGGCTTAGCTCTGGTCCCTCTCAAAGACCCATTCAAGTGGCAATTTTTTTAAAATAAATTTATTTATTTTTATTTATTTATTTTTGGCTGCATTGGGTCTTTGTTGCAGTGAGCAGGCTTTCTCTAGTTGTGGCGAGTGGGGGCTACTCTTCGTTGCGGTGCGCGGGCTTCTCATTGTCGTGGCTTCTCTTGTTGCAGAGCAGAGGCTCTAGGTGTGCAGGCTTCAGTAGTTGTGGCATACAGGCTCAGTAGTTGTGGCTTGCAGGTTCTAGAGCACAGGATCAGTAGTTGTGGCGCACGGGCTTAGTTGCTCCGTGGCATGTGGGATCTTCCCTGACCAGGGCTCAAACCCATGTCCCCTGCATTGGCAGGTGAATTCTTAACCACTGTGCCACCAGGGAAGCCCTCAAGTGACAATTAAGGGACTGTCCCAACGGCCACCTGGACAAAGAGAACAGATGACAGCAACATCATTTTGGAAGTGGGAAAGGAGGGGGTGGGTGAAGGCAACTTAGCAGACCAGCATTTCTTGGTTTGCCTTCCAGTTGAGACAAAGATTCCACTGTGACTGACTTACTTTAGGGCAGCAGGGAATACCTAGAAGGGAGTGGGGAAGTGAGACAAGGAACGGAAGGTGCGAATAACGGCTTATTATGGAGCCAGCTCCCACGACAGACGAGCAGGACTTGATCTCGATGGTGAGAATCTGGGAGCCGGTGCAGAATCCGCACGTCTGTTAGAAAGGTGGAAGAGAATCCTGAGGAAATGGGGACTAGAAACAAAGAAAGGAGACTAGGAGAGAGCCTTAGGAAAAAGGAAGGCAAGTTAGGTAAGTGCAAGATGTCAAATACCCTAATGACAAGTTTCAGAAGGAGAGACTATCGCGAGAGGGAGGGAATTAGTAATTCAAGGAGGTTCCCAGCACCCAAGGACATGAGACTCGACACTGACCTTTCTCCTGACCCAGGTGAAGAGTAGTAGCTCCTAGGAATCAACATTCTGGCTGACTTGATCGATTTTTTACTGCATCTATAGGACAGCAGCTGAGGCTAGCAACCACCTGTGTTTAGGTTTAAAATCATCCTTAGTCTTTAAGCATGTTTCTGGCTTCTGGCCAAACTGGCGGGTTAAATGGGTCTGGATGAAACACCACCCCTGCACTTCCCAAGTCTAAGTTGATGGTGATGATCTCTGCAATCCCCAGGGACATGATATCACTTTTATCCTTTTGGTTGTGGGAGAAAATAGTTCAAGATTTGACCTTGACCTGACCTGCCATAGAGACCTCACCTGTGGGCCAGGGGGACTCTGTGGGATTAGGCCACTTGCTATGAATATCTATTCCAACTCTACATTCAAAAACTAGATAAGTAACCACAGCAAGGTCCTCCTGGCCCATTGGTCCCGGGATGAGAACAATTTAAGCCAAACTTCATGTGTCATCTGACCCCCAGAAGCCCAAACACAGCCTGGTTGGCCACTGTGGTGTTTTGGGTCTCCAGGATCAGCATCAACTCTGAATAGTATTGAGTGAAACCCAGGAAGGTAGGGGTAGGTACTTCCCTTTCTTGACAGCTACCCTGGTAAAAGGCCACATTTCCCTCTGGGGAAGGGTTAGGGACCGTCACAGTATTGAAACTGAGCAGGACCTTGCACAGCCTTCCAGAAGACAGACCCCAGTGTCTTCCTCCTCTTGTTTATAGAAAAGCTTTAGCCTCCTAGGCCTTTCCCAAGTTCCAAAGAGCAAATTTAATCAGAGGAGTGAGAAAATGCAGAAATAAAGGAAAACAGCCAAGCAAGACAAAATAATAATAGCTTAGCCATAAAACAAAGCCAGAGACCTTTCGTTCCTTCTCAGGGACTACCGATAATATCCTGAGCCCTACCCCTGATTTGCCTTGCAGATACAGACACCCTCCGCAGGTAGAAGAAGTTAACTGCATGCTGACCACCAGCATGTAGACCCCAGACCTGGTGGAACCAGAAGGTTGATGATTGGGGTTCGTGAAACATCACCCTGTTACCTCACCACCCACCAATCAGAGAACTGTGCCTGAGCTGAGCAGACACCCTGTGACCCTCTCCCTCATGCCGTCTTTAAAAACCCTTCCCTGAAAGTCATCAGAGACTTGGGGTCTTTTGAGGCTGAGCTGTCCCTTCTCCTTGCCTGGCTCTCCACTAAATGCTATACTTTCCTCCACCACAACCCAGTGTCAGATTGGTTTTGCTGTGTGTTGGGCGAACGGACCCAAGTTTGATTCAGTAACAGTACACATATGTAACTGCATCACAAGGTCATTCCCCAGAGGGACTGGACTTTTCCCCAAAATGGTCTCAGATCTGTCAGCTAACCAAAGTCTAGGGACAGGGCATGAGGTCATGGGTTGTTATAGAGACACAATCAGGTGTCTCGCCACCAGAATGAGATGCTCTTCCCAGAACACAGAATAAGAAAAACCTCAGTAGGTAGACTGCCCATCTATTTCATTTACAGGGAACTTGTGATCAAAGAGCCACCAGCACAGCTCCCTACAGATCAAACTCGGTCATCCTTATTCTTAACGACTACTTGGAACCCAGTGACGGAATCTGCCACCATTATCTCCAGGCTTCAGAGGGTGGCCTCCACACTAGCAAGGATTTCTGAAGGCTTTGGTGAAGGATGTGTCCTCTTCACCACCTGAGGGACATAGTTTAGGTGTCGCTGAGCTAGTTGCTCGTTAAAGAACCACTCCGATTTTACACGAAGGTGACCACCTGTCCTGGTCTACCTGGGACTGAGAAGTTTTCCAGGATGTGGGTCTTCTAGTTTTAAAACCAGGAAAGTCCCAGGCAAACTGGCGTGAGCGTGTCCCCTTGCTTCAGACTCCTTACTCTAAAATACGGCAGGGAAAATTTCTGTATCTCATGTTTAAAGAGTGTAGAACTTAGTTGAATCCAAGCAAAGCAAATACTCAGAACTTCTAGCTGCTCAAGTGAAGACGTTTAAATCCCAGCGGAATATGCATCTTTATCAATACTTGTGCCCCAATCCAAACTTAAATTTCATCGGTTTTGGCCTAGGCTGCTCAGAATCCATCTTTAAGCAGGCTTCTCAGGTCCCGCTGATACAAACTGCTAAGGTTTTACAATTGCTTTGGTGTGTATTCGATCTTCTCCCAGGGCGGACCTGGCAACTTTCTCTCTGGGCTAAGCTGAGATTTAACTACATTTCAGGTTTGGAGGAAATGAGAAGTCATGAACGAATTGGCATCCCTTTATGAGGCAGCTACTGCAGGTGAGGTCATTGAAAGGTCTTCATGCAGCAGGAGATTAATACATCAGAAGCAGGAGCCAGGCAACTTCCACCAGCACGAGACCTTCACCTCCATTTAGAGGTTCAAGGTTCCCAGTTCCCTTGCACATTTCCAAACATCTCCTCAAGTCTCCTTTCTTTTCAATCAGTTCTTAATCTCAGCATGGAGACCAGGAAAATGTGTACATTAACATAGAATGTCAACTTTGAATCCCTGCAAACCACCCATTTCTGTGATGGGTTTGATCCTCGGTCACACCGGCCACACACGATAACGGATTCATTCATGGCTGCCATAGAAACCTCCTGGTTCTCCAACCAGGCTTCTCTCGTAGGTGCAAGACCCTTATTTTAACTTGTTCTTGTAATCCCTCCGGGGATGTGATCAGAAGCCAGCACACCCCACAGTTACCAACAATCTTGGTCATTGTCACTATAGCCACAGGGCCCAAGGGCAGCAGTCACTTGCCTACTCAAAGCCTTGCCATATACGAGCACTCTATCCCCTGCTGCCATCAGGGATGCATCAAGTAAGTGAGGTGTCATTGCACGTGGGATATTATTATTCAGGACTTTCTCCAACAAGGAGGCCACCCGTGCTTTCACCCACAAGGTGAGAAACCCAGTCCCCAAATCCCATTTCGAGATTTTAGTTCCTGGTCCCTTCTTGGTAGCAACAATTGTATCAGTCAGGGTCTTGGTAGAAAAAAAAATTCACACGAATGGTTTAAATGGAGAGACCTGAATGAAATAACAACTCATAAGAGTATAGGGGGCATGAAGGAATGAAATGGGGGCCATGAAACAGCCAAGGGTTACCAACAAAAGGAAGACTTTGCCGCCTGAAGAACCAAACAGGCAAAGGAAAGAAGCCGTGTTATGAGGGCCCTGTGGGATCTGGTGCTCTTGAGGGGTGCGGCTCAGGAGGTGGAACCCTAAGGCATGGGCTTCCAGAGAAGAGGTGCTGGAGAGTGGAGGAAGCAGGGGAGAGATGCCCCCTTCCATCCTCCTGTCCCCCATGGTACCCTCCATTGGCTAAACCAACAGATGCCAGGGCCAGGAGAGTCGATTCACAGTCTGTTGGTGTCACAGCCGGGAAAGTAGATAGGAGGGAGCAAGGTGGAGTGGAAATAACCATTTCCTTTATCTCTGTTTTCTTTCTGGCTGCTGTTCAGAGACTATCTTTGTCGCACTGGACTGTACTTCTGCTAACAATATGCCCAGGCGTGGAGCTTGCCTTATCCTGCTCGGATATGCAGCACTTCTTATATTGGTGGGTTCATTTCTTTTAACATTAGGGAGATGTATCTCTGCTGGTATGTCCTCTTCCCTGTTCTCTTTCTCTTGCTTTGTGGGAAGAAAAACGATTAGACTTTCTCATTCTCTCATCCGGAGAAAATCTTGAATGGCGGTGAAATGCAAGATGGCTGAAGAACGGTTTAAATCCTGTTTCCAAAAGTTCCTAGCTGTGTGGCCTTGGGCAAACTACTTAAAATCTCTGTCCTTCTGAAATCTTACCTGTAAAATGAGTATGATTTTAGCCGTGAGGAGTAAACGGATAACACTAACGTATTTAAAGACTATATAAATCTCGCCTACTGCTCTTGTTAGAGTAGTTATTAATATTAATGTTGCCTCTTAGCTTGTCTATTAAACTCCCTGTGTTCTTAGCTCTCTGAGCTGCATTTGGTTATTTTGCCATATATATCCTTTAGGTTCATATTCTAGATTCATAGTTCTTTTTTCTTTCTTTTTTAAAGCTATTTCTAATTTGTTTTAAACGCACATTAACTTTGTATTTAAAACGATCCTTTTCATTTATAAAGACTTTTTCTAAATGTTTAGTGAATATATTTTCTGCAAACTTAAGTAAATTTCACAAATCTAATGTCTGGGGACCTTTTTACAAGCAAATGCACATGTAGCTTTGGTCCAGATCAAGATATGGACTATCGCCAGCACCTCTGTGCCTCTTAATTGTCCTCACAGTCAATAACCCCTGAAAAAAACACACTCGGCATTCTCCACCTTCACGACAGGCTGCCTATGTCTCGTCCCTAGTCTTACCAAGTAAGCTTAAACTACTTACCAAAGAACTGGTATAAAACAGCCCAATAAATCAACAACACTACACTTGCAAAAGCTCACCCATCTCTAACCCCCATACTTTCCTAAAAACACTGAATAGTACAAGTTCTCTGTGTTCCTAGACATGGCTGTGTGAATTTTGAATTCCATATAATGCAATCTTGCATTCATGAAGTTTTTTGGGGGGACTGGCTTCCATCATCAATATGATATCTGTGAGATCTATACCTGTCAATTGTGGAAGAGGAGATAATGGCTAGAGTCAAAGTGCTGTGTGAATATTGCACAATCTGTGAGTCCAGTGAAGTGTTCATAGGCTTTTCAGTTCTTTCCAATTTTAGATTACTACATATAGAGCTTCTATAAACAGCCCTGAGCATATCTGTTAGAGAGTATACATAAACATTTGGGTATTTACTTAGGAGCAGAGTTGCTAGGTCTGGACTTGACAGTATGGTAAGGCTCGCCGGGTACATACCTAGTCTTCCTAAGGAATTGATGGAATTTCAACTTCCATCAGAATATTCCACATTTGGTACTATCTCTTCTTCTGTCTCCATTTAAGCCACTTTGGTGGGAGTAGAGTGCTCTCTACGTTTTCCTGATGGCCAGCAAGGCAGAGCATCTATGTTTTTTTCCTTTTAGCCATTTGGAGATCCTCTTTTAAGAACAGCCAGCTCGAGTCTTTTGTCCATGGCTCTCTGGGAGTCTCCATCTCTTTTTATGACTTTGTAGAATCTCTGACACATTCTGGATGTCTGCATTAAAGTACATCCTCCCATGGTATGGCATAGATCTTCGTTTTTAATTTCCTTGAAGAGTATGTTTCAAACCATGCAACGCACAGATATTGAGTATACAGTCCCAGAAGCTTTGATGGATGCGTGTACCCACATGGTCCACACCCCCATCAAGATGTGACACATTTCCTTCAGGCCAAAGGTTGCCTCCTAGCCTGGCCCAGTTGTTCCCAGCACACCCCCTAACCAGGAAATCACTCTTCTGATTTCTATCGCCATGGATTATTTTTTCCTGTTCTGAAAATTCATGTGGATAGAGTCTTACAGCAGGTATAAGTCTGTGTCGGGCTTCTTGCACTCAGCGTGTTTTGAGGTCCATCTGGGTAGTAGTCGTGTGTTTTCAGAATTTGGTGCATTTTGTGGCTGGGTAGCTTTGCATTGCATGGATAAACCACAATCTGCTTATCCGCGCCATTGTTGATCGATATTTCTGTGGCTCCCCATTTTGGACTATTATGTTTAAGGCTGCTGGAAACAATCCTATAAAAGCCACTTTGTGGACATATATTTTCATTATCTCTCTAAGTGGAACGGGAGAGCAACAGGGTAAATGTATGTTCAACTCTAAGAAATTAGCAAAACATTTTACAAAGTAGTAGTTTCCTTTTTCATTTCCAGTAAAAATATAGGAAAGATATAGTTGTTCTAAATCTTTGAAAATATTTGTTGTTGTCGGTATTTCTACTTCTGGTCATTTTTATGGGTATGATAAAGTGGTTTTTGGTTGGTTTTAAGTTTGCATGTATAATTTATATAGAGAGATAGAATTTATATAAGTATTATATAAATATATAAAATCCATGGCATGTTTCTAAAATTTTAATGTTTATTTTAACAAGCAGAGCTTTTATCTTGGTAAAATTTTAAACTAATTTTAAAGTGCATTGCTCTTTAGGTCTTCTCTGAGAAATCATTCCCTCTCTGAGATCTAGAAACTTTATATAGTTTTTCCTAATTTCTACAAAAGAACTTTAAACATTTTGATCGAGATTGCTTGAATCTATTAATTAAATTAGGGAGAACTGACATGATATAAGTTTGAGCTTTCCAATCTATGAAAAACATATATTTGTATATATATATATATATATATATATATATATATATATATATATATATATCCATTCATTATTTATTCTTGAATTAATCTCAGAAGGGTTTTATAGTTTTTGGTGTAGTGATTTTGCAGATATTTTCCTTTATTTATTTCTGAATATATTTTGTTTTTACGCTATTGTAAATATAATGTCTTTCATTTTCCTTTTTCTTGCTGATATTCTAGAGACGCACAATTGAGTTTTGCATATTGTCCTTGTATTCTTCATCCTTGCTAAAATCACTTATCAGTGGGAGAATTTTTTGGTTTTGATAGATTCCTTGTTTTCTCACATGAAAATCATTTCTGAAAATGAAGTAAGTGTAGGTTTTCTTTAAATCTTTATGCATTTATTTCTTATCCTTGCCTTATTGCACTGGGTAGAATCTTCCACACAGTATTCACTAGAAATAGAGCAGACATCCTTGCCTTGTTCCCACATCCTAGGAGAAATCATTCAATATTTCACCATTAAGTTGTATTAGCTGTAGGTAGTTTTTATAGATATCCTTTAACAGATTGCACTCAATCACTATTAGTTTGTTGAGCGTTTTCATTACGAATAGCTGTTGAACGCTGGTCAAATATTTTTTTCTGTACCTAATGAGATTATCATAAACTTTTCTCTTTTATTCTGTGAATGTTAATTGATTGACATCAGAACATTAAACCAACTCTGTGTTTCTATGATGGCTACTTGTTTCTAATATATTTCATATTCATATATTGCTAGGTTCAATTTACCAACAGTTTATTAAGGATTATTGTTTTATCTACATCTGCCATGATCATTTCCTATAATTTTCTATTTTTTTGTAGCATTTTTGTCAATTTTGTTAAGTTGTACTTTCCAAAGGATATGTCTGTTTTCCTTAAATTGTCATTGACATAAAGTTTACTATCTTTTTAATGTCTGTAGTATATGCAGTAACATCTATTCTGTCAGTCTTTGTATTGATAATTTGTGTTTTCTCTATTCTTAATCAATCTGGCTAGGTGTTTTCAAATTTTATTAATCATTTCAAAAAACAAAATTTGAATTGTTTTCTATTTAATTAATCTGCTCTTTCTTTGTTATTTACTTCATTCAAATAATTGCATGTGTGCGTGTGTGTGTGTTTTAAGTGCTTGGGGATTACAATATGATCCTTACCTTATCAGAGGCTCTGAGACTTAACACTAAATGATTTTATCTAAAATTTAAGAACCCTCCAGAAGTAGCATTTTAAGTCTCCTTCTGTACTTTGCACTATTGTCGTCTTATGTTTTACACCTTGATACATTATCAGTTGCACAGTACAATGTTATTACAATATGACTTATCTTAACAGTCAGTCACCCAATGCTTTTCAGTCTCTGCACATCTGAGTTTTCATTCCATACCATTATCTTCTGCTTGAAGAACTCCTATTAGCATATCTTTTATTTTTGGTTCATCAGTGACTAATTTTCCCACCTTTCTTCTAGGAAAAATTGTCTTTATTTCTTTCACATTTATTTTGAATTATATTTTGCTGCTTCTGTAATTCTGGTTTAAGAGTTCGTCTTTTTTTTTTCCCACGCTTTACAGACACTGTTCATCTTTCCTCTGGTCTCCAGCGTTTCTGATGAGAAGTCATATTGTGGATCCTTTGTATGCAGCTAACATATCTTTTTTTGTTGTTATTCTTCAAATTAGATAATTTTCATCACTCCGTCTTCAGGCTCACACTTCCTTCTGCAATATGCAAAAGGGATCCCTTTCAGTGAATTTTATCAAATCATATATTGTACTTTTTGGTTATGGTTATCTTTATAGTATCTATTTCTCTGTTGATATCACTCTTTGTTCACTCACTATAGCCATCCCTCACTTTAAATCATTGTACATATGGAAACTAGCTATTTACAAGCCCTTGTTTGCTATCCCAACATCTAACTCACTCAACATCAGTTTCTCTTGATGCTTTTTCTATTACCTAAGGAGCATTCTTTCCCATTTCTTCTCATGGCTGATAATATTTTTAGTATTCTCTGGACATTGTGGTGACACATTTTAGAGAGAGTAGATTACACTCTCTTCCTTAAAAGGGTGTCGAGTTTTTGTTTGTTTGTTTTCCTAGAAGCAGATTATTTTATTTTGTCAGGCTTTCTTTTATTTTATTACAGCAAGTAAATTGCAGTTTGGATCTTAGTCTGAGTGCGTGGTTCTTTTCTGCAGTGTTGTTCTTACTCTTGGCTGAGATATTTCTGGGTTCTCTACCAGATGCCCAGGATGTTCGGGGAGGTGTCGGCACCTGCACCGGCCACTCTAGAATGCCAGGCTATTCCTGAATGGCGAGTCCCAGAGTCTCCTGACCCTCACCCTGGTGTCTGCTGCCCTGCTGTTGGCAGAGGATCCACTTCCCAGGTCTCTTAGACCTCTGCCTCATCTCAGGCACTCCACGCTGTGCTACGGCACTGGCTCGCTGATCCTGCCCAGAAGCTGGCCACAGGCAGAAAGCCAGGGTCACTATGTGCTCACCTCCTGTGTTTCCGTTCCCAGGACGCAGCTCTGCTCTGCCTTCTGTCCAGTGTCTGGAACCTGATTTGTGGTTCTTTAAGGGGAAAGACCAAGTTCTTTACCAGTGACCCTACAATGATACGATGACCAGAAGCCAAGGTCTGTGCATTGACTTCACTCTCTAATTGGTACATTTTGAAGAAAAGAAGTTTTATTTTAAGTGTAGCCCAGTTCATCTTTTAGCTTACATAAAAGCCCTTGTTTGCTATCCTGACATCTAAATCCCTCAGCACTAGTTTTTCTTGATGCCTTTTCTATTACCTAAGAGTGACATTTCCCTGTTTGTTCTCATGGCTGACTGTGTTTGTATTCTGCTCTGGACAATGTGGTGCATTTTATGGAGAGTAGCAGATTCTTGACCTAGCAGGTGACCTTGTGTGTATCCCATCGTGGTCACTGACCCTGTGGTCTGGGTGGTACCTCCACCAGGGGGCATCTTCTTAAACCTGACTCTGATCGTTTCACCTCACCACCAGCTTATCTCTCCTCAGTAGCCTCACAGCCTTCCTACCCTGGAGATTAAATGTAAAACTCTTGACTTTGGCTGAAAGGCCCCACATGACTGGCCTTTGCTGGCTGTATTCATCTGCCATGACAAGTACCACAGGCTGTTACCCAACCAAACTTGGGTCCACTCGCCCAACACCCAGCAAAGCCAATCCACTGACACTGGGTTGTGGTGAAGGAAAGCGCAGCGTTTATTGCAGGACCAAGCAAGGAGAAGGGGCAGCTCATGCTCCAAGACCCAAACTCTCTGATGAATTTCCGGGAAGGATTTTTTTTTTTTTTGCGGTACGCGGGCCTCTCACTGTCGTGGCCTCTCCCGTTGCAGAGCACAGGCTCCGGATGCGCAGGCTCAGCGGCCGTGGCTCACGGGCCCAGCCGCTCCACGGCATGTGGGATCCTCCCGGACCGGGGCACGAACCCACGTCCCCTGCATTGGCAGGCGGACTCTCAACCACTGAACCACCAGGGAAGCCCCTGGGAAGGATTTTTAAAGACAGTGTGAGGGAGAGGGTCACAGGGTGTGTTATCAGCTCATGCACAAGTCTGTGATGGTTGGGTGGTGAGGTAACAGGGTGATGTTTCAGGAATCTCGATCATCAGCCTCCTGGTTCCAGCCATTCTGGGGTCTATGTGCTGATGGTCAGCATGCAGTTAACTTCTTCCACCTGGTGAGGGTTTCCACATCTGCAAAAACAGCTCAAGGATATGGCTCAGCGTATTATCTGTAGCCCCTTGAGGAGGAACTAAATGTCCTTGACATTTTTTTATGGATAAACTATTATTATTTTGTCTTGTTTGACTGTTTTCCTTTGTTTCTGCATTTTCTCATTTCTCTGATTAAATTTGCTCTTTGAAACTTGGGGAAGGCCTAGGAGGCTAAAGCTTTCCTACAAATAAGAGAAAAGACATTAAAAAACAGACATTTATTGTCTCACAGTCTGAGACTGGAATTCTGAGAACAAGGATGTTCCTCCTGAAGCCTCTGGAGGCAGGATCTGTTCCAGGCCTGCCTTTTGGCTTGTAGGTGGCCATCTTCTTCCTGTGTCTTCACACCTTCTTCCTTCTGTGCAAATGCCTCAGTGTCCAGATTTCCCTCTACTTATAAGAATACCAGTCCTATTGGATTGGGGTTCCCCCCAAAGACCTCATCGTAACTTGGTCATCTGCAAAGACCCTATTTCCCAATGAGGTCATAGTCACAGGTACTGGGTTCACAACTTCAGAATATTTAGGGGGACACGGTTCAACCCATCATTCTGGCCCCTCAGCCTCTGCTTCTCCATGCACCGCCCTGCCCCTTGGTCTTCTTTTTGTGCCTACAAACCACAAGCACCTTCTTTCCCTGGGGTTTTCTCCAGTGGCTGTGGTTCATCCCACCCACTTAGTGCCCTGACTAACCTATACTCATCCTCCAGGTCTCAGCCTGAAGGACATCCTATTACAGAGAAAGTCCTTGACCCTGGTATGGCCCTCTAAATTGTGTCCCCACTGTTCTTTGCTTTCTAAGCACAATCACCTGGTTTCTCTTGGCTTACAATTTTGTATCTGGAGGCACTTATCTCTTTGGCCTGTTGGTCACCTAATTGTATACCAAGGTCTTTTATTCACAACTGTTTCTCCAGGGCCTGGGATGATACCTAATGCATGAAATACACTCGATCTATGAGACCAAATAGGCTTCTGTATGAGTTTGGGGAGGTTCGTCCTCTGAGGATTTAAGAAAGTTGTTGGTTGATAGTGCCAGTCACGATGTGATGAGTGCAGACGTAATAAAGAGGCTGATATTGTGTGTAATTTCCCAGTGCCCAGGGAGGGTCATTACTGCTGCCTGTTCATCCGATGTCCATCCAGGGGCCATGCAGACATTGCCGAGCTCTCAGGGGAAGCATTTCCTGGGGCCATCAGAATACAGAACATTGTCATTTCCTTATGGAACAGTGTCAATTAGGAGCTCATGATAGGATCCGCACCACTCCGTGCCTTATTTCCCCTGGGAACACACAAGCTACATTTGGAAAACCCAGAGAGTGCTGGGAGACGAGGGCTTTCAGGCTGCCGCTGTCAGTGCCAGGAAGACTGTGGGCCTGGAGGAGGACAAGTGCTGCCAGGAGGGAGGGCGAGGCCCCCCCTCCCAGGACACATGCAGGCCAAGCAAGACCCAGGCCCGTGCTGGAGGCGGAGGGGGTCGTGGGCCCCCAGCCGGAGCACCTGCTGGTGGAGGGTAGGGCATCTGTTTCAGGAGCTGTGGCTCCTGGCGGCACATGAAGAGAAGGCTGTGAAAGCCTCATCCCAGCAGCATCCCTGCTTATTAGAAACAGGAAAACAGCTTAGAGGTCCATCAGCAGAAGTTTGGTTACAGACATTACACTGGGGCTTCCCTGGTGGCACAGTGGTTAAGAATCCGTCTGCCAATGCAGGAGACATGGGTTCGAGCCCTGGTCCAGGAAGATCCCACATGCTGTGGAGCAAATAAGCCCATGCGCCACAACTACTGAGCCCGAGTGCTGCAACTACTGCAACCTGCACACCTAGAGCCTGTGCTGTGCAACAAGGGAAGCCACTGCAATGAGAAGCCCGCACACCACGATGAAGAGTAGCCCCCTCTCGCCGCAAATGGAGAAAGCTCACATGCATCAACGAAGACCCAACACAGCCAAAAATAAATAAATAAATAAACAAATTAATTAATTTTAAAAAATCACACTATATTATAATATCACAAAGCATTGTGGACACTTTTATTTCAAGGTTTTTTGATAACATGCCTGCACATACATGTACGGCATGTGCACACATGTCTCATATGACCATCATGCGGATGGTTCATCGAAGGTTGCTGTGATTCAGCAGGATTCCTTTCTTTTCTCTCTGACCTTTAAGTTCAGTCTGCAGGGTCATTTATTCCCCCGCCCTGTATGAAAATGCCAGAAGCACCATGGAATTCCTTGTCATCTCAGATAATAAAAGCTAAGGAAGTTGATTATTAGTATGCTCGGTCTGGTGTGATAATCAAAACTTTAAATGTGATTGAAAGTGGGGTCGTCTCCCACTCCTCCTTGGGGCTGCTCTGGGCAGCCCCCGCGGCAGGTGCAGGGGGCGTGGCCAGCTTCACCAGCCCCTAGGCCTCGTGGCCTCCCTTCTGGGGCACTCGTGTCAAGCTCCTGGGAGAAGTGCCCATGGCCTCCAGTCCAGCTGTCCATCCGTCCATCCTCAGCCTGAAGCCCTGCAGCTGCCAGGCTCTTTCTGTGAAGGTGAGTTTGACTTTCCTGAGGACAGGATCTAAGGTGACCTCTCTCTGGTTCTTCCCCCTCTGCTCATATCCATGCACAGAAAACCGTGTGCCCCTTTTGCACCTAAAATTTCTGGGCAGGCAGAGTTGATCCAGAATGTGAGACCTTAAAAGGCTCCTTGGTGACCCAGTTGGGCTTTCTGGCTGGAAAGGTTTACCCACGTCCTGTTTGATCTGGGCTTTGGGGCCAACAGGGAAGGTTTGAGACTTGTGTGTGGGCGGGGGAGTGGGCATGGCACGGAGCAGAGGAGGCAGTCTGGGCTGCTTTAATTGGAGGTTTTCCTTGCCTCGGCAGAAAGAGGGATCCATGGGATCCAGCTGAGCTCACCATAGGCCTCTAGTGGCAGCTGGATCTTCCGGGCAATGCAACGTGTTCATTTGTAGGTCACTATCTCCTGTGCGGATATTTCCCTCAAGGACAATGAGGGAAGGGACCGTTTGGAGTGCATACCAGGGGGTGCTGGCCACCGGGCCCTCCCTCCATGTCACTGGCAGCAAGGGGACCCTCAGCAAGCGTGTGCAGTGGGGGACAGCACAGATTGTCAGGTTTTCACAGTAGAAAGATCCCGGCCCCGTAGCCCAGCCTCCTGTGTGTTTTGAATGAAAGAGCCCATCTAACTATAGGGTGATTAAAAAAACCCCAAAAACTATTTATAGCACAGTTATAGATTTACAGAAAAATGGCAAAGATAGCATAGAAAATCCCCATAGGCTCCATGCCTAGATTTTCTGCTATTAGCATCTTGTATGAGTATGGTACATTTGTCATAATTAAAGAACCAATATAGGTGTGCTATTATTACCTACATTTCATCATTTATTTAGATTTCTCTAGGTTTTTCTTTCTTTTGACTTGTTTGTTTATTGTTGTGTTTAATCTACTGGCTTTTGTCCCTTGTTCCAGGACCCTATATAAAATCTAGTTGTCCTGTGTCCTTAGGCTCCTCTGGGCTGTGGGATTTCTTGGACATTCCTTGTTTTTGGCAGTTTTGAGGAGTGCTGGGCAAGTCTGTTGTAGGACGCACCTCAAGTGGTTTGTCTGATGTTTTTCTTGGTTAGACTGGGGTCCTGGATTTGGAGAAGAAGACTCCAGAGGTGAAGTGCCCCCATCCCAACACATCAGGGTTCATGCCGTCAACATGACTGATGCCTGAGGTGCTGACCGTGGTCACCCGGCTGACGTGTGCTTGTCAGGCTTCCCCACCGCAGGATCCCTCTTCTCTCACCCTTTCTGTTCCATCCTCTTAGTAAGGAAGTCACAATGCTGGACCCAAATTAAAGGGGGGCAGTTAGGCTCCACGTCTTGAGGGTGGAGTGCCCACGTAAATAATTTGGAAGTCCTCTGTATGAGAGATTGTCTTCTCTCCCTTATTTATTTATGTGTTCGATCATTTACCTGTATCACATGGATTCACGGCACTTATTTCGTTCTCTGGGTTATAATGCCATTCCACTTTATTTTGTTGGCCAAAATGTCCCAGCTTTGACCTTCAGGAACTCTTTCAGTTGACGGACCCCCAGCTCAAGGGCGGCGCGAGTACGTCTTGTATGTATGTATTTCCTGTTCAACCCTCAAATCAGCCATTTCTCCGAGGAGCCTTGTTCCTTTTACTGCAGAATGACTTTTAGAAACCAAGATAGACTTTTTTTTTTTTGCGATACGCGGGCCTCTCACTGCTGTGGCCTCTCCCGTTGCGGAGCACAGGCTCCGGACGCGCAGGCTCAGCGGCCATGGCTCACCGGCCCAGCCGCTCCGCGGCATGTGGGATCTTCCCGGACCGGGGCACGAACCCGTGTACCCTGCATCGGCAGGCGGACTCTCAACCACTGCGCCACCAGGGAAGCCCCAAGATAGACTTTTAATGAAGGGAATTTATGAAACTCTGTGGAGAAGGAGGAAGAAGTAAGGGCGTGGGGGCTAGAACCCACTATCCTGGGTTTGGAGCCCCCCAAAGTCAAGTCCTACTGACAGGAGCCCTAGGGGAGTACTTCCCCCATAGACCTGGGATCACACATCCTCCTGGACCAGGGCCTTCCCAACCCCCAACTTCCTGAGAAATGGGGCCAGTGCAGAGAGGGTCCCGCTTGAGAGAAGAGAGCGCGATGAGGCAGGAGCTAAGATCTGAGGGGTCACTGCCATGAAGCATCTTGGGGCAAATCCACCCCAAGCTCCCACTCACGGCCTTTCCTGTTGGACTGCAAGCCTGCGACTTCCCTCTGGGCTCTTCCTAAATTCACCCTGGGGTCAGGGACTTTGGCACAAGCCTACCAGAGTACAATCCTCCCAGATCATTTCGTGTGACCCTCAAAATGCCCTCCTGAAGCCGCTTTTGTTATTTGCAGTGTCAGATGTGGAAACTGAGTCCCAGGGAAGCTCGCACGTTGCCAAAGGCCATGTGACTCTTTTTCAGCAGATCTAGGATGGGGGGGTGTCAGCACCTTCATTACGTCTGGGGAAGCTGTGGCTCAGGGCCACGCAGCAGCAGGTGAGGGGCTGATCTCCTCTTCCGGTAACCACCCAATTCCGAGTTTGCTGATTAAACAAAACTGTCATTATTGAAGTTCACAAAGCTCTTCCTTTTATGCCCAGAGTCGTGCTGTCATCCGGCTGCACAGGCTCCGTCCACGTATAAGGAGGGATGCATGGAAGAGGCGGGAGGTGGTGATGGGGGTCGCGGCCCCACTGAAAACCTTCTTTGGACAGAGGACGGGGTCTGGAGAAGCAGCCTCTGGCAGGGGCGCCCCACCTGCAGCTGATCGATGTCTCCTGGGCTTCCCTCCAGCAGAACACTTAGACCCTTTTAAGGCAGCCTGGGGCGATGTCCGGGGACCACCCCTGCAAATTCTTGACACCTGCCAAGGCCCCCTCACTGCTGCTAATTGAGGGGCCCTGAAGGTTAATGGCAGGGCCTGGCGCTTGGGCTGGAAGCCAGGTGTCAACTATGAGGGTGGGTGAGACCTTCTAGAAGCTTCCTTTAATCAACTCGGGTATCTATCTGCCTACCTACAAGTGGGAGGATGAGATTTTTCCACCCGTGAACCGGCTTTGCCCCACGGCAATGGCTGAAATAACATCTGGCATCTTACATGAAATTTCCTCTGGAACATCTGGGCTCCCACGTCCCTCCTGCTCCCCTCTCCTGTGAAGGGGGCAGGGAGGTGTTCCTCCAGTTGCAGGACAGGCCAGGTCTGGCTGGGAGAGGGTCAGCAGCTTGCCCAAGCCTGACTCCCAAGCCCGAGTCCTGTGTTTATCCACATCCATCTCCCTCCGTAGTGCCAACACACTTGATTCTGAGTGATTGCCTTTCTGCCGTGGGCCTGTTCTTGAACTTCTCATGTTGCTGTTGAATCTGGGAGTTTCAAGGCCTGGCTCTGCACCTCTATGAGCACGTGGAGCCCGAGGCCAGCAGAATCAGCAGCAGCGACAGCAGCATCATAAAGCAGAACTCAGGGGCCGGCAGCCATGGACCAGAATCCTTAAGGCCTCCCCTCTCCCCAACCCCGTGTACTCAGTGCCCACTCTGCTCCTCTATTCAGCGTGCTTTGTCCTGTCTCTGGGCCTTCACTCTTATTGAAGGTCCCTCTGTCTGTCCCCTGCCCTGGCCGCCCAGCGTCCTAAGAACCATCTCCCCAGGCTGGGTCCTCTCCTTCACTCGCAGCTCCCATCACCAGCTCTCTCCTGACCTCCCTCCCAGTCAGGACAGCGCTGCCCTGGGTGCTAAAATCATCCCCCTGCCCCTTGCTTCACAGCATCTCTCAAATCAGAGGTCCCTTGTTCATGACCTACTGACCCCTTCGAATGTTGGTTCTGCTGGGAACTGTCAGGGACCTGGTCTGTTTTGTCCCCTCGCTCAGGGCTGAGCCCCATGTCCTAGGAGAGAGCCCAGCAAGTCCTAGGCACTCAGAGACCACGGACTAAAGGAGCATGAAGGAACGTATGGACGAACGTGAGCCTGGTGACCTGTCCTTGCTTCCCGCTCTGTCCTGGGGCCACAGCGAGGTTGAGTGGAGGCTCCTTGTAATAAAATGCGTGCACACACAGCCATCTGAGGCCACGGATAGTGATTTTGAAACAGAGGAGCCTGTCAGGGAGGGGCTGGGGGTGCCCTCCTGCTCTAGTCCAGGGAGAGGGTGATTTCACCTTCGTGGTCTGGTGCTGAAGTAAGACCCACACGTGGGCTCCCGGCAGGATGGAATCTCTTCCCTAAATCTATATGTTGAAATACTTGCACCAACTGTGTGTGGTGTGTGTGTATGAGAGAGAGAGAGAGAAACAGAGACAGAGAGACAGAAAGAGAGAAAGGGGAGGGAGGGAAAGAGGAAGGGAGGGAGATACTGATTGAAAAGTGAAAAAGTAATCATAATATATATTAGATGATGAAAAGAAAATAATGCAGACACTGGGTCAGTGATGGGGCTGCCTTTTTGGATTCACTGGGAAGGTGATAGCTTAGCACAGTCCAAGCAAACAAGGGAGAAGGTCTGGGGTATTCTCCTGGTCAGAGCCTGGCATGTGCAAAGGCCCTGGGGTAGGTGGGTGCAGAACAAAGTGGCCTGGCAACTGCAGATGACTGATCTGGGGAAGGTGGAAGGGGGATGGGGTGAGAGAGAGGGCGGTGAGGGAGGCTCTGGGAGCTCCTGGCTACAGTGACAAGGGGGGACTTGATTCTGAGTGAGGCAGTTGCCACTGAGGGGCCACGCCAAGGGTGGGCATGACCCAAGCTGAAAGTACAATGCTGGCCGCTCTGTGAGGGAGGGGCTGCAGGTCGCGCTGGTTGGGAGCGAAGGTTCAAAAAGACGCTGTCTGATGAGCGACCCAGACACTTTACCTCTTTCTGGTGCAGTCTGTTTATAATGCCCTAATAAACTCTCATTTTAAAACTGTATTGCACAGATTCTAGAAAAATGTATCTCACAATCCCTTTTATTCTCCCTTCATCTATTGCCACTGCCTCTTTCTTTGACTTTTTATTCTTCTTTTTCTGAATTAGTCTGCAGTGTTGTTGTTTTTTTTTTTCTTTAAAGAAAATCATTCTATAGATTTGTTTCATTTCAGTGTTGCCATTTTGCTGTTATCTATTTAGTGTTGCTCTGACCTGGGTGTATCTTTGTTTACACTGACATTTCTGTCTCCCTTTTATTAACGTGTTGAGTTGAATTCACAGTGTATTTATATTCTACTGGTTCCTGAAACGGAATCATTTCTTAGAGATACATCCACATGTTTGTAGTGTCTGCTCAGTGAGATCCCTCGTGACTTGCTAAGTTCAAGGAGGTTTCCTTCTGTGAGTTACATGGACGTGGTTTCTGTTGCATCTGACGTGCTGCTTCCCCAACACCTCTGTGTGCTGATGCTGGAATCACACTATTTGTCCTCCACGTCGTTCGTGTTTTCAGAGCTCTTTCTCAATGTTGCCCTTTTACTCTTCGTTCTGGGAAGCGTTCCCCAATCTTCCTTCATTATCGTTATCTTTACTTTCTGTTCCTGTTAAACCCTGATCGATATGCAGTCTGTGAACTGGCATTTTTCTCAATTCATCTCAGAATATCATCTGACTTGGTCACTTTATCTTATTTGATAGAAGTGAGCTTTCCTCCCTGGAAAGGAGGTCAAGGGCAGTGGCTACTGACAGTTTAGGGCTGGCACCTCGATAAACTCATATATGCCATTGGCCAACAGAGATTGGCCACCCCTGGGTGCGAGGACACAGCAGAAAAAAAGAAGCAAGGCCCCTGCTGTCCTGGAGCTCCTGTCCTAAGAGAGAAGCAAAGCGTGGTCACCGTGAGATGGGGTTAAGATTGGTGTAGAAGGGGTTCAACACCAGGACCAAAGTGCAGGTGGGGGAGTGGGTCCCTTGTGATGGGGGCACTGCCTTCCATGTACAGTCAGGGCAGATTTTGCAGAGGAGATGTAAGCTGAGTCTGAGTCGTGCAAGGGATCAATCCCTGTACCAGCTAAGGAGGAGGGCTCCAGCAAAGGGATGGGCATGTTCCCAGGCCTCACAGAAGGGTCATCTCAGGTGTGAAAATCTGAGAAGTAGAAATAAGCAGGGAGCAAAACGAAAGCAGTATTCATTTAACCTATTGATGCAAAATTGCCTACCTGAGCACCAATAGTGGAAGGTGGAGAGAGGGAGAGAGGCAGGGAAAACAGGAAAATTCTTACTAGGCTTTGCCCAGGAAGGAGCCAGCACGTACAAGTCTATTCTGGAGATTGATCCAGAAGAAGAGGTTCAACAATATGGCTTATCGAGAAGTGTTTGTAGAATAAAAATAGGCTTCACTTATCTGTTGTATATGTGTGCATCAATGCCGAATAATACGTTCACTTCCCCTCCCCCATTCATTTATCCCTGCACGAGCGCCAGATCTATCCAGACCTGCAGCTGGATCAGAACACTCTGGATTCTCCCAGGGACTCTCTGTTGGTCATCTTCACAGGACTTAAACTTTCAGTTCAACACTCAGGAGCCCAGGCAGAGAGGAGGGACCTAGGTCTGTGTGGCCGAGAACTATAGGGTCTGCTCTAGACTGCTGGTTTCCCACTTTGGCTTCTCAGCACTTGTGAAACTGCATGTAGTCACCTCCTGCTGTCTTTACAGATTTTCTGCCATTAGGGAGGCCCTTCCGACTTCTGAAGGCACGTGCTAATGTTGGGTTCAACGCGCCACTTATGGAGAAGCTGGGTCACAAACAAATATCAAACGCACTTGTCTCTTGGCTTTTCCCTTCAGTTGAATTACATTTAGCAAATATTTACTGAGGTCCTGCTACATGCCCAGAAGTGAACCAGGAGAGCTGAACCAAGCTGAGATCTCTTTAAGAAGGTTGAGTAAGAGTCTCCGGGCTGAAGTCAGATGATGTGGAGCTGCTGCAGGCACATCAGGCAGGATCAAGGGCCCGGCATGTTGATGCATTCTCAAGCCAAGATGATGGGGATCATTGAAACCCAGAGCAGAGGGATCCCCTGGTGGCGCAGTGGTTGAGAGTCCGCCTGCCGATGCAGGGGACGCAGGTTCGTGCCCCGGTCTGGGAAGATCCCACATGCCACGGAGCGGCTGGGCCCGTGAACCATGGCCGCTGAGCCTGTGCGTCCGGAGCCTGTGCTCCGCAACGGGAGAGGCCACAACAGTGAGAGGCCCGCGTACTGCAAACAAACAAACAAAAAAGAAAAAAACAGAGCAGAGAGGGCAGCTCTGTCTACAGACAGAGAAGGAGAGGCCCAGAGGGGGACAACCTGGGACACTAGGAGGCCACTTCCCTTTGAGACCAACAGCCCATTGCCTTGGTCCGTGCAGGTCCTACGTAAGAATGACATACGGCCAGGCTGCCATGCCTAGGGATGGATGTGTGGTCTATGAGAAGAGCTCTGGCTGGTTTAGGTAGTCATCACAGGGAGCAAACCTCACCCACAACCAGGAAGGCTTAGGGCTTCACCTCCACCAGGCACAGTGTGAAGCACACTTCCATCATCCCTTTATCACAATTTTTCCTGATATGTCCCTGCATCAGAGTTTATCACCCCATTCAAAAGAGGCCCCTCTGGCTTGAGAAGACTGGCTTGCCTTAGTTGGCAGGGCTACGTGGGCATAAGGCCCCAGCCGAGCCTAGGTCTGCCCCAGTCAGGGGATCCAGGTATTTCCTCTCCACATCCAGATTTCTGTTGTGAGGCTTTCTGTATCAGATTCAGACTCACCTGTCATTAACCAGCCAGCATCTGCCCAGGCGAGGCCCCAGGCCAGGCCATGAACACACGTCCACTTTGCAACTTCTAGTGGCAGGAGCCATATGGCTCACTGTTCGCATTTGGGGATGGTTGTGGTCACGGAACTTCCAAAATGGTTTGGAGGGACGTGAATTTCTACTGAGCAGAGCCGACTACCCTGAGCTGACATCTGAGGAGCTCCCATGAATGAGCTGACAAGAGCAGATGCTGGAATCAGCTCCTGAGACCCCAGACCAAGGCCTGCTGCTGCTGCGTGGGGGCCACTCAGGCGACTGAAGACGCTGATGATTGTTCCAAACTTCCCGGGAAATGCTGCTGTAAGAATGTTTCCTTGTCATCTGTTATTCTGGGTTGCAGGGAGTAATTTGTATGTCATTCTTATCTGCTCAAGCAAGACAATTACTGCTGATCCCTGCCAAGCCCACGGGCTCCCTACTGGCCTGGCCCAGAAGAGATCAAGCCAGACGAGCTGTAACTGTTGATATTTCAGGAAGAAAGAAAAGAGAACAGAATAAACCGGCCCTTGTTTCTGATTCGAGATCATGGTTTTTCAAAGGTCTTTAGAAACCATTTCTCCACCTTGCCTTCTCCCAGGTGAGAACAAATGGTGATACAAGCACAAGTCAACACCATTGGTTCCCATGGAGGAAGTGGATGGAAATGTCATGAAACTAGGCTTCTGAAGTAATATATCACCCTGCAGAAGATCAGTCCCTCTGCCCTGTAACAGCCCTCAGGCATGGGAAGAGAATGCCTCTTCTCTAGGCTAAAATCTCCCTCTGTCCTGTTGTATCACTTGCCTGGTTTTCAGACTGTATGATCCACCCCAGTTATCATCCACTGATTTTATGTGACATTGTGCCTTGAACCAACATGGCACCCTCACTTGGGTCCAGCCAGCCCAGCACAGAAAGGAGATGCCCCTCCTTGTTGCCTGATGCCCCACCCCCACTACTGTCCCTGCCCATTTCAGGGTCTGTAAGCCATCCTTCCACTCAACTCCTAGACACAGTCTCAAAAGTAGAACAGAGAACTTATGATCAGACTGAAGTTTCATGTTCTGTGCAGATGTCAGAATCTGAAAACTCCAAGTTTCAGGACTGGTTGTGTGTGAGATTATTCATCTCACTTGGAAACTGGAAATAGTATCCTACAGATCTCTTATCGAAACCAGATCAAATGGAAAATTTAAAAAAATCTATTACAAACATGTGCCCAGTAAATAGCAGATTTACTTATCCCCAGGTAAAATGCTGCTATAGCAGGTGTCCCTCATCTTAACTTCATGTAATTGATTTTGTATCCTAATCCTTCAACCGTTCATCCATCTATCCATCCATCCATCCATCCATTCATCCATCCATCCATCTATACATTCATCCATCCATCTGTTCATCCATCTATCCATCCATCCATCCGTCTATACATTCATCCATCCATCTATGTGTTTATCCATCTATCCATTCATCCATCCATCCATCTATCCATTCATCCATATATCTGTTCATCCATCCATTCAATGACTATTTATCAGATGCTCAGTGAGTTCCAGACACTGTGCTCAAAGCACACTAGCTTCTCTCCAAAAACAAATGCTCTTCACTGCCCACTGCTCATATCTTTCCACTGCTCAAGAAGCCCAGAGCCCCTCTCCGAGTCCATCACCCAAAATCACTCACAAGAGGGCAAACAGCAGCATTATTAGGTCTTCAGAGGAAGCCAGGATAAAAGGTTGTCTGCACTGACAACTCCACATCATCTTGCCTCTACTGCCCAGCATATTCTTAATGGAAACTGAGCACTTGTTCCCCAAATATTTATTGACTTCATTTCATGTGCCAAGCCAGATAAAAGCTCCCTGTCAGAGATACTCTTTCTGAACTTGTGGCTTTCCAGTAGCTCCTGGTGGGACTGCTGTCAGTGGAGGTAAATGCCTATCCTCCTGGCCTCCCAGGGCTTAGAAGCCGAGAGCTTTGGCTGGGTTCTAGAACAGCATGTCAGCAAGATGATAGGCTTTGGAAATAGAATCTCATATCAGATAGCTTTTCAAAGTCACACAGCTAATAACTGCTCTAAGCCTTTTTCCTTCCTCAGAAAATAATGATTATGTTACCAACTTTAGGGCCAATGTGAGAATGGAAAGTGATAATGTTTGAAAAATAAATATATGGGATTTCTACTCAAGATAGAAGACTGAACAGATGTAGAAAATCCTCTGATTCTACTTCAAACACAGAAATTTTGGATTAAACACATATTGAATGTAGAAAATATAGGTCAGACTGCAGATAAGAAGGAGAATTCACTACATGCTTGAAATATAGATATACTTTCTAGCCAAAAATTAAAATGATTCATGGCCAACCACTTGGTACTGACATACTCCTCAGGGTCTGAAGTTGAAGTCCCCATGAGGGGATTAGCTTCCTGTATAATGAACTACAACCTCTGTTAAAAAGGGACTGTAAAATTTACACTTGATGACCCAAGTCTTTCAACTTAGAAGTGAGCCAACTTCCCCAGGCCATCAGTAGAAGCAAAGCATCTTTGATAAGACAAAACTTGAGCCTGCACTTTTAGTGGGTACAGGACATAGATTTCCTGCTAAAGGCGATACAGAAACCCCTAGTATGCTCATGTATACACACACAGGATACACACACACAGAACACACATACACACTTATCCCAGGACAGTGGAACTAATAGGGCCCCAAGACAAGCACATGTGAAATCCTGGACAATATATAACTGCCACTGAGGATGAAAAATAAAGACCAGTTCAGAAATCCACACAAGATAATAAATAAACAGGGTGACTGCAAATAGAATTTGGAATAAGAGTATTTAATATGCTCAAATGGGTAACACAAAGAGCAGACTACATCAAAAATGAAAAGAACCCTAGAAAATAGTATAGAGTCTTGGTTCTGGTTATGATGGACCAAAAAACGAGGACCAGAATTCTTGTTGAAAACAACTAAGAAAGCAGAACAAAATATTAAAAAAAAAATAAGCTTGAAGGTATCAGAGGGATATCAAGGGAGAGAAGTATAATGCAGCCAAGGTGTGGGAGAAGGAGAAACTCACGGAGGTGATCCTGGCACATGAGGCATTTTCTCTAGACCAGCACTGTCCAGTAGAACTTTCCTGATGATGAAGAGGTTCTACATTTCCTCTGTCCAATATGGTAGCCATGAGCCACAGGTGGCCATTGAATACTTGAAGCATGGCTACTGTGACCAAGAAACTGAATTTTAGAGTTTGTTTAATTTTAGTTAACTTAAATCTAAATACCTAGATGTGACTAGTGGCTACTGTATTGGGTAACACCACTCCAGAGGCATTTGCCAAATCTGGAAAAAGCAAGTGAGAGGCTGGGAGGCAGATGGGAGCTTTAAGCTGACAGTTGGAACAAGGGGACAGAATCCAGATATCAGCACCCAGAGCCTGCTCAGAACAGGGAGTGAAAAGGATGATGTTATGGACAACTAAGCCTCTTTCTGTGACCAAGGCCAGGGTCAGCAAATGCTGGCTCATGAGCCAAATACAACTCACTGACTGTTCTTGTAGATAAAGTTTTACTGGAACAGAGTTAAGCCCATTGGTTACATAGAGCCTGTGGCTGACTTCATACCACAGCAACAAAGATGAGAGGTTGTGAGACATCCCACATGGGCTGCACAGCCTTAAATACTGACTCTCTAGCCTTTTGTAGATGAAGCTTTTCAACCTCTGACTCACTCCCCAGCTTCCAGGAGTGTTGGCTGCTGACAGGGCACAGATGAAGTACTCTTAGCTGAAGGGGCTTGCTTTGTCCAGGGCTACAGGTCCTCACTGGCGCAGTACAGATTCATTGCCTGGTTGATGAAAGATAAAGACTTGGATCCTTCCCCTAAATAGAGGACAACTACTAAGGGCACTGTAGCTGTAGATCCCCCTGTGGGATCAGCTGAGGCTTCTGCTGTAACTGCATCCCAGTTCAGCTTCTCCCTTTACCTGACCCAGCTTTCCTGCTGTCTCAGAATCTTTCCCAAGAACTCTCCCAGTAAAACCGCACACACACCTGTATCTCAGAGCCCATTTCTTGAGGAGTTCTGCCTAAGAAAGGAGTTTGGAAATGCTCCCCTTAACTTTGGGTTAGTGCCCCAAAGGAATATACCTTAGAAGTAGGAGTCCACTGGAAAGAGAGGACCCTAAAATATAGGAGACCAGGATCAAACTCTCTAAATCCATGCATTGATAAGGTTCTGAGATTACTAGTGTTTCCAGCCTAGCTGCTGGCCAGAAGCAAATAGAATTCCTCTTTGGAGGAAGACAATACTGTCCAGAACATTAAATAATCTCTACAATTTCTCAAATTCAGTGCCCAGCATTTACTAAAAGACAACATGACCCACAACCAAAAGAAACAAAAGGTAAAAAGAACATATTCATAGGGGATTTAGATAATGAATTATCATGTAAACTTTCAAATAAATATATTTGCTATACCCAAAGAAATAAAAGACAAGATTAATAATTTATGTGGTAAATTGGTGACAAATAAAATAAAACAAATGGAAATATAGATTTTTTTTAAAAAAGCAAAGGGAATTAATAATTTAAGGGAAGGATTTTAATTCAAAATTAGACACAGCTAGAAAGAAAATTAGAAAACTGGAAGACAGATCAGAAGAAAATATTCAGGCATGTACTTAGCCATAAAAGTATTTAAACAATACTTAAAATTAATAAAAGACAGAGGGAATATGGTGTAAAAGTTTGATATACATGTAACTGAAGTTCCAAGAGGAGAGGGAAATAATATTGTAAGGGATCAATATTGAAAACACTAAAGATAAAGATTTTCCAAACATGAGTATAAATATTTTCATACCAAATGTAAAATCTAGGCAGAATAAATAAAAATAAAGTCACAGTTAATCACAATATCAAAAAATTCTGGAAACCAAAGACAAAAAGAAAGGCTTAGAAGTCACAAAATATAAAATTAAAAAACAAGCAAACAAAAAAATAATGAGAATTCCTTCAAAGAAACAATGAAAACTAACAGCTAATTTCTTAAGAGAAAATGGAAGCCATAAGATAATGGAAAAATTATCAAAGTGCTGAAATGATAAATTAATAACAAAAAGATAACTAGGAAATCTTTAGACATGTGGAAATTAAACAATACACTTTAAAATTTCTCTGGTCAAAATAATTAACATGAACACTGGAAAATGTTTTGAACTAAATGCTAAAACAAATCATACACGGTAGAATTTATAAGTCTACACTAATGCTTAGGTGGAAATCTATTTTATTAAATAGAAATATGAAGAAAGAAAAGTGTGCATGTGTCAATATAGGGTGATATAATATATTTTATGTAATAATTTGTTTGACTTACAACATTTAAATATTTACAACTATGCTTTGAGAGCCTTCATTTGTACTTTTAACCTGGGCCTTAAATATGTTATGGATGCCTTGATTTGTGACAAAAATGTCCCTTTTGCGGAGTTTGGACAGAATATTTTTTTAAAGAGTAGCTCTGGGTCATTGGATACCTATATGAAAAAAGTATATATTTTGATTTATACCTAACGTCACATACAAAAAGCAATTCCAGATATGTCTTAGATCTACATGTGAGTGATAAATCACTAAAACTTATGTGATTTATTAGAGATAATTTTTGAATGAACATCAGAAAAGTTTCTTAATCTAGACACAAAAGCAGTAACTGTAATGGGAAAGATTGTTATTCTAGATGACATGGAAATATTAGAACTTCTTTTCCAGAGACTGAAAAAGCAACTCATCAAATAGAAGAAAAATATTTACTATCTAATATCCAGACCTTGGAATAGGCAGAGATTTATTAAACAAGATGTGAAGATCTTTAACACAAAACAATGGTAAATCAGTAAATTGGGTTCAATTAAAATTAAAAACTTACTTCACTCTGTATGACAGACTCTAGGTCCATCTACCTCACTACAAATACCTCTGTCATACAGAGTGAAGTAAGTCAGAAAGAGAAAGACAAATACCGTATGCTAACACATAAATATGGAATCTAAGAAAAAAAAATGTCATGAAGAACCTAGAGGTAAGATGGGAATAAAGACACAGACCTACTAGAGAATGGACTTGAGGATATGGGGAGGGGGAAGGGTAAGCTGAGACAAAGTGAGAGAGTGGCATGGACATATATACACTACCAAACGTAAGGTAGATAGCTAGTGAGAAGCAGCCGCATAGCACAGGGAGATCAGCTCGGTGCTTTGTGACCACCTAGAGGGGTGGGATAGAGAGGGTGGGAGGGAGGGAGATGCAAGAGGGAAGAGATATGGGAACATATGTATATGTATAACTGATTCACTTTGTTATAAGCAGAAACTAAGACACCATTGTAAAGCAATTATACTACAATAAAGATGCAAAAAAAATTAAAAACTTGAATTCATAAAAGTTGTATTAATAAGAGAGATAATGTAATCTTCTGATTCTTCACAAACAAGAATTTCCAAAGGGCCAGGGAACATCATAAAAGGTGCTCAACTCACTAGTCATCAGAGAGATATAAACTAAGTCCACAAAGCGAAATACAGTATACAGCTAAACAACTATAAAACCAGAAAATACTAAGTATTGGTGTGTATGGAGAAACTGGAACTCTATCACAGTAATAGTGAGAGTCCAAATATCTTCAACTCAATGTGTATACCCCCAAACAAATATGCCGATGCAGAATCACCAGTGGGCATGCATAATATATCCCATTGTTTTTTGTGTCAACAATTGGAAATATCTTGAATGCCCATCACAGTAAAGTGTTTTAATGCATCATGGCAAACTTCTGCAGTCATATATGAGAGCAACTATGAAATAACAAGCTGCAGTTACATGGAACAACATAGATGGCTCTCAATACGTTATTTTGAGTGAAAGAATACAGACACAGGCACACATGTGCATAATGTGCATAATGTGCTTGTCTGTGTGTGCATGTGTGTGTTAGAAATGGCAAAAGCATCTCTAGTGTCAGAATCCAAGCTAATGGTTAAGTTTAGGGAGGGGGGTTAATCATGGGAAGAAGTCAAGAGAGATTTTTTTGGATAATGGTAATGTTCTACTTTTTGCCCTGAGGTGTGGGTACGTGGGTCTGTCTACTTGTGACAATTTATTAGGTGGTTATATTATGACATATACATTTGTGCATGAGCGTGTGCATGTGTGTGTGTGTGTGATAATTCCATAGAGAGACCCTTCCTTGACTCGAATGTGTGGAGAGGGTTATACAGATCTGGGGTGAATTTGGGACTAATTATTCTAGAAATGAGGAAGGCCAAAATTATTAACTTAAGAACAAGTGAAAAATATTATAAAACAGTAAATAACTTTATACATGGCACATATATAAAAATGTTTACATACTCAAAATTATGTAAATACTGAGTATAAACCTGTCCTGGAGTTATTATATGCAGGCAATAGAGTTTGGTTGGGGGAAAAGTGTGTATGTAGGTTTTAGGGAGATCATAAAAAATTAAATCCCCAATTTCTTTGATAGGAAGAGAGCAGTTAATATCTAATAATGATGAATAAAAAAATGGCAGTAAAGATGCATTATTTAGACATATGAAATCATAAAAGAAACAGCTAAAACAGATTAAGTACCTCTGGGGAGCAGGCAGAGAAAGTAGGGGTGCTGCTATGATGGCATAAGAGACTTGTAGAATTTTACAGCTTTTAAAACCACATATTACATAACTTTGATAAGAAGTAAATATTTAAGAAATGGATTCTACAGCTATATCACACATACATATATAAAAATAAAATCTATAAACAGTAGTAGCTAAAAGGAAAGATATATACAGTTACATCAAATGCCCATATGCATTTATTAAATCACAAGAATTATAAATCCTGAGAATAGGAAAAGAGGGATAGATTCTTATTCCATTCAAATAGCTGCTATAAGTAAGACACCACGATTAGACAAGTAGTCACAGGAAGAAAAATATATATTCATGTCCACTTTAAACAGATAAATAAATCCTAAATCGTATTTCATATCAAGATGAACAAGGTATTAAAATAACACATTACAACCACAATAAGTTAATTACAGGAATATAACAGTGTTTAGAAAAACCTATCAAAGTTGTTCTTACACTAAGATAATAAAGGAGAAACTTTAATGATTTCATTAGATACTGAAGAAGTGTTGGATAAAAGTCAATACTCATTCCTGATAAAAAAAACACTTAGAAAACAAAGACAGTAATGAAACACTCTTATCTTGATAAAATGTATTTACCAGAAAACTGAAGCAACATCATACTTAATAGTGAAATGTTAGTGATATTCTCTAAAAGTCCGTTCAGCGAGGATGCTCACTATACATCACTGTTTAATATTGTGCCAAAAGTTCTAACCAGTGTAAAAATGGGAAAAAAAACATAAGAAATATGACATTATATATATGAGAATGTTCTTTTCTACAAGAATGCAGAAGCATAAACTGGTAAATTGCTCCAACCGGTCATGAGAGTTCAGGAACCTGGGACTGAATATATCAACCTACGAAAATCAATAGTTTTTCTAGAACCAGCAGCAAACAAATAGAAAATGTAATAGAAGTAAAAACATTCTATTCACAGCCAAAATAATCTTATAAAAGAACTCCAGATGATACTAACCTGCTGAAAAAAAATGAAAATTGGCCTGAATAGAAGAAGAGACATATATGATAGATCAGAATAGAACAACACTATAGCCAACAATCCAAAAATCTCAGTGGCTTAGCAAATTATAAGATTTTTTCTTGCTTAAATAATCGTTTTGTGTGGGTTTCCAGGATGTGGCCATCCATATGGCCCTCCAGTGACCCAGACTCCTTCCACCTTGCAGCTCTGACATCCTATGGCCCCAGGTTCCCTTGATGGGCTCTGCACACAGGTGGGGGAAGATGGAAGAGATGGTGGGACCCAGTACAGTGTGTTTCTCTGGGCCGATGGAGGTAGCTCAAGTTTCCATTGTCTGGATCTACTCATGCAGTGACACCCGAACGTGAGGGAGGGTAGACGTGTCACCCACCCCGAGTCCAGGAGGAAAGAAAAAGTGGTTTGGCAAACTAACAAGGGTCTTCCACCCATGACATGACTCAACGTCATAAAGATGTCATTTCTCCTCAAGAATCCATGCATTCCATCTACATCTCTAGCAAATCTGATAGGTTTTATCATGGAGACAGATGGCTTGATTCTCCAGTTTGTATGGACAGTAAGTGTATGGGAATGGCCAGTACCATTTTGAAAAGATACACCGCGGGCATGTTGTGGTTGTGAGTTTGCCCTACTTGATGGGACACAAAGTTAGAATAATAAGAGCATCATCATATTAATGCAACACAAATACATGGTGGAACAGAATAGTGATCTAGAAACAAATGCACACATCAGGGAATTTGCACATAAGATTAAATTAATAGATAATAAAAGTGGGCATTTCCAGTCACTACGTTCTGAGTGTATGTCCTGAGTCTATCTCATAAATCATGCTGGGATGATTCACTTTCCACTTGCTAAAAAAAGCATAGACGGATCATAACTTATAGTATATGTAAATACATTTCAATTTGATTAAAAATGTCTTAAAATATCTATATGACTGTTGGCAGGTGAAAGCTTAGTGGCATGAAACAATTAGAAGCCATATGGGAAAAGACTGACAAATTCCCTGTAATAAATGATAAAATATACAAAGGTAATTGGCAGCTGACAGAATGACAAAAATATTTTCAATAGAAACAGCAAAAGATTAATATTCAGAACTTAGAGAAGATTCAAATCAATGTGAAAAAGACAACCCAGTAGAAAACAGCCAAAGAATATGAAGTGTAAGTTTGCTGAACACGAAACACAATGGCCAACAAACAAATTAAACTATTCTCAAATACAAACTAAAGATTGTTTTTCAATTATTATATTAGGGGAAAAGCATAAAAAAATCATAACAAGAACTGTCAGGCAGGATGCACTGTCTTTGAATTTGGGGGAAGCATGCACTGATAAAGCCTTTTAACAGGGCAGTTTATCAGTCAAGCAGAATTGAAGATGCATAGACTCTGATCCAGTATTTACATTTTAGGAATCTATGTAAAAAAAGAAACAACTCATGTGCACGAGACATATATCATGCATGTAAAAAGAAATGCTTCACAGCATTATCTGTAGTAGCAAATCATGAAAACAATTTAAACAATCATCAAGAGGAAAATAGTTAAATTAATCATGTCAGATCCAATCAATGGAGTCTTAAAGTAGTTAAAAATGGAGCTACATCTACAAGACTGACTTGCAAAATTAATAAGATATATCGTTAAGTGAAAAAAAGTGAGTTACAGAAAGGGTAAAATGTGATCCCACTAATATTAGAACACATATATCAGTATATAGACATCCATGGAGGGGGAGGTGAGGAAGGAGTGAGAGCGTGAGGATGCGCACCAGGTGGGTTAGTTTGATGGCATCTGGCCAGATGGGTACATAAGAGGGAGCACATGAGTTGGAAGAGACATGCTACTTTTCCCCCATATACTTCTAGAATCTTTTAAAAATGAAAATGCATCAATATGTTAAATATATAATAAATAATAAAAGATGAAGGAATTAAGCATATGACCTACTTCCTTTACTTCTCCTCCCCTTTGTCTCTTATAAGAAAAATGCTTGCCTGGATTAGCATTTCCTACAACAAATCTCGCTCCCTGCCCCTTCCCCAAATCTAGGGTTCTCATCAATTATTGTCAGTGTGGGGAGGACGCCATCCATGTACAGACAAATTCCTAGCAGCTTCTACTTGGGGTGGGGGAAGTAAAGGCTTAGAGCCGGATTCATCAAAGGAACCTCCCTCAGCTCCGGTCCTATTGAGCCATCTCCACTGCCCAAGGACAAAGCCGGGTGTGTACTTTGACAAAAGCTAACACGCCCACTGGCATCACTGATGTTTGCCTCCATGTTGCTCTAAGAGATTGGGGGAGGACCTCTCATTGACCCTTGGTGCCACCTTGCTGACCATTGCTTTCCAACCTCTCTTTATTGATCCCTAAGGAATTGCCCTAGCCTGGCTGGTCATCATCTCTCTCATCAGCCTTTTTCTCCTTCTTAGATTTTTCTTTCCAAATGTTAGTATGTTGTATGTTCCAACCTGTCAATCCTACCTCCTCATTACCATCCATGCCAGGAGCTTCCTCCATCACACACAGAGTATGATTTCCAGCTCTGTCTCCAGTCCTGACCTCTCCCTGAGTACCCAGTAGTAGTGGGGAGTCTCCACCTGTGTGTCCTGAGGGCACTGCCCTCGGGTCTGCTGGCCAGGACACTTCAGCCTCATGCCCTGATCACCTGCGTGTTATCTAAAGGGCTGAGGCCACCCCCAGGGAGGTTAGCCACCCGCTAACTCATGCCCAGGGCAGAAGCTGCTTTGGAAATCCAGGAATTCCCAGTGCTGCTGCCCCCATGAGACACTTTGGTCTCCCCTTCCAGACATCTGAGGAATTCTGCTATGGAATCTGGAAATTTCCCTGGGTTTTCATGTGCTCTCATGGCCTCTGCCTGAGGGCATACCTTCCACATGTATCACACATACATGAACATGAAGTGGCAAAGTGGAGACTCTGTGCATCCATGGAAAGGAAACTATGTGTCCAGTGTTATACTCAGTCCTTCACATATAGAATCTTGAGTCCTCACAATAACCTTGGTTACTTACTTTAGACTTGAGAAAAATATGTTCAAATCTTATTCTGATTTTTCATAAGGTATGGCCTTGGAAGTATTCCTCAGACTCTCTTAGCTTCAGTTTAGAGTTTAGAGGTCCTTGGGATCAATTAAAAAGTAACTAGAAAATCCCTAACTTGTGAGAATTTGAATATTACCTATCTGAATAATCTCTGAGTCAAAAAATCATAGTAGAATCAAGGGAGACATTGAAAATATTTTGGTTATTAAGATCTAGCATGTCAAACTTTGTGGAATGCAGCTGAAGTAGTGCTCAGAGGGAAATGTAAGCCTTGAATATATATTTTAGAAAAGAAGAGAGGACAATTTTAAGAAGTAGACGTTAAAAATAAGACTAAAGTAATGATCCAGTACAGGAAAAAAATGATAATAATCAACAGTTTTAAAAATAAACTTTATGTTAATAAATTTTTAAGTGTAGACAAAAATGAGTAATACCCTCCAATGAAGAATTTATTATACAGATCCAAAAGGAAAAGGGAAGCTTGACTATGCCAATTAGCCAGAAATCAGGTGTGTCAGTGATTGCCACTCCTGACTAGGGCATAGAAGATCATGAAAAACCTTAACTCCCAGAGTGATACCAAGAAAAACCTGGACGAAGAGCAGTGGATGAAACCTTGGTGAGGTGATTTCTAGAGAGATAAGTCCTTCGTGGGTACACAGAGAGCCTGTCACCTTCCATACCTGCCTACCTGGGGCAGGTGCCTGCTCTGAGCATGGATGGGGGCCCCAGAGACCTTGGAAGAATGAGGAAAATGTAGACCAGGTTTAGATGTCCATGAGGGCTGGCAGGGTGGAGTGGGGTCTGGAAGAGCCCAGGTCCAAGAAAAGATCAACTGACCCATCAGTAACCCCCCGCCCCGACTCCAGCCTTCTCCCCTCATAGAGTTTTGCCCAGAAAGCAGTCAGGCAGGAGGGGCTGGCAGACAGAGGGAGACCGTTGCTGCCTCGGGGTGCACAGCCAAGGTTGAATGTGAAGACACCCATTCCAGATCTAATACTGACAAGGGAAAACACTCTATGACTTTGCGCGTTAGGGGCTGGCTGAGCCACAAGTTAAATCAACCTGAGTCAAGTGGCAACCCTGACCCAGCCCTACCTGATTCCCAGTTATCAGCCCCACACAAACCACCAGATACAGGAGGGCCTCTCTGGGAAGAAAACTAGAAAGACCCCAAATAACGAGATGGAGCAAAATATCTCTGTCTCTAGTGCTCTTTAATGCACAATGTCTGAAATAAAGTCTTACAATATTTTCAAACACTCGTGAGAAAGCTAAGTGTAGAAACGGGGAAAGACACCTGATGGATTATAATTAATAGGCGAGGACTTTAAAATGTCTTCTATACATGTTTAGTAGTTGAAAGGGAAAATAATATTATATATATTGTATGTCTATTATTGCATATAGATATTGATACACAGATACTAACAAATAGATATTATATATAGTGTTTTATTTTCATATGTTTTACTATAGGTTATACATTCTATCATACATACTTCCTATTATTTTTGCTTCAAGCAGTCAATTTTCTTTTAAGTATTTAAGACAAGAGAACAAAACATAGTCTTTAAACTTACCCATGCATATAGATACATCTATATATACATACATTATATATATATATATATATATATATATATATATATATATATATATATATGATCAAGGGATAGAGTAGTTCAGAACAAAAACAAAATTCTAAAAAAGACCAAATAGAATTCTAGACAGAAAAATACACAACTGAATTTTTAAAAAAATAAATAGGTTTAAAGCACTTTAGAGACTGAAAAAGAAAGTATCAGTGAAGTTGAAGATAGGTCAATATAAAATTTCAAAATTAAGCAGGGAGGAAAAATGTTATCAAGAAATAGACCGAAGCATCAGGAACATGCATCTAATATACCTGAGACTGGAGTGTAAGAAGGACAGGAAAGAAGAGTGAGGCAGCAAAATATTCAAATAAATACCTGCTGAATTTTTTATTTTAATTTGATAAAAAGGAAAAATCAGCCCACAGTCCGAGAAGCTCAATGACATCTAAGGGATTGAGTCTCAGTTAAAATGCTGAAAACCTAAGACAAAGAGAAAATCATAAACATAGCTAGAGCGGTTGGCAGAGGGGGCAGGGGCTGGGGAGGGACTGCCACATCACAGGAAGCAGAATGGTCACAAGAATGACTTCTCATCAGAAACAACACAGCCAAGAGAAGGGGAAACAAACATCACTGAGGCCACGGTGGCTGGGATTTGCAAGGCAGGGTATGGAGAGAAGGCGGTGACTCAGAGAAAAAGTTCCAGAAATCTGCATGGACGTTCCCTTGAGACACTGGCTGAATATGAGTCTGCAGGTAAGGCTTTAAGAGGCAGGTCAGAGAAAAATGCTGGGAAAGAAATCATAAGATAAAGGGAAATAAATGTTACAAGAATTAAAAAAGGAAGAGCCAGAACTCTCATTATTCATAGAAAATATTATGAGAAAAATAGATAACCAAAGGAATATACAGGTAAATTATTAAATGAGAAATTCTAAGTGCAAGAGCAATAAAAAAATTCATTTTTGTGTACAGAAAACTATGCCAAAAAATGGTGATTACAAAAATGAAAAAAAATTACAAGATACTGAAGAATAAATTTAGCAAAAGAAGTATAAGACTTTATTGAGGACAAAAATATGAATCTTGATTAAGGACATTTTTAAAAAGCTAAATAAATGGAGGGAGATACACGTGTGTAGAGAAGCAGGTTCAGTATGGAACATACGTCCCTTTTCCCAGACTCATCCCCAGAGCTGAAGGAAGCCCAGTGAAAATGCTGTCAGTGTTCTTCATAGACTACATCAAGTTGACTCTAACTTCATATGGAAGAAGAAAGGGTTCAGAACATCCGGGAGCATTTTGCCACAGCAAAAATAATGATTTACTATAAAAGTGACCCAAGTAAGACCATGTGACATTGGCAAATGACAGATGCAGAACTTCAGATATTAGAAGAAAATAGAGGAAAGTATCTTTATGACTTCAGGGTGAATAATGCATTTCTACATTAGCCTTAAACTACACAAGTCACAATGGGAAATATGAATAAATTCAATGGCATTAAAAATCAGAAACTTCATTTAAAAAAAAGACACTGTAAACAAAGACTACACCTGGAAGAAGATATTTGCCATGTGTATCACTGATGAAAGATCAGACCTCAGACTGCAGAGAGAACTCCCACTGATCCACAGAACAAAGAACCACAGGAGAAAGAAAGCCAAAGGATGTGAGGAAGTGTTTCATAGAAAACGAAACTAGAATATTGAATAAACCTATCAAAAAATCCAAACTCACTAATAATTCAGGAAATATATTTTACAATCTCAGTGAGTTACAGTTTCATACCTGCTATCTGTCTTCTGAATGTCTGTGTTCTCCTCAAATTTACATATTGAGATCCTAACCCCCAATGTGTTGAAGTTAGAAGGTGGGGCCTTTAGGAAGTGATGAGGTCTTGAGGGTGGAGCTCCTGTGAATGGGATTAGTGGCCTTATAAAAGAGGCCCCAGATCTCCCTCACGCCTCCCACCCTGTGAGGACACAGCAAGGACTCAGCCATCTGCAAGATGGAGAATGGCTCTCAATCCCTGACCGGGCTGACATGGGGCTGGACTTCCAGCCTCCAGAGCTGTGAGAAATTAATTTTTGTGGTTTATAAACCACGCAGTCTATGGCATCCTTGTAGCACATTCTTACAGCAGTCCAAGCAGACTGAGACAACACCTATCAGGAAATTAAAAGGCTACACAGTCCCAAGGGGTGGGGAAGATGTGAATGATGAGACACACCTGCCCCTGGCAAGACAATGCGTCCGTACCACTGCTCCGGAGCGAAATTTATCAATAACCGGTCAAGGTGAGATGCATATTTCCCACCACCCAGCAATTTCATTCATAGTCTTGTATTCAACCTTTAAACAAGTGATAAGGAACCCCATACAGGATCGGTCATTGCAGTTCAAATTAGTCTGATATAAGAAAAGAATCAGAAACAGCAGAAATCCACCAAGAGGAAAATGGATAAATTGTAGTATATTCATACAAGACACTTTACAGAGAAAATAAATGACCTGGGATTATGTGTAACAACATATGCTATCCTCATGGATATAATGTTGAGAAAATAAGCAGGTTGCAGAAAGATTCACATGTTTATAAAATGGGCAGTTTTATAAAGAGAGAAATAACTTACCACGTTCAGACAGACACAATGAAAGTAAGACTCAGAGCCCGGCGTCCACTGAGAAGCGAGTCAGGACGGCAGCACTTCTGAAGAGGGAGGTGGGGCAGGAACAGGAGTGGGTGCACGGGGTCCTCACCTGCAGGTGGGAGGGCTTATTGGGGAGTTGAGTGTGTCACCAACAGAACGTTGTCCCAGTGTGTCTCTGTTGTGGCTTCACTGGTTTTCTCTGCTTCCCTCGGCCCTGGGGGCTCTGCCTTAGCTCTTCCGGCCCCTACAGGTCAGTTTCCTCCAGATGTTTACCCAAGAAGCCCTGTCTTTCACTCACATCTCAAACCGAAGTGCACAGTGTCAGGAAGGCTCCCCCAGTGGGTAAGCTAGGGTGCCATCGCCTCACTCACAAGCCACATAGATGCATCTCTACACAGGGCCTACGGCTACCTGGAAGCATATCTAATTTGCATTAATTTTTGCTTGGCTTTAGTTTATGGCCGTCTTCTCTTCCTAGAATATAAGTTCCTGATCATCAGGCCTTCAGAGCATAGAAGGAGCTAGGTACACGGCCCAGACCTTCACGGCAGACACCTCTTTGAATAAATGAATGATTGTAGAGTTAATGAAATAACGGATGTGAGGCTGGCACCTTGCAACCTAACTCTCAGGTAAGTTCCTATCAGCGTTTTCATTAGAAGGCAGGGTCCATGAGCACAGCTAGTTGTCGGCTGTTGGCTGGGGGTCTCGGTTCCTCTCCATGTGGATGTCCCCAGGGTCCCCAGGAGGGAGGGGTCACTCACACTTGGTCCTGGGAGGGAGGAGAGCAGAACAGAAAGGCTTTTTTGGAGGAGATAGTGCTTGAGCCGGTCCTCGTCGTCAGGATGCATTTGATGGATACGGGGACAAACATTGAGGTTGATTAAGGCCCGAGGTTACATGGGTGATAGCACACAGTAGGCGGTGCTTTTCCCCTGGACTCTGCTGCCTCCCCACACCCCAGAGCCTGTGATGAGTTTTACATCAGTGCTACTTGGCTGGGGGGAGTGTAAGGACTGAGTGGTGAGAAAGCAGGTTCAAGGTCAGCTCTGAGAGCAGCTCATCTGCCCTCTCCGCGGCCCTAACAGGGGCATGTGGATTTGGCATGAGTCACCTGACAGCCAGAGCAGAATGAAAATCAGCGTCTATTAGAATAAAAACACAGATCTTCGGGAGCTTGTCCTAGTCTGTCTCCCCCTCCCCCCATGCTATGGCCTGGGAGAAATCACTCTTTGGGGCCTTATAAAGAAAACAGGGGTAAATGGGTTATTTTCTCAACAATGTCCCGCTACACCAGCTATAATAGTAACACTGTATTACTTTTTCTCATAATGTCCCATCTTGTAATTGTTACAGCTGCTTCCCCACTCCCCTAGGTGGTGTGTCTAGGAGGCAAAGGTGAGGGCTCAAAGTGAAGGGAGATCATTCTAGTGGAAGCAGGGGCACCTGGTACACAGTGATGAAAGTTCCAGGATTGCCTAGGAGAGAGATGTAATCACTGGGAACCAGAGGAGAGATTGTGGTACCCCCCACGCCGGGGAACCCCAAAGAGCCATGGTTCCCAGTGCTCACATCCATAGATGGTGCCCTCCTGTGTGGAGCCAGGGCTGTGTGACCCCAGAATTCAGAATGACCAGACCATGAAAGCCATTCCAGCTTCCACCTGGACCTGGATCTCAGATGGCTTGCTCTGAGGGCAGGTGGCCAGCATCCCATGAAGATGCTCAGGCAGCCCAGGAGACGTCCACGTGGAGGGGAACGGAGCCAAGAGCAGCACCAAACGTGGCCTGTGTGGTCCTCTGTGGCCGTCAGACCTTTAGATGGCTGTGGCCTGGCCAACATCTGGCTGCAGCCACATGGGACACCCCAGGCGATAATTGCCCAGAAGTCCCGGAATCTGTAAGCACAGTTAACGGCGGGTTTTGTCACTAAGCTCTGGGGTCACCTGGCACAGCTCTGGGTGTCTGCTCCTGACACTCAGCAGTGTTGGGATGTGATCAATGCTCAAAAAGAAGTAACTGCTGTCACTGTCACATAAAGGCAATTCCATTTTCCAACACTTGTCCCTGATTTTCCAGGATACATCTTCCCTTGGGCTCAATCCACACCCACAGCGCCCTCCAGGGGAGGCTGTACCCAGCAGAAGACTCTGTCAGATGGTGGCAGACTGGCCAACACCATTGGACCCTCGCTCTGATCCACTCCACCTGAGTCCTTGGGGGAAGGGAGGCACTCAGGACAACCACAGGGCGGGACCCAGACTTTGTACCTTTGGAACATGGCCAGATGGCTCAGCCACAGCATGTCTTTGACTTTGAATGTCATTGGTGAGCTCCTTACTCTGTAACCCAACTCTGCAGCTGTTCTTCTCACGCTGTGCCTCTTGAAGATTATAATAAAATTTAATAAAAGTCCTTCCCTGGGAATTTCTTTGTTCTCTGAGCAGCTCTTTGTTTCTCACATCCTTAAAGAGCCCACATAAAACAACAAGTGTCCGGGCAGAGGAAGGGTTAAGGACATCTGATTGAGTCTTAAGGAGCCCAGTCAAGGCTTGTGCCTGAGCAGAGTGATTTGAGCCAGCGTTGCAGGAAGACAAGACATTGTTTCCCTGCTCTGCCTACTAAGAAGGCCTGGGTTTCCATAAGTAAGTAGATAAACACAACGTGCAGGAGGCAGACAGGGAAAACAAGAAAGAACACACTATTCATTAACTTCTCCGCTCCTAATAGGATCACAATGGGCTGAGCAGCATTTCTGCTCATGTACCTCCGTACAAAGCCCCATCTGGGCCCCAGCCGCCTGGGAGTCCAGATTAGGCTCTCGGCTGCCCCAGAGTTTGGCTGTTTGATCTCCCTTATCAAGAAAGACACACAAGTTGGGTGCCAGGAGGTCACTCATGCTTGCCCTGTCTGAGCTGGGCTTAGACCCAGGTGGGCGAAGGGCAGCCTCTGCACCCAGCCTCCCAGCAGGAAGCTCCTGGTGCAGGGGTGGAGGATGGGGCCGTGAAACCCGGCTTGCTGCTGGCAGCCCTCCCCAGGTTGACCAGCACCGTGGGAAGCAGTATCTTTACAGCCATAGACAGAAGCAAGCCCTGTGGACATGGGCCAATGGATGCTTTAGAAGGACATAAGCAAGCATGTATTCCAGGGCTGAGAGTAGGGGATCAGAGCCCGACCCGTCCCAGAGCAGCATGAGCTCTGGAGACAGACGATGAACAAAGCTCCGACAACGAGTAGAGAGGAGATGCAGCCCACTCGGCCTCAAGCCTCGTCTTCCTTTTCCTGCCATCATGGAATATTCGCCTTGCATGTTGCTGGAAACCTTGGCCGTCAGTGTCAGCGCAATGTCCCTGGCTCCTGTGTGGAGGTGGAGTGCTCTCCACTGTGGACTGTCTTCACTTGTGGTCCTGAAGTCTTCCTTACATTCTTCGTAGAAGACTCCTCTGTGCACTGTTCCTGCACTGACACGCAGGTAGTGGGCCATGGAGCTCCGAGTGGACACCCAGATAAAGTCAGCCCTCACAATTCATGGGGGATTGTTTCCAGGACCCCCACAGATACCAAAACCCACGGATGCTCAAGTCCCTTATATAAAATGGCATATAACCTATGCACATCATCTTTTACACTTTTAAATAATCTCTAGATTACTTATAATACCTAATACAATGTAAATGATATGTAAATAGTTGTAAATACGATGTAAATGATATGTAAACAGTTGCCTACATGCAGCAAATTCAAGTTTTACTTTTTGAAACTTTCTGGATTTGGGGGGTGGAAATATTTTTGATCCTTCCATCCGTGGATGGTTGAATCTGCCTCTGAAGCAGGAGAGGCAGAACCTGAGGATATGGGGGTCCCACTGTACACATCACCCACCCCAGCTAAGAATTCAGTTCGGTCTGAGCTTATTCGGTAAAAAATGCAGCCACACAATGAAGCCGCTGAGGTTGGAAACCTGCCTGGCCCTCTCCTACCCGATCCTGGGTCTCTCTACCTAAGCGCACACCTAAAGGGCTCCCAGCCCTTTGCCAATCACCCTAGGAACTTCGGCTCCTGTCCCACTAGGGTAAGAATTCTTAAATTGGTTTCCCATCACTGGCTTGAATTAAGCCCCAAATCCTCAGCCTGCCCTTCAAAACCTTCTCTCAACTTCCCCACCTGGATTGTACCTGTAATTCTTCAGGTTTCTTCTCTATGTATCCCATTCTCCTGCTGCACTGTAGGGAGGAGAGCACAATAGTGAGGGTATGGGCTTGGGGTTCAGACAGACCTGGACTCTGATGAGCAATATGGTTGAGCCTCAGTTTCCTCATCTACAAAACAGGGATAATACTGGTCCCTGCCTCATAGTGTTGGTGAGAGGGTTAAACACGGATACCTGGAAAGTAGCATGCAATGCCCAGCGCATGGCTCGCTCCCAGTCACTAAGCACCAGTAGTGATTCTATGACTACCACAACTCTGAACATGACAATTATTGTTTTTATTATAATCACCATCATCACCATCACCATCATCATCACCATTATCACCATCATTATCATCGTCACCATCATCATCAGCAACAGCAACAGCATCACCATCATCATCATTACCATCATCACCATCATCATCACCATTATCACCATCATTACCATCGTCACCATCATCATCAGCAGCAGCATCATCACCATTATCACCACCATCATCATCATCGTCATCACCATCATCACCATTATCACCACCATCATCATCATCATCATCATCACCATCATTACCATCGTCACCATCATCATCATCATCAACATCATCACCATTATCACCATCATCACCATCATTATCACCATCACCACCATTATCACCACCATCATCATCATCATCATCACCAATCACCCTCACTGTCATCATCACCATTATCACCATCATTACCATCGTCACCATCACCATCATCACCATCATCACCATTATCACCATCACCATCACCATCACCACCATCATCAGCATCATCATCATCACCATCATCACCATCATTACCATCAGCAGCAGCAACAGCAGCAGCATCACCGTCATCATCATCACCATCATCACCATCACCACCATCACCATCATCATCACCATTATCACCATCATTACCATCGTCACCATCATCATCATCACCATCATCACCATTATCACCATCATTACCATCATCATCACCACCATCATCACCATTATCACCATCATTACCATCATCACCATCATCATCATCACCATCATCATCATTATCACCACCATCATCATCATCGTCATCACCAATCACCCTCACTGTCATCACCATTATCACCATCATCACCATTGTCACCATCAGCAGCAGCAACAGCAGCAGCATCACCGTCATCATCATTGTCATCTTTCTTGCTCTTCCTGCCATGACATGGAATCTTCTTTCTGCTCCCTGTCCTGCCCCACCTCACCCCCATCCTTTCCCATTCTCTGCTACTCTCTAAGCTCAGACCCTGGTACCAATAGCACAGGGAACCTGGGCAGCTCTGGCTGCACTGCATCCCAGCCCTCCTGGCTGAAATCCTCTGAGGCGGTCTCCTGTGGCTGAGCCTGTGCTCCTACATCAGAGGCTGACCTCAGCAGTTTCCTGTGACAACGTTTAGTTAAGTGCTCTATTGTATTATTCTCTAAATGTCCACTGGAATTCAAATCTGCCAATAAACCCAAATAAGCCACCTATAAAGGGAAAACAATTATTGTGGGCAGACAGCAAAATGCCCATAAATCAGACAGAATGATATCTCCAGGCAGACACTGAAATTTGCAGGCACAAAATCAGGTAAGGATTGCCACCCATTGTTGAGCATCCTTTCTTTCAGGTGCCATCATGTGCATGGCACAAGGTGGAGAGCGATCACCTCCCACACACACCAGGTGCCAGATGACAGGCTTTCAGACCCCACCTGGGTGCTTTTTCTGCAAAATAAAAGCCAGTTTCTGGTCCAGAGGAAATCAAGCCCTGCCTGTGCAGGGACAAGCTCAGTATTGCTGGTCCTGCAGCAGGGGTGTCTCCATGGGGACATCCTGGTTCTTGGCCTGGGGAATCATGGTGCCCAGCCTGGAGCACAAAAACACCTGTGCAGGTGTTTATAAGGGACTAGACAGGGAGTGATGCTTCTCACAGGGGTTTTCCCTTCAAGGGCACTTTGACGCTCCTTTGCTCCTGGAGTTCTCGTTGTGACCTGGAGAGTTTCGGGCAATTGGGGTATCTTCAGTAAAGATGATGAGGCTGCACCTGGGAGCAGGGTGTGGGGCAGGGGAAGCTGCACAGCAGGTGAGCCCAGGACTGGGATATTCTGGAACAGGGCCTCTGCCTTCTGATCCAGGACCTGTTCTCCCAGGCAAGCCAGGTACTCCTGTGAACATGAGTCCCAAAAGTCACTGGTGTCAACATATGAAGTTTTCTGAAAAAGATGGATTTCCAGAGGGTGCAGAGAACTGAGCTCTCAGTGAGTCCAGCGCAGCTCAGACCTGAAGGGCCACGTGAATGACCCAGCAAGTGTGCACAGAACACCTCTAGGCAGCATCTCAGAAAGGCTGGACCCCAGGGCTGATCATCCCACCGCATCTCCCTCCACCCAAGGCCTGAACTCCACTCACAGAGGCTCTCAGACTCAGAGGACCCCCAGATGCCATCCTTGGTAATCAGCTCCTCCTCTCTTCAACCCAGCACCTCAGCCATCCTACTATCCCAGCACCGACCTCCTTCCGCCTCCTATTAGAGCTGTTTTTACCTTGACTTCCTTCCTTCTGAAGCCTGAGTTCTTTGAGGTCAGATGTTACTCATGGAAAGTGACACTTCCTGAGCACTATCAATATCCTCCCTTGCCCCCCAAATTGTCTTGGGTGCTTTACATAGAATCTACCCACCCAATCTCCTGGCAGCTTGGCCCAGAGGCAACCTCCGTATTCTGACACCAGCTACTGTTCTATGGTACCAGAGAGTAAGATGTCAGAGTCTTAGTAAGAGCTTCCTGGGCAGTGGGAAATAAAATCCTCTCAAATTAAATGTACACACGCATTACAAGATGTCCAACTTCAGAAGCACATGTCTTAGACTTGAGGAGAGGTGACACTCTCTCCCTGTTAGGTGAGGAAACAGAACAGCCAACAAGGAAGTGACCTGTGCATCCAGCCTCCCTGCAAGGCCAGCTCACCTGTGTGCTGGACGTCGCTATTCACGCTAGGCTTTCAGGGACTGTGTGGCCGGGTGGCAGAGCCCCACACAGACTGAAGTAAGACACAAGTGAGCTGTGATGCCAGCTCTGCCCCCATAAGTCATAGCTTCCCTGGGGTCACTCGACAGGTGGTCTAGGCTCAGAATCTCTCACCTGCAGGGCCAGCATCCTCACGAGTCCGGATGCCTGAAGTACTCATGGATCTTATGTAACGGCAAAACCCAACCGACCTGCAATCCTCTGGGGACAAATTTGACCTGAGCTACCTAAAGTTCTTTATGGCCTTTGACTGACCCAGCTGGCATGACTATTCATATGTTTGTGTTTGATTACAGGTGTTGTCTGTACCCCTGGGGCTGTTACATAAAATGCTTTATGTGCATCATGTATGTTTTAGGTGTTGAAGGATGCTGAGTTCTCAAACTCATTTGGTCCCAAGGGTTCTGGGAGCAGGAGGGCCCCCGCCCATTAGGCTGAAACACAGCTCAGTCCAGCAGCCAGGCCGAGGGCTGCCATCTGCGTGCTGCAGGCTCCCATCCACTACTTTCCCATCCTCCCAGTGCGTTAAAAGCAGCTGGGACTTGGGCGTGGCTCTGTGGGCTCCTGTCCCATGTTCTTTCCTCTCTAAGAGCCTTAGGAAGCCCCTTCCAAGAAACGGTGCTCTGGTAGGGAGGCTGCATCCCAGAACCACCCAAAAGGTTCACTGGGTGCCTGGAGGGGTCTGCCTCCCAGGGGAAAGAGAGCAGACCAGGAGTGAATATGCTGTGGAGGAGGTCCAGGTTGGAGACTCGGAATGGGGTCAAAAGGCGAGCTAGTATCCCTGTTACTAAGCAATGTCTTCACGAAGATGCTCTCACATCCGGAGCATACGTTCACATCCTTGTGCCCAGCCCTGGGATTACCTTCCTGCCACCACTTGGAACTGAAACCACCGCATCGTTTCTGGGATCAGCATCTCTAATCAGGCCCTCAATCCCCTATTACTCGTTTCTGGTGCCCAGGGTCCCCTATTCTGCTTGATAATCTCATCTGCTCTCATCTGCCAAGACACAGAGGTAACATACACCTCATGTTTGAAAACAGAAAAGCAGCAGAGGAGGGTAGCTGCACAATTGTGGACAGAAACAGCCAACTGTGGGTTCTTCAAGGGACATGGTGTTGCCAGCCAGATGAAAACTCCTACCCACAGGTAAAATCCTTGGGGCTCGGCATCCATAGAAGGACCTGAAAGAAGACTCCTTCTGCAAGATGAAATCCCACTTGAGGTCAACAGGCTCTCCTGGAAGGGAGATGAGATTCCTCTGGGAAGAGCAGAAGTTCTGTGTGGCTGGAACATGGGGGAGTTGGGCCCAAATCCCTGGAGCTCTAGAGGAGCTCTCCCTTCATCCTGGGAGCCCAGGGGTTCCCAGCAGCAGAGCTGCTGTTTGACCCTCACAAAGTGCCTGCGACCAGGGCTTCAGTGAAGGCGCGTAAATGCCAGGAGTGGACGTTTCTGGGATGCTCACCACGCCCTGCACAGCATTTGACATTTTAATCAACTTGAATCCCAGTGCAACCCCAGGAGGTAAATGCTGTTATTCCACAGGTGAGGAGATGGGACACAAAGGGTCAGATGATGCACTTGACATCACAGAGGCAGTGGGCGTGGAGTCCAGATCCAACCCAGCACCCAGAGTCCTGGCCGCTCCCCAATTCTGCCTGGGGCACTGTGGCCAGATGCCCCTGCAGGGGCCTGGGGAAACCTGGTGGCAAGGAGGTCCAGTCGCAGAGGCAGGATGGTGCTTAGAAAGCTGCTGTGTTGGTCTCGGGACAGGACACCACACAGGAGGTGGAGGTGTCCGGGGAGATGGAGAGTGGGGATGACCAGCAGACTCCTGAGGAGGTCAGGGTGGACGGGAGACAGTGGTCGATCAACTGGGCGGGCCTGGGTGAATGGTGATTGCACTGGGCGTAACGGGTGACCCCTGCCGTGCTGCTCATAGACCATTGCCTTGAGGAGCAGAGATGGTGTCCATCAGGGGTTGTGCTGAGGTCCTCCGACTGCTGGGTGAAAGAATCACTGTGGGGTGATGGCAATCTCTAGTTCACCCAAATCTAAGTTTCTGCACCCAAACCACCACCCCATTCTTACAGCTAAGCAACTCCTCCCCCTCCAATGCCTTATTTTGGGCTTAAATATAGCCGACCATGAGATGATCCTATGCTCTGTGCAGAGCCACCATCTGAGGGTCCTCCACATTTGGATACCACCTTGGTGGGGGGGTGCTGATCCTACATTCCTTTCTGGGGTTTCCCCACCTGATTTTCAGGGTGCTTTGGAAAGCAAGCAGGTTATCACCGCATCATCAGGCTTGCATGTTATTCTGGGAGCATCACAGCAGAATTTCTGGGGAAAATCAATCATGCATAAAGGAATATTTTGTTGAGCCCTATGACACTGGCAATTCCTAGCTTGACTATTGCAAGTCCATGAGGTTCAACCTTGGCAATGGGAAAAGACCACAGACAGAGCCCCTCACCTGTGTGACCTTCATTTACTCAGCATCTTGTTACCACATTAAGAGATGGCTGACAAACAACTTGGCCTCCAGAGCCCACCTTGGGTCCTGGGGATCTTGGGGAGTGAGGGGCTCAGGCCCCTCGCTGACCCTCTGGGTGAGGGTTAACTTGCCCCACGGCTGTTCAGCTGTGTCAGAGGAGAACCCCACGACTCCAACTTTCCTCAGTGCTTCTCTGGAAGTGGAGAACGACACGTCCTCCTGGATTTCCATCTCATTTCTTATTGATGTGGTGTCAGAGTCACTTGTCTCTCATCCTGATGTTCCTGATCATGCAATTTAACTGTGAAGCCAAATTGTCAGTTCAGCATTTTGCTTTTGTAGACACCACACCTCCAAAATTGTGCATATGGTGGGGTGGGGGACCAGGGCAAATAGGGTCCCCATGCTCCTATCACATGGCTGCAAACATAAAAGGTCAGAAACATAAAATGAGAATCAGTGGACAGGAAGGAGCTGGGGGTATAGAGCAACAGAGAGGAGGCTGAGTGACTGAGGTCAGGGAACAGGCGAGAGGGGTGGCCAGGGATAGAGGCGCACTGCCCTTTGCCTTCTGATCTACCTCCACGGGTACTCTGGACTTTACCCTCAGTGCCCTGGGAGGCATCTGAGTGAGATAACAATGGGTGAGACTCCATCCTGCTTGGCTTGCAGTGGTCTGTTTCCCCCTCCTTCTGACCCCGTGGTGTCCACCGAGGCACGAACGTCATCCCCACCCGATGGAGCTTTGTACCGTTGCCCACGAGTGCTTCTGGAACAGCACCCACGGGCCCAGAGAGAGCCTGTTTCTCAGGAGACAGCATGTTCCTTGAGGGTGGGGAGGTCATCTGTTCTCAGAAGGTTGACTTCCCAGGACCCAGGGAAAATGCAGATGCTTGGTGGTGCCCGACTCCCTCATCAGGACCCTTCAGACCTCAGCAAGGATGCATGTCCTGCATCCCCTGACCACAAGGTGCATCTGTGCTGGGCCTGAGACTGTCTCTCTCCCACCAGCCTGCAACACAGCTATGGACATAGTAGGAGCTAAGTAGATGTTACCAAGGGGAAAGATAATTTACAGCTTCTTAAAATGGTTTGAAGTTCAGAAACAGAGAGAGACCAAAAAAAAAAAAAAAAAAAAAAAAAAGCATCAGCACTAACTTTCCTAGACCCTGCACAGTCTGAATTCTTAAAACTTGCATTTCAAAGGGATTTGGAGCTTCTTCCAATTCACTGAGCTGCTGCTTTGCAAACTCCGCTTGATTTCTGAACTCATCATGAAGTTTATGAATTTTGTATTTTTACACCAGGGCTCTCTGAAGTTTTATCTTTAAGAAGAAAAACAAAACCTAAGTGCGATTATCGTTCTTTAGAAAAGCACGTGCAGCTGCTACAAAGTTCACATTCAAAGGCATTCATGTTCACATGGAAGGGTCAAAACAGAAACTTGAAAGTAAATAGCTTTGTGGAAATTCACAATGTGGAGCAGTAAGCAGTCATTCAGGAGAGTAAACCGGAGCCCTGCCAGGCCATTGACAAGGCATTACCGAGCTTGAAAAGCAAGATGCTGAAAGGCATGTTTGATAAAATTCATTACTGCAAAACAATGACACAATATAAAGGCTGCACATCATGTATGGGGGTCTATATGCGTATGTGTATTTACATATACATGCACTGCTCATTTGTGCATGTGACAGTCATGTGATGAGTGTGCACGCATGCATGTGTGGGGATATATATATATATATATATATATATATATATATATATATAATATGCACCTGAATTTGGAAGACTGGATAGCATGGATTTCCTAGCGCTGAAGTTTGGGGGGGGGGGCAGTGGATATTGGGGGTGTAAGGAGGATAGTGAAAGGGGAATAAAGAAAAGAAATAAAAATTAAGCATTTAGAAAAATAAATGATGTACCTTAATGATTATTTGTAAAGTATGCATATAATAAATCGAATTTAGAATAAAAAGAAAATGAAGGTTGGGTAACCCTCAGAGGATGAAATGAAATGAAATAGTGTCTAAGAAAATGCTTCCTAATTAGCGAAGTGAAGTTTGGCTGAAATTATTATGACTGCTGTCAAAATTGCTATTACTATTACTAAAGACTCAGCTCAGCCAGGACGTGGGCTACACTGGCTTCTGGTCCACTCTAAGCAAACATCACATTGAATGTTTTTTTGTTCTGATTCCAGCTGGATTTAGCTTCCTAGCCCGGCCAGGCTTTGGGAGTATGTCCTATCTGGGTGTTTATCCCCAAGCATGCATTCTACCATCCCTGTTCTGGGGTGCCTCCACCTCACTAATTTACCCACTCAGTGTACAGACCATTATCTCCTTCTCCCTGAAACCCTCCTCTAGAATGACGCTGGGCTGGCCAATAACCCCCATGTGTGACCTAAGGCTCAAAGCTCCCTCTCTCAAAGGAAATCTTGTTCTCACCTGCAGAGCTGCGGGCCATAAGTGAGCCATGGGCAGGATGTACTGGGGACCAGCCAGAGGGATAACTCCCCATCTCATCCTGAGTTCCCAGCTAGTGACTGCACCCTCACTCAACTCAGCAGTATGTTCATTATTTAGAACTGGATGTAGGTCTGTGCCCTCCCCAGGGTAGGTGTTTACCCTCAGTTCTCAAGTACGTGCAAAGCTGGAGGAACACTGGAAATCAGTGTGTGGTAACAGTACAGCATTCTATGCAGCCATTCTAAATGGCAAGGAAGATAAATGAGAAAATTACCAATGTTTTCCCAGAGGCCGAGAATAAAGAATTTGCAAGAGATATGAGGAAAGCATTAGGAGGTGATGATGGAAATGTAGATTGAGAAAGCTATTAAAGGCCAAAAATAAGATCAGATTTATGTTTTGGGGCAAGAGCCACCTAATATTTAGAACAGGGAGTGAGCAAAGAGCTCCTACTATCACAGCCATAGAGAAGATGGTTCGGAGGCATCAAAGCTACAGAAGACCAGAAGACATCAGGTCTTAATCAACCCATCAAGAGATTGTTACACCCAGTGTTCTCATTCCTATGGTAACAGGATTTCTCCCAGGAATGTCTATCCTAAAGCTCTCTGTGTGATCCCAAGATGACCCTGGCATCACTGCCATTAGCAGAAAACTATAAACTAGATTAGGCAAAGCCAAGCCAGTGTTCTGTCCCCAGTGTTGGCTTTGACAGGGTTCTGTGCCACCACTGCATGCCCGCCCCCGTTTCTGTTGTATACTTTTCAAAATGAATCGCAGAGTGTATTTCCCTGAGCCTCTGAGTGAAGCAGTGTTAAATCCCCAGGCCCACAAGACTCCAGGATTGCTGTCCTGAATTTCTCGGGCTTGGGGAAGTCAGGAACTGACTGAGAGCATTGGTATGCTGTATTTACATCAATGACCAGGAGTTTCTGGTTATGCTCATGATGGAGCAACAGGGACTAGATTAACCTTCCCACATACAACGACTGAAAAACTGGATAAAATGTATGGAACGTGGTTTTAAAGACATTGGGTCTCAGGAAGTCCCGGATGGTGATTCCTGAGAGATGGGAAACCCACATGGTCAGACTGTGGCTGCTGAGGCTACCCCAGGAGGAGTTTCCAGGCTGAGCCAGGGAGGATGCATCCTGGCTGATAGGGACAGAGTAAAGGGACAAAGTATGTGATTAAATAGTTAATCCCACTACTGGACTGTAAATAGAAAAAAGTATGGAGGATGCCTGTAAGTTAATGATTACTCAAGAAAGCAGGTTTCCTTAACCACAAAACCAAGCAGGCTTGCTTAGCAACAAAACCATGCAACAGAAGCATGAGACATGCCCACAAACAATAAAACAATGGTAAAATGAGACCCACGCCCTTCCCAGTGAGCTCAGAAAGTTAATGATTCCTAGGACACTCTCTTCTGTGTGCACTAAAAACAATAAGGAAAGAGTGACATTATACTGAAACCTGAGATGATTTACCATATTTTAGTATATGTTACTGCCTTTTTGCTCATTTTCATTGTGCCATGACAGTCCTGGCTTGACCATGTAGGGACAAGAAAACTCCCCTGTCTGATGTGGAAGAGGAGCTGATGATGGAAGCTTGACGTCTACTCAAGAATAAGGAAGAACCACATTCACAGAAAGATAGACAAGATGAAAAGGCAGAGGGCTATGTACCAGATGAATGAACAAGATAAAACCCCAGAAAAACAACTAAATGAAGTGGACATAGGCAACTGTTGGGAGCCAAGAAGTTTTCGCCATTAGAAGATGGCCGACATCCTGCTTCTCTTCCTGCTTAATGAGATAAAAGCCCGCGCCTAAAAACGAAAGCCCGCGCTTCCAACGAAAGCCCGCGCACGCAGCACCAATGATAATTTGCCAAGTACTTCCCTTATTCTGGACCCCGCCCCCCTTTCTCTGTACTGTATAAATACAGCTACTGCAGCAATAAAAGTTTGAGGCTTGATCAGGATTTTGTCTTGCCTCCATTCTTTCGCGTCTCCTGCCCCTTCTTCCCTTTTCAACCCCTACAGGTTCCTCCTCGGACTCACAAGGATTTGTCCTGCTGGTCGGGACTCCCGGGGACGCCCGGGGCCGAGCACAATTGGCGCCCAACGTGGGGCTCGAGGAACGGATCCTAACGGAGGTAGCACGCTTACGAAGGCCTGGCCAGGCACCCACTGAGCCGCCGCGAGAGTGAACTCGAAAGTGCAGCTCGATTAGGTCCCCGGAGGACTAGCCGCCCTTCGGCAGTTGTGACCGGTAGAGAGTAAGGTAAGTGGAGCTTAAAAATGGGACAGGAATTGAGTTCCCACGAACTCTTTCTTCAGGGGATCGAGGATTCCCTCAAGATGCGAAAGATTAAGGCTAGAAAAAAAGATTTGCGTGATTTTTTTAATATTTTTGTCTGATGTTTGCCCAGGGTTCCCACAAGAAGGGACGATAGATAAAAAATGTTGGAATCATGTAGGAGATTGTTTAAATGATTATTATAAGACTTTTGGGCCTTCTAAAGTACCTGTGACTGCATTTTCATATTGGAATTTAATTAGAGAGATTCTTATGGGTCATTCTTTTGACCCCGATATCCAAAAGGTTGTTGAGACCGGAGAAACAATTCTTAAAGCAGCCCCTATGATTCCAATGAGGCTCAGGCTGCTTTTCCCCCTGGTCTGTTGGCTCAAATACAAAATGCTGGCCTTAAGGCCTGGCGCCGCCTTCCGCCTAAGGGTTCGGCCACAATTTCTTTGGCGAAAATTCGCCAGGGACCAGAAGAGCCTTATTGTGAGTTTATTAGCCGCCTCACGGACGCCACCGAACGTCTGGTGGGCGACAGTGAAACTGATAACGCCTTTGTTAAACATTTAGCTTATGAAAATGCTAATCCGGCCTGCCAGGCTGCCCTTCGGGCTCATCGTGGTGGTAGCCTTGCTGATTATATTAAATTGTGTTCCGGAATTGGTCCCTCCCATTCTGTTGGTCTTGCAATAGGAGCCGCCCTAAAAGATTTTATTGAAGACACATCCGCCCTAGACAAACAACAAAAACTTGCTATAATTGCAAACAACCTGGACACTTTGCCCGGGATTGTCCACTATATAGACAAGGACAGTCATCAAAGGCTAACCCACAACAACCCCAACATCAATCCCGAGCTCCTCCCACCACCGTTTGTCCTCGCTGTAAAAGAGGCAAACATTGGTCTTCGGAATGTTATTCAAAAACGGACATAAATGGCCAAAAAACAGGGAAACTTTTCACGGGGCCAGCCCCTGGCCCCTTCCTTGGAACCGAACCAAGGGGCGATTCGGTTTGTTCCTCAAAAATCTGGACAAGTTCCCCTCACCCAGACGTTGGCTGCCCGAGCGTCTTATTAAACCTATAAATTCTATGAAATAATGAAAATTATCCAGGGCCCTTTTCCCTGAGATTGTATTTCTTTTCCTTTTCAGAAAAAGATGGAGATCCTCTTGGCATTGAAAAGACGACAAAGACAACAAGGACTATCCGTTGTGACCCTGATCCTGTCATCTTTGCTGGTTGTCAGCCAGGCTGAACCCCCTCCACACTTGCCTCAGAATTTAACCTGAAGCAGAACCAAAAGATGATTCTGGCTGCCCCTCCACTGGAGCGGCATGAGACAGAGACATGCCTACCCCCCTCTTTGATGGGAGGGTATGGGTACCGAGTTGAGTGTGACAGCAAAGCATGCACAAGGGAAAACCTTTATACATAAGGTAATCTCTGTTATTCCCTGTGAGTATACCTGAATTATGAAAGAGGTTGGTATCTAAACATTGTTTTTGGCTTCAGTATCTAAGATTATTCTTGGCTCTGCCTCTCCTCCCCAAAAGATACCAAGAGCCAGCAATGGTGGACACACATACATTGTCCACGGGAGGATTCAGGTCACTACTCCCTCACTCGGTTAATGCCCACCTCCTTAAAAGAAATAAAAAGGGAGGAGATGTTGGGAGCCAAGAAGTTTTCGCCATTAGAAGATGGCCGACATCCTGCTTCTCTTCCTGCTTAATGAGATAAAAGCCCGCGCCTAAAAACGAAAGCCCGCGCTTCCAACGAAAGCCCGTGCACGCAGCACCAATGATAATTTGCCAAGTACTTCCCTTATTCTGGACCCCGCCCCCCTTTCTCTGTACTGTATAAATACAGCTACTGCAGCAATAAAAGTTTGAGGCTTGATCAGGATTTTGTCTTGCCTCCATTCTTTCGCGTCTCCTGCCCCTTCTTCCCTTTTCAACCCCTACAGGTTCCTCCTCGGACTCACAAGGATTTGTCCTGCTGGTCGGGACTCCCGGGGACGCCCGGGGCCGAGCACAGGCAACCTTCCAGAAAAACAATTCAGACTAATGATAGTGAAGATTATCCAGGACCTCGGAAAAAGAATGGAAGCAAAGCTCGAGAAGATGCAAGAAACGTTTAACAAAGACTAGAAGAATTAAAGAACAAACAAACAAAGATAAACAATACAATAACTGAAATGAAAACTACACTAGAAGGAATCAATAGCACAATAACTGAGGCAGAAGAAGGGATAAGTGACCTGGAAGACAGAATGGTGGAATTCACTGCTGTGGAACAGAATAAAGAAAAAAGAATAATAAGAAATGAAGACAGCCTAAGAGACCTCTGGGACAACATTAAACACAACAACTTTCGTGTTATAGGGGTCCTAGGAGGAGAAGAGAGAGAGAAAGGACCTGAGAAAATATTTGAAGATATTATAGTTGAAAACTTCCCGAACATGGGAAAGGAAATAGCCACCCAAGTCCAGGAACAGAGAGTCCCATACAGGATAAACCCAAGGAGAAACATGGCGAGACACATAGTAATCAAGTGGGCAAAAATTAAAGACAAAGAAAATTATTGAAAGCAGCAAGGGAAAAATGACAAATAACATACAAGGGAACTTCCATAAGGTTAACAGCTGATTTCTCAGCAGAAACTCTACAAACCAGAAGGGAGTGGCATGATATACTTAAGGTGATGAAAGGGAAGAACCTACAACCAAGATTACTCTACCCAGCAAGGATCTCATTCAGATTCAATGGAGAAATCAAAAGCTTTACAAACAAGTAAAAGCTAAGAGAATTCAGCACCACCAAACCAGCTCTACAACAAATGCTAAAGGAAGGTCTCTAAGTGGGAAACACAAGGGAAGAAAAGGACTTACAGAAACAAACACAAAACAATTAAGAAAATGGTCATAGGGACATACATATCGATAGTTACCTTAAATGTGAATGGATTAAATGCTCCAACCAAAAGACACAGGCTTGCTGAATGGATACAAAAACAAGGCCCATATATATATGCTGTCTACAAGAGACCCACTTCAGACCTAGGGACACATACAGAATGAAAGTGAGGGGATGGAAAAAGATATTCCAGGCAAATGGAAATCAAAAGAAAGCTGGAGTAACAATACTCATATCAGATAAAATAGACTTTAAAATAAAGAATGTTATAAGAGACAAGGAAGGACACTACATAATGATCAAGGGATTAATCCAAGAAGAAGATATAACAATTATAAATATATATGCACCTAACATAGGAGCACCTCAATACATAAGGCAACTGCTAACAGTTATAAAAGAGGAAATCAACAGTAACTCAATAATATTGGGTGACTTTAACACCTCACTTACACCAATGGGCAGATCATTCAAGCAGAAAATTAAGAAGGAAACACAGCTTTAAATGACACAATAGACCAGATAGATTTAATTGATATTTATAGGACATTCCATCCAAAAACAGCAGATTACAATTTCTTCTCAAGTGTGCATGGAACATTCTCCAGGATAGATCACATCTTGGGTCACAAATCAAGCCTCAATAAACTTAAGAAAATTGAAATCATATCAAGCATCTTTTCTGACCACAACACTATGAGATTAGAAATGAATTACAGGGAAAAAATCATAAAAAAACAAAAACACATGGAGGCTAAACAATACGTTACTAAATAACCAAGACATCACTGAAGAAATCAAAGAGGAAATCAAAAAATACCTAGAGACAAAGGACAATGAAAACACGACGATCAAAAACCTATGGGAGGCAGCAAAAGCAGTTCTAAGAGGGAAGTTTATAGCTATACAAGCCTACCTCAAGAAACAAGAAAAATCTCAAATAAACAATCTAACCTTATGCCTAAAGGAACTAGAGAAAGAAGAACAAACAAAACCTAAAGTTAGCAGGAGGAAAGAAATCATAAAAATCAGAGCAGAAATAAATGAAATAGAAACAAAGAAAACAATAGCAAAGATCAATAAAACTAAAAGCTGGTTCTTTGAGAAGAAAAACAAAATTGATAAACCATTAGACTCATCAAGAAAAAGAGGAAGAAGACTCAAATCAACAAAATTAGAAATGAAAAACGAGAAGTTACAACAGACATCACAGAAATACAAAACATCCTAAGAGACTACTACAGGCAACTCTACGCCAATAAAATGGACAATCTGGAAGAAATGGACAAATTCTTAGAATGGTATAACCTTCCAAGACTGAACCAGGAAGGAATAGAAAATATGAACAGACGAATCACAAGTAATGAAATTGAAACTGTGATTAAAAATCTTCCAACAAACAAAAGTCCAAGACCAGATGGCTTCACAGGTGAATTCTATCAAACATTTAGAGAATAGCTAACACCCATCCTTCTCAAACACTTCCAAAAAAATTGCAGAGGAAGGAACACTCCCAAACTCATTCTATGAGGCCACAATCACCCTGATACCTAAACCAGACAAAGATACTACAAAAAAAAAGAAAGAAAATTACAGACCAATATCACTGATGAATACAGATGCAAAAATCCTCAACAAAATACTAGGAAACAGAATTCAACAACACATTAAAAGGATCATACACCATGATCAAGTGGGATTTATCCCAGGGATGCAAGGATTCTTCAATATATGCAAATCAATCAATGTGATACACCACATTAACAAATTGAAGAATAAAAACCATATGATCATTTTAATAGATGCAGAGAAAGCTATTGACAAAATTCAACACTCATTTATGATAAAAACTCTCCAGAAAGTGGGCATAGAGGGAACCTACATCAACATAATAAAGTCCATATATGACAAACCCACAGCAAACATCATTCTCAATGCTGAAAAACTGAAAGCATTTCCTCTAAGATCAGGAAAAAGACAAGGATGTCCATTCTCACCACTATTATTCAACATAGTTTTGGAAGTCCTAGCCATGGCAATCAGAGAAGTAAAAGAAATAAAAGGAATACAAATTGGAAAAGAAGAAATAAAACTGTCACTGTTTGCAGATGATGTGATAGTATACACAGAGAATCCTAAAGATGCCACCTGAAAACCACTAGAGCTAATCAATGAATTTGATAAAGTTGCAGGATACAAAATTAATGCACAGAAATCTCTTGCATTCCTATATACTAATGATGAAAAATCTGAAAGAGAAATTAAGAAAACACTCCAATTTCCCATTTCAGCAAAAATAATAAAATACCTAGGAATAAACTTACCTAAGGAGACAAAAGACCTGTATGCAGAAAATTATAAGACACTGATGAAAGAAATTAAAGAGGATACAAACAGATGGAGATATATACCATGTTCTTGGATTGGAAGAATCAATACTGTGAAAATGACTATACTACCCAAAGCAATCTACAGATTCAATGCAATCCCTATCAAATTACCAATGGTAGTTTTTACAGAACTAGAACAAAAAATCTTAAAATTTGTATGGAGACACAAAAGACCCCAAATAGCCAAAGCAGTCTTGAGGGAAAAAAGCAGAGCTGGAGGGATCAGGCTCTCTGACTTCAGACTATACTACAAAGCTGCAGTAATCAAGACAATATGGTACTGGCACAAAAACAGAAATATAGATCAATGGAACATGATAGAAAGCCCAGAGATAAACCCATGCACCTATGGTCAACTAATATATGACAAAGGAGGCAAGGATATACAATAGAGAAAAGAGAGTCTCTTCAATAAGTGGTGCTGGGAAGACTGGACAGCTACATGTAATAGAATGACATTAGAACACTCCCTAACACCATACACAAAAATAAACTCAAAATGGATTAGAGACCTAAATATAAGACTGAACACTATAAAACTCTTAGAGGAAAACATAGGAAGAACCCTCTTTGACATAAATCACAGCAAGATCTTTTTTGATCCACCTCCTAAAGGAATGGAAATAAAAGCAAAAATAAACCAATGGGACTAATGAAGCTTAAAAGTTTTTGCAGAGCAAAGGAAACAAGATGAAAAGACAACCCTCAGAATGGGAGAAAATATTTGCAAATGAATCAACGGACACAGGATTAATCTCCAAAATATATAAACAGCTCATGCAGCTCAATATTAAAAAAACAAACAACTCAATCCAAAGATGGGCAGAAGACCTAAATAGACATTTCTTTAAAGAAGACATACAGATGGCCAAGAAGCACATGAAAAGCTGCTCAACATCACTAATTATTAGAGAAATGAAAATCAAAACTACAATGAGGTATCACCTCACACCAGTTAGAATGGGCTTCATCAGAAAATCTACAAACAGCAAATGCTGGAGAGAGTCTGGAGAAAAGGGAACCCCCTTGCACTGTTGGTGGGAATGTAAATTGATACAGCCACTATGGAGAACAGTATGGAGGTTCCTTAAAAAACTAAAAATAGAATTACCATATGACCCAGCAATCCCACTACTGAGCATATACCCAGAGAAAACCATAATTCAAAAAGACACATGCACCCCAATGTTCATTGCAGCATTATTTACAATAGCCAGGTCATGGAAGCAACCTAAATGCCCATCAACAAACGAACGGATAAAGAAGATGTGGTACATATATACAGTGGAATATTACTCAGCCATAAAAAGGAATGAAATTGGGTCATTTGTAGAGATGTGGATGGATCTAGAGACTGTCGTACAGAATGAAGTAAGTCAGAAAGAGAAAAACAAATATCGTATATTAATGTATACATGTGGAACCTAGAAAAATGGTACAGACGAACCTGTTTGCAGGGCAGAAATTGAGACACACATGTAGAGAAGAAACGTATGGACACCAAGGGGGGAAAATAGCGGAGGTGTGGGTGGTGGTGTGATGATTTGGGAGATTGGGATTGACATGTATAAACTGATGTGTATAAAATGGATGACTAATAAGAATAAAAAAATAATAAATAAATAAACTCATCTTCACCAGCAGCAACATATTCATCACCATCCTATCATGATCCTTCTGTTCCCAGAAAATTCCCATTGTCCCCAGATTTTATCTCTGAGTTATACCGTATCTCTCCTTTTCTCTCTGTCAAGTTAGGCCCTGATCCCACTTCAAAGTCCCTCCCATTTAATTCAGCCTTCCTTCTGTAACTAGGTATTCGTTTTCACTACAATATTTGGCATCTACTTGTATTTGGCATCTGTTACTACATGGTTGTCTTTTTTTTTTTTTCCATGAGAACATGTAATCTTTCCTACTAGTTTATAACAATAGTATCTTTACTTCATGTTCTTCTAGTGACTGACATATGACACAATCGGCACTCAATAAATAGCTTTAGCTGATTTCTACTTCCTATCCATGATATTCCCTCCACTTATGGAGTTTTGTCGGCTTTACACAAGGTACACCCAAGTCTTTCAGAACTCTAGTGCTGCCTTTGAAGACGTCTTGGGTTAGTCAGGCCAGTGGCCTATTCATTTGCCCCCATTCTTCCTACCTTCCAATCACTTAGCTGAAGTTCTGTCACACTTTTGTTTAACCCATTTCTTTTCTTTTCTTTTTTTATTTTTTAACATCTTTATTGGAGTATAATTGCTTTACAATGGTGTGTTAGTTTCTGCTGTATAAAAAAGTGAATCAGCTATATGTATACATATAATCCCCATTTAAAAAAAAAAAGAATGAGGAAGAAGGTGGTCTTCTCCCCCTCCCCATTCTTCCTTTGATTATAAAACTGTAGCCAACTAAGCTCTTGGGGCAGCATTCCCTTGCCTGCCCGCGTGTACTTCTCACAAGCATCCTATTCTAATAAACTCTTTCCTTGCCTGTCACTCTGCCTCTCACTGACTTCTTTCTGTACCAAGACAGAAGAAGTCCTGAGACACATTCTGTTGGTTTCTATGGCCAGCTCCTGGAGTCAAGGAGATGGGACTGGTCATTCATAGAGGCCAAGGCAGCCAGAGTTTGCAGGGCACAGTGTCAGAAAGAAAACTCAGGAGAAGTAAAGAAGCTTCCCTTTCAGACTGACTACTGATCCACACAAGCATGTGAAGAAACTACCCAACACAGTGGGAGGAAAATGCGAGAATCAGCAAAAACAATCCCCAAAGCTCACACAGGGCAGGAAGGGTTTCCATTCCCACCAGCCAGAGTAGAAGATCACACAACTTGCAGAGCCTTCAGTACAGAACTCAGAAGAAGTTTGACTTGGTAGTGAGAAGAAATATCAGTCAATGAAAACAGACCCAGAGTTGATAAAGATAAAAGAATTAGTGAACAAGTTTATTAAAATGGTAATTATAACTATGGTCCATATGTCAGAAGAGCTAGAGGAAAGATTATGTTCAATAGAGACATGAAAGATAAAAATGCCTCCCAGATCAAACCAAATCCCAGATGAAATTAAAAACTATGATGTCTTATATGAAAAGTATTCCATAAAGGTTTAACAGCAGACTAAATGTTGAAGGAAGAATGCTTAATAAACTTGAGGACACATCCACAGAAACAACTTAAAATTAAGCAGAGCATTGCCAGGCTGTGGGACAGCTCCAAGAAAGCTAATACACATGCAACTGGAGACCCCAATAGACGGAAGACAGCGGAAGGATGAAAAAGTAGTTAAAGAAATAACAGCTGGAAAAAATTTTTATTTTGATGAAAACTATAAACCCACAGATCCAAGAAGCTCAAAGAACCCCAAGTGCTCAGAGAACCCCAAGAAACATGAAGGGAATTACACCAAAGAATATCAAAATCAAATTGCTTCAAGGCAGAGGTTAAGGTCAATCTTAAGGGAAGCCGGAGGAGGAAGCTTCACTTCCAGAAACATGGAGTAGGCATAATTGTTCTTAGTCCTCCTGCTAAGAACACATACATATCCTGGTGATCATATATAAAACAAACACAATACAATTCCGAAAGGTAGAGAGAAGACAGACTGGCTAGGGACCTCGGGACTGAGAAAGCAAAACTGCAATGTGTTCCTGGGCTTTGTTTTGGCTCATATGTCCCAGACTGGAGAAGCTGACAACCCAGAAACACCATCAGGCTCAGACAAAAAGCCCCAAAGAACAGGAGGGAGTAGGCTAGAAAGACAGAAACATTTCAGATGATAACTGCTCAATTGCAGCAAGAACCATAGTAAAAGCTGTGGCCATAGCCTCACCTGTGCCAGCAAAGGATGAGAAGAGATTGCAGACTTCCTCTCTTCCTGGTTGTAAGAAGGCATCCCAACACTTCCTCCACCCCACTGGGGTCACACTCAAAAGGCCGAGTAGGGAAATCCCTACCTCTCCACCTCCCAGTGTCAGGGAGGAGCCCCACACCCACCCAGTGGTAGTGAGAAACCTCTCCTCCTCCCCAAAGGGATGGTGTCAGGGAAGGCCTAGCGAGTGGGTCAGGACCTTCACCACCACTCAGCAGAATAGAGGCCACCTCCCACTGCCACAGGTCAGTGAGGGCTGTGTGAGGAGCAGTAACAAGACACCCCATTCCCCCTAGCAGCCAGGGAGGGGTCTGCAGGGGCCTAAGGGAGGGTCTGACCTCCCCTGCAGTATGAGAAGCTTCCTCCCAGAGTGGAGGCCAATTTAGATCCTGGACTTCCACCCAGTGATGGGGGGCAGGGTGCTCCACCTGCCCCCACTGGAGAGGGCTACTAAAACACCAGATTTAAATAAGAACCAGAATCTCATAAAATAATATCCAAAGTGCCCAGTTTTCAACGGAGCATCACTCATCATACCAAGAACCATTAAGATCTCAACTTGAATGAGAAAAGAAAATCATCACCAACATTAAGATGACACAGATGTTAGAATTGTCTGAAAAGGATATTTAAAAAGCTATCTCAAAAATACTTTGAAGAGCAATTTAAATCATTTATGACAAATGAAAAATATATAAACTCTCTGCAAAGAAATCAAAAAGTTCAGAAGTGAAAATTTTAGAACAGAAAATGGAAGTTACAGAAGTGAAAATAAAATAATGGCAATAAAAATCCTTGATGAGCTCAACAGTGAATGAAAAAGACAGAGGAAAGAATCAGTGAGCTGGACATAGAACAATAGAAATCACCCAATCTGGACAACAGAGAAAATAACTAAAAAATGAATTAACTAATTAAATAAAAATCAACAGAATCTTAGGGACAGGGAGAAATACAACAGAGGATTTAACACTTGTGCCAGGGGAGTCCCAGGAGAGAGAAGAAAGACGGTGGGGCTGAAAAGTATTCAAAAGAAATTGGCTGAACATTTTCCAGATTTGGCAAAACACATAAATATTCAATTTCAGTAAGTTGAAGGAATCACAGCAAAATAGACCAAAAATGATACCTCCAGGCCTAAGTCTTTTTATGGGAGAATTTTCCAAGCATTTAAAGAATTAATACCAATGTTAGATCATCTCTTCCAGAAAATTGGAGAGGATGGAATATTTTTCAACTCATTTTCTGAGGCCAGTGTTATTGATACCAGAGGCAAAGCCAGAAAGAAAATAAAAAGAGAAATTGCAGACTAATATTCAAATATGACTATGGATGCAAAAATTCTTACCAAAATACTGTCAAGAATTATTAACAAAATGAAGTGATATACAAGTGAATTATACACTGTGACCAAGTGAGATTTAGTCCAGGGATCAAAACTAGCTCAATATTTGACCATCAGTACATGCAATACACCATATTGATAGGCTAAAGAAAAAAAAACAGTCATATCAATCGATGCATAAAAAGCATCTGAGAAAATTCAACATCCATTCATTATATATATTAAAAAAAAAAAAACACTCTTGGAAAGCTAAGAATAGAGAACTTCCTTAACTTGATAAAGAGCATCTACAAAATACCCTCTAAATAAGGTTCTACCTAATGGTGAGAGACAGAGTGATTTTCTCCTGAGTGGGAATAAGACCAGGATTTTTTTTCTCCTCACTCCTATTCAATGCAGTGCTGGAAGTGCTAGCCAGTAAAAAATAAGTCAATAAAAGGAAATAAAGACTACAAGTTGGAAAGAAATAAATAGAATGCCTGCTATTTACAGATAACATGACTGACTATGTAGAAACTCTACAGGAATCCATACACAAAAATAATAATCACCTACTTCTGATAATTGAATCTACCAGCAGCACAGAATACAAAGTCAGCATGCAAACATTAACTGTTTTTCCATACACTAAAATGTGCATGTGGAAACCGAAGCTTAAAAAATACAATGCCACTTATAATTGGTAAAAAAAATAAGTATTTAGGTGTAAATCTAACAAAATATGGGAAGGACTTGAATGTTGAAATGTACCAAATGCTGGTGAAGGAAATCAAAGTAGATCTAAATAATCCATAATCATGGATTGAAGATTCAACATTGTGAAGACGTCAATTCTCCCTTAAACTGACATACTAGTTTAATCTAATTCCTCTAAGAATTCCAGCAAGATACTTTTGTAGATATACACAAGTTTATTCAAAAATTTATATGGAAATGCAAAGAAATTAGAAAACAAAACAACCTTGGAAAAGAAAAATAAAGTGGGCAAATCCTCTACCTGATTTCAAGAGTTATTATACAGAAATAGTGGTCAAGACTGCATGGTATTGGCAGAAGTACAGACACACAGATTAAAGGAACGGAGCAAAGAACTTAGAAAATGTTCCATACAAGTAGAGTCAATAGATATATGACAAAGGGGAAATGCTGGCACTGTTGGAAATCCACATACAAAAGGGAAAAAAGAATAACAACCTCAGTTTAAACCTCACAGATTACACAAAAATTAATTCAAAACGTATCCTCCTTTAAACATGAGATGTAGAACATTAAACTTTTAGAAGATTATATAGGATAAAATATTTGAAACCTAAGGCATGGTAAAAATTTCTTAGAAATGAAACAAAACACATGATTCAAAAAGGAAAAACAGTGATAAATTGGTTTTCATCAAAATTAAAACATTTGTTTTGCAAAAGACTATGTGAAGAGGATGAAAATACAAACTGTAGATTGGGGGAAAATATTTGCAAACTGCATACCTGACAAAAGACAGGTGTCTGACATCTATAAAGAACTCTCAAAGCACACCATTAAAAAATTAAATAAAAAATTACCACCTCCTCAAACTTAAAAATCCAATAGAAAATGGGCAAAAAACATGAAGACATGTCATTGAATAGGATGCACCGATGGCAAGTAAACACATGAAAGATATTTAACATCACTATCATTAGGGAAATACAAATTAAGACCATGATGAGATATCACCACATACTCATCAGAACAGTTAAAATAAAAAATAACTACAGGGCTTCCCTGGTGGCACGGTGGTTGAGAGTCCGCCTGCCGATGCAGGAGACATGGGTTCGTGCCTCGGTCTGGGAAGATCCCACATGCCCCGGAGTGGCTGGGCCCGTGAGCCATGGCCGCTGAGCCTGCGCGTCTGGAGCCTGTGCTCTGCAACGGGAGAGGCCACGGTAGTGAGAGGTCCGCATACCGCAAAGAAAAACAAAACAAAACAAACAAACAAAAACCCTTGGGTTCAAAAGGTAACATGTTGTATAATCTCATATAGATTAAAAAAAGAAAAGATTAGTGATGATCAGGGATTAGGGATGGTATAAGAAAGGAAGGTGGGTGTGATGATAAAGTTGTAGCATGAGTGAGATCTTCATGGCTATGGAGTAGTTCTATATCTCCAACTTGGTGGTGGTTGGAATAATCCACACCTATGCTAAAGTGACATAAAACCATGCATATACATTGTACCAAGTTCAATTTCCTGGTTTTGAGATTGTATTATAATTATGTAAGATGTAATCCACTAGAGGATTCTGAGCACCTTTTACCTCTGTAATATTTTTACAATTTCTTGTGAATCTATAATTATTTCAAAGTAAAAGGTTTAAAAACAATAGCCAGATTAAAGTAACACAGTGCGTATAGAGGGACAAAGATAAGGATGACAGCTGACTTAACTTGGAAATAATGCAAGTCAGTAGATGGATAAGCAACATCTTTAGTTGTTTCTTTTTTTTTCTTTTCTTTTAGTTCTACTTTCAATGTTTCATTTTTTTCCTTCAGGGTTTTTTAAAGTTATATGGGAGTATAGTTGATTTACCATGTTGTGTTTCAGGTGTACACCAAAGTGATTCCGTTATACATACACATATATTCTTTTTTTTTTTCAGATTCTTTTCTCATATAGGTTATCACAGACTATTGAGTAGAGTCCTTGTGTTATACAGTAGGCCCTTGTTGGTTATCTTATGTATAGTAGTGTGTGTATATTAATCCCAAGCTCCTGATTTATCCCTGCCCCCGCCCACACCCAAGTTTCCCCTTTGGTAACTATAAGTTTGTTTTCGATGTCTGTAAATCTGTTTCTGTTTTGTAAATAAATTCATTTGTATCCCTTTTGCACTGTGCATATAAGTGATATATGGTATTTGTCTTTCTCTGTCTGACTTACTTCACTTAGCATATAATTTCTAGGTCCATTCATGTTGCTGCAAATGGCATTATTTCATTCCTTTTTGTGGCTGAGTGATATTCCATTGTATATATGTCCCACATCTTCTTTGTCTATTCCTCTGTTGATGGACATTTAGGTTGCTTCCATGTCTTGCCTATTGTAAATATTGCTGCAATAAACATTGGGGGACCTAGTCACACTTAAAAGCTTTTGAAAAATGAAGGAAACCACAAACAAAAAGAAAAGACAACCACAGAACGGGAGAATATATTTGCAAATGAAGCAGCTGACAAGGGATTAATCTCCAAAATATACAAACAGCTCAGCAGCTCTATGTCAAAACAAAACAAAACAAAACAAATGGCCCAATCAAAAAATGGGCAGAAGACCTAAATAGACATTTCTCTAAAGAAGACATACAGATGGTCAATAAGCACATGAAAATATGCTCAACATCACTAACTATTAGAGAAAGGCAGATCAAATCTACAATGAGGTATCACTTCACACCAGTCAGAATGGCCATCATCAAAAAATCTACAAACAATAAATGCTGGTGAGGGTGTGGAGAAAAGGGAACACTCTTGCACTGTTGGTGGGAATGTGAATTGGTGCAACCATTATGGAGCACAGTATGGAGGTTCCTTAAGAAACTAAAAATAGAATTGCCATATGATCCAGCGACCCCACTCCTGGGTATATATCCAGAGAAAACCATAATCTGAAACGCAACATCTTTAAAGCACTGAAAGAAAAAAGAATCTGTCAAATTTTAGCCCGATTAAATATCTTGAAAAACCAGACTTTTTAGACAGGCAAAACTGAAAGAATCAGCACCAACACACCTATCCTGCAAGAAATGCTAAAGGAAGTCCTATAGGCAGATGGAGATCTGTGTCTACATAAGGGGTTAAAGAATGTCAGCAATGGAAACTGCAGGGGGCAATATTAAAGGCATGTTTTTCTTACTACTTAAATCTCTTTAAAAAATCTTTACTGTTTGAAGAAAAAATAGTAACAAAGTATTATGAGGTTTATACCATTTGTAGAAGTAAAATAAATGACAAAAATAGTGCAAAACCTGGAAGGAACAAGATGAAAGTACCTTTGACTCTTGGCCGCTGTAGGGGTTAGGGGAACTGACCCTCCTTGAAGTCAAAAATCCATGTGTAACTTTACAGTTGACTCTCTGTATCTGTGGATCTACATCCTTGGAGACAACCAGCTGAGGATCCTGTAGTCACGTAGGTATTTATTGAAAAAAGCTGCAAAGAGTGGACCCACACAGTTCAAACCTGTATTGTTCAAGTCAACTCTATATTGTTGTAAGGTTTTTACACTCTAGGAGAATAGTTGAAGGTAGACCATAAGAGAATAAAGATCTGTACTATAACCACAAGGTAAGTACAAAAACAACACAACTGTAAATTATAGGTAAGTCAATAAAAGAGATAAATGCACTCACAAAAATAATCAATTAATCCAAATAAAGGGAGTAAAAGAAAACAAAGGGATCCAGAAACAGGGCAAATAGAAAACAAATAGCCAAATGGTAGATTAAATCCCAACCATATCATAATTTCATTAAATACAAATGATCTGAATACCCAATTAAAAGGCAGCCGTTATCAGAGCAAATAAAGAAGCAAACAATCACTTTATCTTGATGCCACTCCCCCGTTCTTCTGCACATCCTTCTCTCTCCTCCCTGAGCACTCAGATCCCGAGGGCAAGATGGCAGAGGGGTTAAAAGGCTTTGCTACCAAGAATCAGCAAATAGGCTTCCGTTCTGTGGTTTACTGCCATGTGCCTCTAGGGATGTCAGGCAGCCTCTCTAGGAATTAGATTCCTTAACTTCTCATCTTTAAAACATATTGGGGGACTTCCCTGGTGGTCCAGTGGGTAAGACTCCGTGCTCCCAATGCAGGGGGTCTGGGTTCGATCCCTGGTCAGGGAACCAGATCCCACATGCATGCTGCGACTAAACATGCCACAACGAAGATCCTGCCGGCTGCAGCTAAGACCCAGTGCAGCCAAAATAAATAAATATTAAAAAAAAAAATCGGAAGCAGAGCATTCTTTGCTCATTCAGCCCTTCGAGAAATATTCATGGAGCATGGCTGTGCCTCTCCAGGCAACAGGGACAGGGCACAGCAAAGCCAGTGCTTGCCCTCTGAGACAGAAGAGCCCTCCCAATGGGTGGCCTAGGAGCAGGTGTCCTGGGGGAGTGAGAGTGGCCTGTGCACGCCCGGTAAGAGCCTTCCTTGCAGAGGGTCCCGCTGCACCTGTGAAGCGAGGGCATTGTTGGTTTAGGGGAAGCTGGAGGTCAGGGAGGGAAGGGGAAGGGAGTGAGAGGGACCAAGGCCATGCTGAACTCTGCAGACCCCTGACAGCTTCAAGCTGTGCCTCCCCATGTGTATCTTCCAGACCAGGGCGAGTCCCCTGGAGTGCACTTTCCCCCCCAACACCAATCACTGCTCTTTACACACAGTAGTTCCGCTACAGAAAGATTTTTCTACCTTGGTGATTACACATTTCTTTCTTATAAGAAATTGGATTTGGAGCAATTATTTCTATTTCTAGTTGTTTCTAATTGCAGTTCCCTATCTGGAAATCAATGTATAGTTTCCACGTTTTGCACTTGGCTCTGAATCCAGCCCACGCTGGGACTGAATTTCAGTTTGGCACTAAATGAAACAAATCAGGGGTGAGGACGATCTGAAGGGAGTGTACGTGCGTGTGTGTGTGCGCGCATAGGTGTGTGTGCACAAAGTCCCTGTACATAGCTGTGTGCCGTGTGCCACGTACCTGTGTGTGTGTGGGGTGTGCACGGTGAATGTGTGTCCTGACCGTGTATATGTTGTGTGTATGTGCACATGTGTGTATCTAGGGGGTTGGTGACAGTGGCACTTCTGCATAGTTTTCTGCACAGTTTTGCTCCCAATGGTCCCGGTGCAGGTTGCTAAGAAAGTCCATCCTGGGATATTTTGACTTCAGGAGAGCTATTTTGTGTTCCAGAATTTATGCCACTCCATGAAAACACTGAAGACATCAAAGGCAGCAAGCATTTCTACCTGTGGGCCTGGGGGAGCCACCTGCGTGGTCAAGAAGACAAGGTTTCTGTCTCTGAGCATCTCCAAGGACAGCCCGACTCTGAGCTTGTGGTCAGCCCACCGTCTCCGCCTCTGCTTTCCGTCTATCAGCCCAGACACTAGGGGTCTCTCACCAGCTCTAAGCCAATAGCAGAGGAACGGATCTGATTATCTCTGCACACTAACGAAGAGCCCATATTATGCAAATGTGGGTGATGATGACAGCGAGTTTTCCATTGCAGATTTATTCCCCAAGCCCAAAATAAGCTTTCACCATGCCAGGGGGCTGCTCTAACACACGGAAGATAGGAAAACTCATTTCGGAAAGAATGCGTCCGAGGAAAAAAAAATAATTAAGCTCCTTGGAATTAATTTGAGGCCTTTCATATTTATCTTTTCTGACTCATTATTGAAAGTTAGAGGAACCAATCAACGCTATTTTTTTTTATTCTAGCAAATTAAGAAACGAAAGAAACAGTAACCCCAGTGGGAATGAAATACCATTTGTATTCAGGGTTCTTTGGACGTGGCAAATCCAGGCACATGGCGATGCCACCTCCTGCTCCAACCTGTCCTTGTCCACCAGGCACAACTGGACACTGGGGGTGGCAGCCCCTCCTGCTGGGGAGCAGCCTCCTGAGGGGCTCCCCCCCAGTGGCGAAGCATCCACTCTGGGCCATGGCCCTGCTCCCCATTCCTGAGGCAAAACCAAACCAGTTTATTACTTGTGAGGCCACTTTTAACGTCCATGGTCAGCTTAGGTGTTTTTCCTCCTTTTCTCTGTGGAAGAACAGGAAGACGGAGCTTGAGAGCACATAGTCATGCAGCCGTCCTGCACTGGGGGGACCGGAGGCCCAGGGGTGGGGGTCCAGGGGAGAAGTATTGGGACCAGGTGGGCGCACGCAGGATGCTGCGCTGTCATCCGTTTCCTCACCGGCATCTTAGCACCACCCACCTGCTGTCCAGTCATATCAAATTGAGGAAAGGCCTCCCCTTTGAGGCCAGATGTTATCTGGGTTCCAGGAGTTGTGAGACCTCGGGACCCCGGATCTGTGCTGAGTCTGCCCATGAACGCGGTTCTCCACACACAGATCCACCTGCCCGGACGTGCTCTCACCTGGCCCGAGGGTCTCTGTGTCCCAGGACCCCTGTCTTGAAGTGGCAGGAACCCAACCCAGACTGGCCACAGACTCAAAGATAAAAGGAGTTTGCTGGTCGGTTGCAGAGACGTACTGTGGTCACTGTGGGTCCGAGCTTGAAGGCAGGTGCAGACTTGGGCTCCCCCGTCTGACCACTGCCTCCCTGACTGTGGACCTGTGGCCAGGACGGCCAGGTGAGCAGTTCGGGGAGGAAATTCCTCCCACTGCCCACCTGGCCGCTGCTCAGTGAGGTTCCCAAGGTCTTGGCATGAGTCCAACGCCCATTGCCTTTGGCCTGACCCTGGTCCTAGTCTATGGTTCCTTGTGAGTTTAGACTCACCGTGACTCTGGCGGACCCTCTCACCTCCCCTGCTTCTACAGATGTGGCCGCAGCTGGTGCCCGACATCACTCGGACTCTCCCCGTGGTGCCCACAGCTGGCCTCCCCTCATCTCGGTCCCTTGCTCAGCTCACTTTAGGGGGTGGCATTTTGGGAAGGTGCCCAGATAATTCACTCTCTGTCCGTCTCTGCTGAAGCTTAGGCAGAGGAGCTGTGGCCTGGCGGGGATGTTTGAGGGGAACCCTCCCCTTCCTGCTGGTGGAGCTCCTCCTCTGAGCAGCCTGAGTCGGATGCCAGGCCGTCATCTCTTTCCTCCAGCTGTGTTTTCTGCCTGGACCCTGGAATTCACCTGCTCCATGTGTGGCATTTACCTGATGCTGTTCTTTCATCAGGCTTGCCCGATATTTAATGAGCGCTTTTGATATGCAGATTTAGAAATTTCTCCAGGCCTGGAAAGTGTTTGAGTTATGTCTTTGAATATGGCTTATGTCCCAGGAAAACCGGCAACGGTTCCTGTTCGCCACCAGAATGCAATCCATCTTCCTCACCGCGGTCCTTCCTTCACCACGGGCCTGGATGGAAGTGAGGGGAGCTCAGACTGAGCCCTCCCTCCTTCCACGGCCCGATCCCCCTGCTCCAGCCACTGGGGACGCCTCAGACCTCCAAGCTGGCCCATCAGTCGAGGAGGCCGAGGTCTCTGAGTTCTCTGTGTCAGGAGAGCTCTCCCCACTTCGCATGGCTGCCTTAGAACTTTCCAGGGCGTCCTAGCTGGAGGGATGCTAGCCCCACCCCCAGCTCCAGCCACGGTGCTTCACTTTGTCTTCACAGCTTGGATCAGCTCAATAACTGAAATTATCTTGTGTCTTTGTTCCCATGATTTTAGCAGTGTTCCCTCCCCCCATCTCCCCCAACCCCCGCCTTGGGGGCAGGGCTCTGTCTCCCTTGGTCCAGGGCTCTGTCTGGTGCCGAGACCACCTGACAGGTAGCAGGCCTCCCTGCAACCTGAAGGGGCTGCTTTACTAGCTCAGCTGCAGAACCACAGTTTTCTAAGGTTCCATAACGCTTATGTGTACCGGTGTAACTCTGGATTCTTCTGCAACAACACCCATTTGTATTCTCACTGGGCTAAGAAGCGTTGAGTCTGTTCATTGCTGTTTTACTGCATTTTCCAGTTCTGACACACCCGGCTTGGTTTTAGAATGTCACTCCCCTTTCTCTGGGGGTCCCTGTACGTTTTCTTGCCTCCCCACCTGTTCCTTACCAATAAGAGCACCTGAGAGGCCAGCTGAGCTCCTGCTTCCTGCAGTCAGCCGTTTAACAAAACATGGTGTTGACTTAAAAAAAATGTACAACGTGAGAGTTGCAAGTTAAGCTTTATTGGGGGCCAAATGAGGATGATAGCACAGGAGACAGCCTCTCAGACAGCTCTGAGAAACTGATCCAAAGAGGCAGTGGGGAGGTCAGTATATATGTGACTTTGGTGAAGGGGGAGTCCATGCAATCAAGCACATATTTTTTGCAGAAGGTTTCTGCTAGTCATGAGAAGCAGATGTCACCTTGAAGGAATTTCGTTATCTTCTAGATATGAGGAGATGCAAGAAATGATCTCATAAAATCAGCTCCTGAAAGTATCTAACTATCTGAAGGCCTGTGCTGACAGTTTTTCCTGGAGCACAGAGGGCCTCCTCCCTGATCTCCACTCTGAACTCCTTTCAGGGGTGTGGAAGGTCAGCAGCTGCACCGGCTCATGATTTAGTCCTTGTAGAGGTAGCTGGCGAGTGCCAATTTGTAGTTGAAAATGGTCTTCCCCCACCTCCTTCAGGAGATACTGTTTTCAGGTACGTATATAGGGTAGTTGGCTGGTTTCCAGTTTCTCCAACTTAAAGAGCCTTTGCCACTTGTCTGAGGTCTCCTTCGGAGAACTAATTCCCACCTGACATTAAACTATCCATTTATCTCCTTATGTATTAATTCCCTGCCACCAACTCCAGCAACGAATAAGTAAGTCAATGAGTCCATGGATGGGGGGTAACGCCTGCTCTGCTGGTACAGGATGCTTTCCCATGGTCCTAGGACCTATGTCCTCATCATAGGCAAAGGACTGTCCTCTCCAAGCAACCACACTGTACATTCCAGGCAGCCTCTTGTGATGAGGGAGAGAGGGAGGGAAGGAAGGAAGGAAAGAAGAAAGGAAGGAAGGAAGGAAAGAAAGAAAGAAGGAAGGAAAGGAAGAAAGAAGGAAGGAAAGAAAGAAAGAAGGAAGGAAAGAAGGAAGGAAGGAAAGAAAGAAAGAAGGAAGGAAAGGAAGAAAGAAGGAAGGAAAGAAAGAAAGAAGGAAGGAAAGAAGGAAGGAAGGAAAGAAAGAAAGAAGGAAGGAAAGGAAGAAAGAAGGAAGGAAAGAAAGAAAGAAGGAAGGAAAGAAGGAAGGAAGGAAAGAAAGAAAGAAAGAAGGAAGGAAGGAAATAAAGAAAGAAGGAAGGAAAGAAGGAAGGAAGAAACAAAAGAAGGAAGGAAGGAAGGAAGGAAAGAAGGAATGAAGGAAATAAGGAAAGAAGGAAGGAAGGAAATAAAGAAAGAAGGAAGGAAGGAAGGAAGGAAGGAAGGAAGGAAAGAAGGAAGGAATTATAAATTAGTTATTCATGAGGAAGAACATTTCAGCACCTCACCAACCACCGAGATGCAGCCTCAGACCTTCAGTTGATGCTCAGACTGCTGTAGGCTTGATGTTTGAGGTGGGCAGACTCTCCAGGGCCCGCCGTGATCCCTACCTCCCACTGTGGCCCCCCCTTGAGTGTGGGTAGGCCTCTGACTGGCTTTAACCCATAGAATACAGCAGAGATGATGGGGCATCACTCCCATGATGATGTTACTTAAGACTGTGGGGGACCTTCACCTCACTAACTTAGAAACAGCCATGTGTGAGCTGTCCTAAGGAGAGGGCCACATGGCAGGACTGTGGGCAGCCTCTGGATGACAGGCTATGAGAGACTGAGGCCCAGTGGGACTGCCTACAAGGGGCTGAATGCTGCCAACAACCAGGTGAACTTGGAAGCAGATCCGCCCCCAGTCGACCCTCAGATGAGACTGCAGCCCAGCCTGACAACTCCCTGCTGCCGTGTGAGGACCCGGCTGGACTGGGCCCTGAACCACAGCATCCATGCAGAGCCCCAGCACTGTCCCTCCCGACCTGCCCATCCACCTGCCACCCTCAGGGACCTGAGAGGAGCTTTCCTCTAAAGCATCCCTCCCCTCATGCTTACTGCCCCTTCAGGCCAGTGGGTGTCTGGGGTTCAGGCTCTCCTCTGAATATTCATATGCCTTTAAAGGATGATTTGCTGGTCTGGTCTGTACGCAGCAAAAAACGTCTCAGTATTTCAGCCATTGAGACTATGGAGGCTTTCACATACTTGTATTTTCTGGGTTACATTTGCTTTTTTTCACAGTTGGATGGGGGAGGAAAGGGTCAAACATGTGCCTTCAAGCATTTTCCCAGAACTTTAGAAAATCTATACAGTGTCTAGTCTGGTAACAGAGAGAGAAATCTGAAATTAAATACCTAGATTATCAGACTCTGAAGGACAACCATCCAAAAGTGAGTGAAACCAAACCTTTTATTATTGGTTTTTTCTTTATTTGCATATTCTTGTTGGGGAGACAGTTATGAAGATGATAATAATAATTATCATTATTGTTATTTTGTACAGCATTTATTGATCATTTCCTATATGATGGACTCTCTGAGGATAGACAGATCAGAGGAGTTGACTTCCTTTTTAATCCCTCTATCAGTTTGGCCGAAATCTGTAAATACACACTTCATAGACTGCCTGAAACTGCTTGATCCTCTGTGGGTTTATCGCTTACCACTGAATAGATCCTGCATAGTGGGAAATCACGCCTGCGATTCAGCTGACTCAGAGCAAAGGGCCCCCCTGTACCCACAGCCCAGCCGCGAGAACAGAGGCATTCGGCCTTTACTCAAAACAGCCCCAGACCTATCGATCTTAGGACCAAATGTTTCCACAATAAACATCTCTCTTGAAAGTTCTGTGTAAATTGAATTTTTATAAATCAAATCGTATTGTAAAGCCAGTAAGGGAAAAGGCTGTTTATGGGAAACTTGTTTGCCTTCCTTTACAAGTGGAGGAAAACCATGCCATGGATAAGGGACCTTAGTTAACATTATTTGTAAAGCCTTTTTAATCATTTTCATAATATTGTTTGCTTCTTTTTTTAAGGGGGTCACTAGTTCTCTGATTCTACATTTGGAACATTAATGAAGCGGTGAACTTGTTTGCATCCCAGGGAAAGGTCTGCAATTGTGGAGATTTATCACACATTGATCAAGTGCTGATGGACGCCACGGCTGCTGGCTCTGGACCCCACTTTGAGAATTGCTGCATCTGTGAATAAATGAAAGTCCTTCCCTTCCTGGCAGTTTATATTCTCCATAGAGCTGCATGTTCCTTTTCTGGCCCTGATTATTGATTGGCAGTGAGCAAGGAGCCAGCCTGCCCTGTGACCGTGTACAAACTCATAAAGAAGGGACGGCATACCTTTCTTACCATGTCACGGGGACTTGGTGATCAGCATGTCAAAGTTTCTCAGTAAGAAGATATTCATGTATTATTTTTTGATATTAGAAACGATGACAGGCAGAAATTCCATTTGATTTGCTGGAAAAACACTAAGTAGAGACTGTGTAGAGGTGGGTTGGGGTTCTGAGTCTGCAGCGTCTGTCAATCTCAGTCATCACGTTCCTGCTTGGACACTCAGTTCCTTCTCTATGGAATGCATTTATTTATTCACTCGTTTCCACAGGTAATATTGAGCACTTACTAGGCACCATGAACTTTGTGAGCTAAGGGGAATAGAGAAGAGAACGTTTCACATGGCGTCCCAGTTTCAAGGAATTAGAATGTAGCAGGAAAAAAAGCAAATAATCAGATGACTAATTTTAATGGCAATCAGTGTCAGGGTAAACAATTCATTGGAGCCATGACTCGCTGGAGGGATCAAATCACAACTTCCTTTCTGTCTCTCAAGGCTCCTTTAATTATCAATGGGGGAGGGATCCTGCCCTCTGCCCCAGTACAACTCAGGTCCCATGACTTTTCTGCTCAGTAAAAACGGACCTTATACTCCAAGTCAAAAAACACAGTTTTGATTTAGAAATTAACATGCCTATTCTGTATATTATTTAACACTTTATTCCTAGGTAACATTTCCCCATTCCCTGCACCTACCCCTATGCTAAGGCTGCTAGTGGTTGGGCCTTTGGGCAAGGAGGCCTTCATCGGGGTCCAGTCAAAACCGGAAGCCATTCCAGGTTCTTCAACCAAGGATTTCTGAGTCTATGAAGAGGGCCCAATGTGGAAACTGGGTGAGAAAGCATGACTTTCCATTGTGGGCTCTAACATCAGGTTTCTGCTCACCAGAATGTAGAGTTTTTCTATGTAGAGTTTTTTCTTTATAGAGTTTTAATATTTAAATAACATTCAGTGAGCTTTCCATGTATTGCGTCTTAAAGACATCATGGGGAGTAGTCACCACTAACTATGCCTGTGGTAAAAAGTGGTCCACGCTTTGTCCCTTCTGCCCATTGTGGCAACGTCTCTTTTACTCAGGTGTTGCCTTCTGGTCTCTCCTTCTCAGGATTCTATCATCCCTCTTCCACGGTGGTACCACCTCCCCCCTGCAACTGGCATCTCAAGCTGGCCAAGAGTGTGTCAAGAGCACCGCTGCCCCTCCAGCAAAGACATTTCTTAGCAAGTGTCTTCAGGACTCTCTCAGGGAGGGCCATGGAGAAATGCGAGCACACATAACAAATCCACTCCAGCATCCTCGGTGTTCTCAGCCATTTATTTCCTTTTTCTACATTATGCCAGGGAAGATTTGGCATCTCCAGTTAGGTCGTCTGTGGTCCAAGTTTTAATCAAGCAATGAATCGAGAAAACTGGTAGAAACTCCTTCAGCTTCTTGAGCTAATGCATTAAATCCAGACTCTCTGGTGAATACACTGCTACTGGTAAATTCGGTTTCATCCCAATTTACCTTCCTTCCTTTTTGATCTGACACCCCTCAAATTCATTTCCACACAACTCCTCGTATTTCTGCTGGTGAAAATTAGCAAGCTCTCATGATTCTTTCATACTATTAACTCCCTCCTCCATGTCAGACATAATACTTGCCTCCTACTGAAGGATGGAGAGACCCAACTCTAGTTATAGATTGAAGGGGTGAGGAGGGTGGGTTTGGGGAGGACAGGCATCTCCTTGCAAGTCACCTCCCTCAGGTGAGCATATTGCAATATCTTTACACAAAGCTGAGTTCACTAGACTACTCAGACTCAGCAAGAGGAACTACTTCTGATGGAAATGGACCCTCAAAGATGCTAAAGGTTCTCAACTTTATCTAAGTCCATCCAAATGCACTCATTGCAACACTGAAAGTCCTATTTATTTCCGGTCAATTCTTTAACTTACACGTAAGAGTTAGTAGTCTTGTGAATTCAGCTTATAATTCTGTAACCTGTGCGATTATACTTTATTCCTGATTTTTAACAAACTCCTCACTGCAGCTACAAAAAACAAAAGGTTATTTTAGGGCTACCCTGGAATCTCTCTGGTTCTCTGACCGTGACAAATTGAGACTTTATAACTCTGAGTTATTATTTTTTCTAGAATCTTTACAACGTAGTAAAGGGAAAATTCTTAACCCATAATCCTTGTATTATCTTTACCACAATTATGGCTGAGTGAAGCCACCACGTGACTGCAGCACTGGGTTCTACAGGTACTGCGTCGTGGTCAACAACAGGAGATTCTTTCCTTCTGATGCCTTAACTCGCCGTGGATTTAACTGTACCTGATTTATCAGTGCAAATGAGCTCAGCGTTACATTTAAGGCCAAGGATGTGACCAAGTCAATTCCAGCATCCCATCTTTGAGAGTCTATGTCCTGAGCTTCTGGAACTAAATGTTATAACATCCAGGATTCACTCAAGGAAACACAAGCTGCACAGGCATTTCAGCAGATGAGATTTAACATAGGGAATTGGCTACACAGGTATTAGAGGGCTGAAAAAGCCAACAGAGACACTGTAGCAAGTCATAAATAAGAATTGAAGTTAAAAAAAATACAACACCACTCCTAGAACTGGGGGACCAGCAAGGCAGAGGCTGGATTATTAGATCCTAGGAGCCCTGAGCAGTCCCATGGAGCTGGGGGTCAAACTTGGAGGACAGAGTACATTCCAGCTGCTGCTGTACCTCTGAGGGAGCCCCTCCCCCTCCAGGCCCCCCACCCCCCAGGGCATAAGGCAGCATTTGCCTGCCTGCTTCCTGGACTTGTGTGTAGGATCTGTGTGAACATTAGAGAGAACAGAACTGGAAAAGTAAGAGTTGGTGGTTGGCCAAGAAGGTGAAATTTTCTCTCCAAAGAGAAGAAAGACAAGAGCTCAGAGAATCTGGGTGATTTTGAAGTTAGAAGGTGAGGATGAAGGAAAAAGAGCGTTTTTTTTTTTTGTTTTTGTTTTGCAATAAAATTGCTTTACAATGTTGTGTCAGTTTCTCCTGTACAATGAAGTAAATCAGCTCTATGTATACCTAAATCCCCTCCCTCTTGGACCTCCCTCCCACCCCCCCATCCCACCCATCTAGGTCATCACATAGCACCTAGCTGAGCTCCCTGTGCCATACAGCAGGTTCCCACTAGCTATCTATTTTACACATGGTAGTGTATTTATGTCAACCCTAATCTCCAATTTGTCCCACCCTCCTCTTCCCCCACTGTGTCCACATGTCTGTTCTCTATGTCTACATCTCTATTCCTGCCCTGCAAATAAGTTCATCTGTACTATTTTTCTAGATCCACATATATGCATTAATATATGATATTTGTTTTTCTCTTTCTGGCTTATTTCACTCTGTATGACAGACTCTAGGTCCATCCACATCTCTAAAAATGACCCAGTTTTGTTCCTTTTTATGGGTGAGTAATATTACATTGTATATATGTACCACATTTTCTTTATCCATTCATTTATCATTGGACATTTAGGTGTTTCCCATGTCCTGGCTATTGTAAATATGCTGCAATGAACACTGGGGTACATGTCTCCTTTTGGATTATGGTTTTCTCAGGGTATATGCCCAGTAGTGGGATTGCTGGGTCATATGGTAATTCTATTTTTAGTTTTTTAAGGAACCTCCATATTGTTATCCATAGTGGCTGTATCAATTCACATTCCCACCAACAGTGCAAGAGGGTTCCCTTTTCTCCACACCCTCTCCAGCATTTATTGTTTGTAGATTTTTTGATGATGACCATTCTGACTGGTGTGAGGTGATACCTTATTGTAGTTTTGATTTTCATTTCTCTAATAATTAGTGATGTTGAGCATCTTTTCATGTGCCTCTTGGCCATCTGTATGTCTCCTTTGGTGAAATGTCTATTTAGGTCTTCTGCCCACTTTTTAATTGGGTTTTTGTTTTTTTGATATTGAGCTCCATGAGCTATTTGTATATTTTGGAGATTAATCTTTTGTCTGTTGCTTCATTTGCAAATATTTTCTCCCATTCTGAGGGTTGTCTTTTCATCTTGTTTATGGTTTCCTTTGCTGTGGAAAAGCTTTTAAGTTTCATTAGATTCCATTTGTTTATTTTTGTTTTTATTTTCATTACACTAGGAGGTGGGTCAAAAAAGATCTTGCTGTGGTTTATGTCAAAGGGTGTTTTTCCTATATTTTCCTCTAAGAGTTTTATAGTGTCTAGCCTTACATAAAGAGGTTTTTGAAGTTAATAGCCCATTATGGCAAGAATATTGAGGGCAGAAGCAAAGAGAACATTTTGAAGGCATTTTGCAGTCAATTAAGAATTTACTTCTGGACTTCCCTGGTGACCGCAGTGGTTAAGAATGCACCTGCCAATGCAGGGGACCTGGGTTCGATCCCTGGTTCGGGAAGATCCTACATGCCACGGAGCAACTAAGCCCGTGCGCCACAACTACTGAGCCTGTGCTCTAGATCCTGCAAGCCACAACTTCTGAGCCCATGTGCTGCAACTATTGAAACCCGTGTGCCTAGAGCCCATGCACCTCAACAAAGAGTAGCTCCCTCTCACTGCAACTGGAGAAAGCCCATGCGCAGCAATGAAGACTCAACACAGCCAAAAAAAAGAATATACTTCCAACTGTCTGATATTCTTTGAGAGAAATAACAGCAAGGGTTTGAATCAAATTGAGATTGTTGTTAATTTCTTTCTTTGGACCTCAGGTGCAGGGAGGGTTCCTCACGTCCTTGGTTCATAGGTAGCTCATTACCATCCTTTGTTCAAGCAAGGCTCACCTCTTCATTTTATTCAGTAGTTTTCACCTCCATGGCTTAGTCTCACAGCCATTCTTGCCTCTTGACCCGGCATCCGCACTGATGTGTTTGATATATGCGATTATATAGCTGTGTGACTTTGAAAAATAGTGTGTGTATGTATGCACATATAAAAATACGTTAAAGTTTATGTAAAACAGCGTGCTATATATCTCATTTGGTTTTGTACATTTTAAACAAAACATCATGTATTTAAGCTTCTTCTTTGCTGCTCTATAACTCATAATCATGGGCTCTGGCTGCTGCATTGAAGGTTGTTATATATCTTGCAACGTTAGTTAGTCAAGCCCCAGAAATAGACATGCAGGCGTCCTAGAAACCCCAATACTTCCAGGGACCCAAGTCTGTGTGTGAATTTCTCTAGGATTTGTATAGGCGGGTAATAAACATATTATTTCTTTGTTTTTATTAAATTGAGATATAAAATGTACAATTCAGTGGTTTTTAGTATGTTCACAAGTATATACACCTCACCACAATCTAATTCCAGGACATCTTTATTACCCCATAAGGAAACCCTACACTCATCACCAGTCACTTCCCGTCTCCCCCCACCAGTCACAGATTTACTTTCTGATTGAATTTGCCTGTATTTATTTCCTTTTGAAGATTTTGTTTATTAACTTATTGACCTTCAGGTGACAGAAGTTAAATTAATCAATATCTCAGTTCATAAAACATGAGCCTATTTTTTTCCTTTCTTTCTTCCTTTTTTTCCCTTAAATAATCCATTTCCTCTCAGATCCTACCCCCTCTTTCCCTTTCATCGACACTCATTAAGATGTTTCATGTTAACTATGTTTGGTGTTAACTATGATAAATGATTATACTTATGAAATATAGAATTTTTTTTTGCACATTTTAAAATGTACCCAGTGGTATTGTTCTATAGTTTCTTATGTTCTTGTTCAACTCTACAGTTTGGGAATCAGAGAGATGGTGTAGTGTAGTGGTTCAGACTAGTTCTGTCTAAATCTCATTCCCCATGGAAAAGAACTAGAGCCCACTGAAGAAATTGCTCATTTCCAAGTTTGGGGCAGAAAGTATTAAGAAGAGCCTGGATTATCTCTTGAGACTTGACAGCCGAGAAGCTATCAAAGACAACCTGAGTCACATAAGAAGTACTCAGAAAATGAATTTGAAGTCAATGAAGATATTAACTGCCATGCGTTGGAAAACATCACATAGATTTAAATTTAAATTTTTGAGCTCATAATAATACTGAAAAAAATAACTCATTGATCAACTTTGGAGGATACTAGGAATTAAATGCATTTAACTTGAAAACTGGGAAATATTGAGAAAGTATCAACGTTTGCTTTGCTTGACTTGTTTGACTTTACCTCAAGGTCACCAAGGAGTTGATGAGAAGAAGTCTGTCTTTATAAAATGATTACACCTAGGGCTTCCCTGGTGGCGCAGTGGTTGGTAGCCTGCCTGCTGATGCAGGGGACGCGGGTTCATGCCCCGGTCCGGGAGGATCCCACATGCCGTGGAGCGGCTGCGCCCGTGGGCCATGGCCACTAGGCCTGTGCGTCTGGAGCCTGTGCTCCGCGACGGGAGAGGCCACGGCGGTGAGAGGCCCGCGTACCGCAAAAAAAAAAAAAAAAATGATTACACCTAATGAGCAATGATCATCCATAGCTGCCGATATCACAACATAAGTGGCAACCAGACACTTTGTAGCTTCTGCTAGAAATGCAAAATATCATCTATGAAACACTCTTGCAAAAACAAAAAATAACACCTAAATCTGATCAAGCTTCTAGACTTACCAATTTCCAGAAAATACAGGGGACATCTGAACATTCTAGATGCTTTCATCAGGATGCAATCAGCAAAATCTAGACTATGAGAAGCACTATAGGACAAACATCCTGGTTTCTTCAGCAAATCAGATTCATAGAGGGAAAAAAGTTGTGAGGGAGGACCCATCCAAATATTAAGAGGTTGACAGAGAAACCAGTTGCAATGTATGGCTGTATAAGTATATATATATATATATATATATATATATATATATATATATGTACAAATTACACTTACACAACCAAATAAATTGCTAAAAATCATTTCTAGAACAACCAGGGAAATGTGAACGCCAAGAGTATATTTGATGATAGTAAAACTTGATTGTTGAAAATTGTGGAGTAGGATTACAATATTGTGATATTTTCAAAAAGGGAAACCATATTTCTGAATAGCATACCATAGTACTTAAAGACTAAATGAGGTAATTTGCTTCAAAACTAATATGAAACAGGGTAAGGGTGAGGGCACAGAGGCAGAGAAGAAACGTGGTCAGCTGTGAATTGATTAACACAAAGTTGGGGGATGCCTGCAGTGCAGTTCATGATATTGTTCTATCTTTGTGTATATTTGAAATTTCTATAATAAAATTGAAAACAAGAAGAGTATAACTTCTGGGGAAAATCCTGATCCCAATTCAAACCAGCTGTTTCCTCGCTGTGTGATATGGCACTTACTTAAATTCTCAGCCTTCAGTTTCTTCATCCTTGAAGGAGAATATGATTATAAGTATCATAGATTTGTTTGAGAATATTTAATCAGTACACACAAAGCACATAGAGTACTGCTTGTCTTTCTCTCTGTGTACACCCAGCTCATTGCTCCTGACTTCTGCAAAGTGGTTCATCGAATGTCTTCAGTGAATTTTATTTGTCCATGCCTCCACAGCCACACTACAGCCATAATCAATAAATATCCTCATTTCTGTCCTTGTGCATGGGAGAGTACCTCATAGACACACAGAAATGAGAATGAGATTTCTGGATCATGGGGCAGTTGTAACCAAATTTCCCTGATAACTGCCAAATTGTTTGCCACTATGTCTGGATCTCCACAGAGAGTCCTGTCTCCCCACATCCTTGCTATCAGCTGGAATTATCTTCATTTTTCTGTGGTCTTGTTTTTAGGTAATTTCAGTATCTCTTTGCCTATTTCTTAGCCATTCAGTTTTGCTTCTGTAGGAATTGTCTGCCACATTCTTTGCCAATATTTCTATTAGTTTTCTTGGCTTTTTCCTTGTGGATTTTCAGAGGAGACTTGTATATTCAAGTTGTTATTCCATTGTCAGCTTTAGCTATTATAAGTAACTACTCTCGGTATTTCATTTGTTTGCATTCTTTGTCTAGGGCGTCATTTCTGAAAGAAAATCTAATTATGGTGTCCTCTCAATCTATCACTTTTTATCTGGAGATTTGTACTTTTCAAGACTTCACTAAGACTCATCCACACCAAAAGATTACAAATATAGTCCCACCACTTTCTCCCATCAGTTATACATTTTACATTTAGTGTTTTTGAAATTTGTATAGAATTTACTTGTGAACATGATACGAGGTAGATATTCAGCTGTGCTTTTCTCCATATCATTTTCTTTCAAACACAATCTATAAAACAACTCATTCTTTCCCCACTGGTTTGTAGTGAAGTGAATATGGATGCATGCATACATTTGTGAAGATTGTACCATCAGTGTGAAAGGTTCCCCCAGGCATAAAAAGTGGCAGAATGTATAACTTTATCATATTCCCGATTCACATAGGAACTCACAGGCATGTGATTGAATTCCATTTGCTTATCTCCACGTCCACACCATAGTCACCGTGCTATTGGTGTCTTTATGTTGGCTTTGGAGACTGTCACTGTGCCTAGTAGGATAATACATCCACCTTTGTTTCCTTTCCAAAACCTACTTAGTAATCTGTACATTTTCATTCTCCCATGTACATTTTTAGAATAAATGTGTTGACTTTATTTTAAAAAAATATATAATTTTGATAGGGGTTACATAAAGTTTTAGTGTACGGTAGAAACAATTAAGTTTTATAATGGTAAATTGCTTCCTCCTCGATCAAGGTTTCTTTCCATTTACTGTCCTTATTTTATGCTATTTAATAAAGTTTATCTTTTATCATAAATTATGTGCATTACTTTTAGAATAATTTTAGTTCTTTACAATGGTAATTGATACTGTGAAGTAAATCCCCTTTTCGTTGTATTATTACGTAATTCTGATGTAGAAGAATATTATTCATGTAAGTAAATTCATCTGCACCTTTGTTGAATTCTCTTAATAATTCTAACAGCATTACTTTTTATTCTGTGTTTCCAGTAGATGATCATATTATTTAATAACTTATACTTTTAGTATGAGTTTATAACATAAATTAGGGTTGAACTTTATCATATTGTTTTGAAGTATTTATTGATAGAACCATGTGCTTTTTTCTCTATTTGTTAATTATTGTGGTGTATTATCTTGGTGGATTTGTCTGTTACCAGGATAAATCCTGTCAACTATGTTGTGTTAATTTTGACATGCTTTTGGAGTTGGCTAGCTAATATAGGTATATGTCTGGAGATTTATATTAAACCCAATTAATCTACTTATGAAATCATCCTAATGTTTTACCTTTCTTTCTCAATACTTTATCTCAGTTTCTGAAAGAGTAGTGTTAAAATATTCCAGTATAATCATTGATAAATTTATTTTTCCAAATGTTTCCATTGTTTTTATCTATTTTGAAATTATATTAAATTCATATATGTTCAGGTTATTTGAAAATCTTAATTTTTATTGTTATATATATAGTATCTCTTTTCCTTGGAATACCTTTAGTCTTATATACACTGTAACTTGTATTACCCTGACTTTTTTTTTTTAATGTAGCTGCTCTTTGTTTTTATTTATTTATTTAGTTTAAACTTATTTATTTATTTTATTTTTGGCTGTGCTGGGTTTTCATTGCTGCACACAAGCTTTCTGTAGTTGTGGCAAGCAGTGGCTACTCTTCGTTGTGGTGTGTGGGCTTCTCATTGTGGTGGCTTCTCTTGTTGCAGAGCACAGGCTCTAGGCACATGGGCTTCAGTAGTTGTGGCATGGGAACTTCAGTAATTGTGGCTCGTGGACTCTAGAGCACAGACTCAGTAGTTGTGGTGCAGAGGCTTAGTTGCTCCGCAGCATGTGGCATCTTCCTGGACCAGGGTTCAAACCCCCATGTCCCCTGCATTGGCAGGTGGATTCTTAATCACTGCAACACCAGGGAAGTCCTACCCTGACTTTTTAAAATATTTCTGTACTATTTGATTTTATGGGTATTTCTCTAAGACACTTTATTAGATCATGTTTATTCTCTCCATTCTGACTGTTTTTTTATTTCCAGAAATTTTAGTCCATTTACATTTATTGTAATAACAGTTCAATTTGCACTTATTTTAACAATATTATTTCCTAATTTTAAAATTCTACCATATTATATCTCAGATTTTTATACTTTAAAATTCTTTTTTATTGTTGATTAGAATTTCATAGTTTGTGTATACCACTAGTTGTTTATTCATTTATCAGAGGCTGCATATTTGTATTATTTCCAGTTTACAACTGTTATGGGAATAAAGACACTGTAAACATTCACATACCAATCTTTGTGTAGACATAGGTTTTTCTTTCTCTTGGGTAAATACCTTGGAGTAAAATTGATGTCACTGTTTTTCAAAGTGGTTGTATTTTTTGCATTTTCACCAGTAATGTATGAAAGTTTCAGTTGCTCAAGATCTTTGCTAGCAGTTTTTCTGTCTGTTTTATTAATTTTAGCCATTCTATTTAGGTTTATGGTGTTATGCTTCTGTGGGTTTAATGTACATTTGCCTAATAACTAATGATATTGACCTTCTTTTAACATGTCTACTTGCCATATATGTCTCTTCTTTCATGAAATGTCTGTTCATATATTTTGTACATTTCTAATTTAGGTTTTATTATTCCTTAATTTTGAGTTATAAATATTCTTTATATATTATAGATGCAGGTCTTTGATCAAATATATGTTTTATAAATATATTCTTCCAGTCTGTGATTTGTCCTTTCATTCTCTTAATAGAATTCTTTTAGGAACAAAAGTTTTCAGCTATTGTAAAATCAAATTTTCAATATTTTATTTCATACTTTATGCTTTTTGTGTTTTATTTTACAAAAAGAAAATAAACAAAAACACATTGCCTTTTCTAAATTTGTGAAGATGTTCTCTATGTTTTCTTCTAGAAATTTTTATCTAAAAGTTTTAATTTGTTCATTTTTAAGGTTTGTTTTGACTATTCTTTGTCGTTTGTATTTCTATAAATTTTAGAGTCAGCTTGCTGACTTCTAAAAGAAAAAAGTGAGATTTTGATTGGAATTGTGTTGAATCTACAGAGCAGTTTTAGGGATAATTTACATCTTTGTTTTAAAATGTAGGGTTTTTTTTTATTATAGAAGTATAGTGAGGCCAGCAGATCAGGAGAAAAATTCCATTGAGAAGATAACTTGTTACTCACAGTTGCCAAGAGAAAGGGCCAAGCCATACCATGGTGGGGGAGGCTCACAGTGAAGCACCAGGGTCAGTCAGGGGGCAGGAGGTATGGGGGGCAGAGCATGGCCAGGAGTTCTTTACTGTCATTTCCATGGGAAAGGCAAGGCCAGGAAAGCAGGCTTAGGATTGGCAAGTTGAAATAATTTCAGTGGGTTCTGGAGTGTGGGTGCTATCTTTGACTGTCTGGTATTAGGTCCTGGGATGATTACAGCAGGGAAATATTGCCTGCTACCAGGCACAGTTGGTAGCTCAGAGTCTGGACTCTGAGTTGTTTAGTTTGCATATGCAAGACTCCTGGGAGGGTTGTTTGCCATCTCTAGGAATTGACCAGCCCTGGAAGGGCCAGTCCCTCCCCTGTCAGCAAGGCCCCAGATGCAAGAGCCTCAAGAACACAGAAAATAAGAAAACACAGTCAACACAATTTTTAAAATACTGAGTCTTTCAACCCACGAACCTGGGATTTCTTCACTTATTTACTTTTTAAATTTCTCTCATCAGAGCTTTGTTGCTTATAGTGCCCATATCTTGTCCATATTTTGTTGGATTTACCCTTAAATATTTCATGTTATTTGATACTATTTAAAGGGATACTTTAGATATTAAACATGTATCCTAAAACTTGCTAAATTTAATTATTAGTAAGATTAGCTTTAATTGTAATGATTATATTTTCTCTACCTTTTTTGTACAAATAGAGTATATTTTAATAGTTTTAAAAAGTCCTACATTATTGATTCCATTGTCTGTGTTACTCCTGGTTGTTACCATTGTCTGATATTTTCTCTCTCAGTTTGGGGATTCCATTGTCTGTGTTACTCCTGGTTGTTACCATTGTCTGATATATTTTCTCTCTCAGTTTGGGCTCATAATTTCCTGCTCCCTTGCATGACTGGTGATTTTGATTGGATTACGGATATTGTGATTTTAAGTGGTTGCGTATTAGAGATTTTTGAGCTTCTTTACATATCGTTGTGGTTTGATCTAAGCTGCAGTCAAGCTCTCTGGCATCCATTTGACTTACTTTTGTATATAAGCTTTGTTAGGGTATGGATAAGTAAATTTTGGCACAGTCCTCCCAATAAATACTCTGATGCTATGGAAGTCACAACCTTGATGCCTATCTAATAGGTTGGGAATATGCTCACTGTACAGTGTTGTGTGAAAAAAGAAGTGAAGGCTACGTAACGGTATATCAGGTGATCCCAGTACTCCTGATTTTAAATTAAGTATATAGACAATAAAGTTTGCAAAACTTTGGGGTCATTAAACATATTTTTAAACTTTCTCTGATTTTACATTTTTCTTTAACACATGGATATAATATGTTTTAGAGAAAAGATTAATACTACTAATAATTTTAAAATGCTTGGACTCACTATAATGACTAAAATGAAAATGACAGTCAACACCAAGTGTTAGCAAGGATGTGGAACAAATAGAACTCACAAGTAGTGCTGGTAGGAGTGTAAATTAGCACAGATATTTTTGAACTGTTTAGGGCTATTCACTAATATCACACATACACCCTGTGCACCAGCAATTACATTTCTAGGAAGACATTCAAAAGGAAAGATACATGCAGCCGTGCACCAAAGCCATGAGCAAGAATGTGTGGGGATATCATACCCTCATTGCTAATAACCCAGAGATCCATCAGCAGTAGAGTGGGTCAGAAAGTTTTGGCATATCCATGCAATGGAATACCACCTAGAACAGGAGTAATGGAACTACCATTACACCACACAACAGGAGTGAATCTCACAACACGCGGAAAAGAGAATCCGAACATGAGGAATATGCATAAAGTACAAGTCAGGGCAACACATTTCCATCCTGTCTGAAGTCAGGATCATGGTTACCCTTGGTGACCAGAATCAGGCATGAGGAGCCTGTGGGGCGCTGATGTGCTGTGTGCACACCTAGAGCCAAGCCCAGGGATGGCAAAATCAAAGTGTTTACTAAATAGTCTTTAAATAAATGAGAGACGGATGGGTGGATAGATGGACGGTGGATAGATGACTTGGCCTTGCTGCTCAAAACTGTAGATTTCTGTCTCTCTGATTTATTCTCTCTGCCTTCACGATCTACCACTGAGATAATATCGGGATTTTCACCTCTCTGTGGTTTTACTAAAATAAACTATATTACAGTTGAATCCAATCTAATACAGCTGTGCTCCCCATTTGCACAAGCCTGGACTCAGGAATAAGTTCCTAAAGTAACACCAGTAATAACCATCTTCTCCTCTATGCTCGAGGTTTTACTCTTTAACTATGTCTTCCAGTTTTATGTAAAATATGCCAGGACAGAACGCCAAACAAATGAGTTTCTGTGGAAGGGATCTCAGAAGAAAATAGTCTTTTCTACAACAGAATGCAAAAAAGTAGGGAAAAAATGAGCCACACGACCGCCCGGTGTGAGCTTGTGCTCACCAGAGAGCAGAGACATTTTTGCTTAAATGTGCTCAGTAAGGAAAAGCCAGTGTGATTCTGGGTGATCACAGGGGTCTGCCCAGAGAAACTGGCACCTGATAGGTCTCTATGTTCAGGGGTGGATTTCATCCTCAGAGAGGTGAGGGGTTGAGTGTAAGTGGGATTGCGAAAGGCATCTAGAGGTAGCATCGGAGCAAACAGACAAGGGCGGTGGCTGGGATGTGTTTCATCAACTCCCCGAGGACCACATCTGGGCAGTCAACAACCACGGAGGTGGATGGGACAAGGATGAGAACGCCAGTTGTTTTTCTCCTGTTGAGCACTTGTAAAAAAGTAGAAGAAATCAAGGGAGTAGAATTACGGGATAGTAGAGCTGCACAGTGCCTTAACTGAATCTTGGTGTCATTTTACAGGATGGGAAACTGAGGCCTGGGTGACTTGGATAGCTTGCCCCATGTCCATGGTAAATGGCTGTAGGACTTATATTTTAACTCAGAGATTCTGACCCTGGCCAGCGCTGCTGCCTGAATGGTGAACTGGGAAGACTTTTTGGGCTTTCATACTGTATGAGGGTGGATCGTCTTTCTTACCAAGGCCTGAGAGAGGTCATCTTCACTGGCACTCTGCTTAGACCGCACCCTTCTGTTTAGAAGTTTAATACTCCCTTGTAGATTTCAGAAGGCAACGCAAAGGTGAAGCATTTCTGCCGTGCACCTCGGAGTCGAGAATGGCCCAACTCTGTCCACTGTTTTTGGTATAGATTGACACCCTTCATCGGACACATTCCTACAACCACGGAGATACTTCTGGGAGGGCTGGCTGGCCAAAGGCATGGGGGTGGGAGGGCACAGAACCAGAATCAGGGGGCCTGGGCCTCGGTGCTCTGTCTGCGTGACCCCCGACTTGTCCTTTCCACTCTCCATTTTATTTGCCTCCAGGTGAGGCCTCATCCAGCCTGCCTCTCATCTCTTTTCTTGCCCTGATGGTCTGCTCATCTTTGGGTCTTTAGAATCCCCACCTTCGCTCCTTTGCAGACATCCAGAGTTGGCCGGAATTTTTGAGTGATATCCCTGGAGCCTGACAGTGAAGGAGAAATGTCGGATGGCAAAGAAGCAATTAAGTTCCAAGACAACGTCAATGATTTGTGTTTTAAACTTTCGATTTATCTACACCCCAGTTTGAGTCCATTTCCATGAACTGCAACAATAGTCTGATACAAAGCCACTGAAGAAAAGCCTCCTGGAGACTGAGATGGAAACAGATGGCCAGTGCTGGTGAGAACAGCCCCCATTCATTCCATCCCATTGTTCCCAACAATGGCAAAAAGTAATTAAAAACACACTTAAGAATCTAGCTTTGTATTGATCAATGGCAGGGTAATGGGGAATGTCGAACTTTGAGAGTACCAGAGCTCAAGACGAGCCAAATGATTTTTTTTTTTTTCTGATGGATTATTAGGAAAAGCACCGCTGTAATAAAATTTTACGGACAGTTGGATCAATGATGTCAACTCTCACCCCAGGTTTTGAATGATGACCCAGATTTGGGAGTCTGGATTAATGAAAGGGGCAAACAGTCACATCTCCTTTAATGGATCACACGGAAACACCCAAAGTGACCCGAAGCAAACTATTTACCACACCACTCCTGAACACAAAAGCCATAGTCCCCCTTCCCTGACTTAGAATCTTGCTTTTTTTTAAGTGTCAGTGCATGGTCAGAAATTTATTTTATGCAACGAAAGGCAGCCTACTGAGGTCATCTGGGAAACGCTTTTCTGTTCAAGGAGTTGGCAGGGATGGAGAAATCTGGGTGAAGCTGGAAACACCTTCACACATCAGAATGTACCACACGGAGGAGGCGAGCCTGGAGGAATGTCTCTTTTTTCCCCTTTCTTTTCCATCCCCAGTGGCACATCCACCAGCCCCTGACTTGGACCCCTGCTGTGGCCCCCTGCCTCATCTCCTTGCCTGGGTTTTGCCCCTCCCGGCCTCCCTGACACAAGTGACAGAAAGCCTTCCTCCACGAGAGCCTGACCCCTCCACCTCTGCTTGCATCCCTTCAATGACCCTCAGCATCTAACACTCTCCTGGCTCCTGGTAGGGGCTCAAGATGTATTTATCAATTGCATAAATAGATCCCCATTTTCTAAAGGACAAAGTGTGAGCACCTTAGCACAGATGGTCTGTAAGTTCTCCCAGCCACTGCCCTCTGCACTTTCTGGTTCCTCCCCACTGACTCTCCCTCTCCCCAATGAGCCACACTCCCACCCACGTTCTGTGGTCCCAGCCCCGGACATCCTTCCTAGTCTCAGCACGGGAAGCATGAATCCCACTGAGCTTTGAGGACCCACTGGAAAGATTCCCGTGTATCATGTGAGGTTGCATCAGACTTACCACGCCATGTCAATTCCCGCCCCCCCACCGAGTGTTCTGGGAATGTTTTGAGGCTGCTTCTGACAGTGTAAAGGAGTAACTGAATCTGCGTGCAACCTGATAACGGGTGTCCAGAGCCTTTGGCACGTGATTTGATATTCTGACATCTGCTCCTGGGTTTACATACACGACCCTTTGCGGGCTTAAATGGAACTCAATGCCTGACCCCACAATGCCCCAAACACATACCCTACCTCTGTCTCCTGGCTCCAGCAGCTATTGAAATCCCAGCCTGGAGCCTGGTGTAGCGGGGTCCAAACACACTCTCTGTTTCTTAGATGAGCAGGTTCCTCTCCATTCCTAGGGTCTGACCTCACCTGGCTCTCGTATCCCTTTTCCAGCAGAGAGGGAAAGGGAGAGGGAGGAGGTTGGAAAGGAGCGATACCTGTCTCTCTTGGGGTAACGACGTATCTTTGTGTTAACCTGGTTTCTCTGGTGTTAATTCTGAATCAAAATCCAGATCTCTCACTAAGGCTGTTTCCTTGTCTTTGCCCCTGGAGGAAGGGGCAGGTGCTGTGTGAACTCACTGTGCTGTGGGTACTGCAGGTGGTGTGGGTGCTTCAGGTCTGCAGGGGCTCTGGACGGTATAGGTGATGCAGGAGATGCTTGAAGACAAATATTGTCTCCTCATGGGTTAGGGGACGTTTGCTGCTCCAACAGCAACTTTGGGCTGAGACTTCTCCCCATGTTTTCCCCTAGTGTTGCCCCACCTGCTGGAGCACCCATAACTATTACCACCTTGACCTGTGGCCTTGGCAAGGACAATTTAGGGGAGAAGCCCCGATCTGGCTTCACCGTGCCCAGACCGACTGAGGTCTGGCTATGACCCACATGAGATCCCAACTTGGGCACCCACGTGACAGCCTATGGGACCACCATGCCCTCACCTTGGCTGGTGACCCCCTGGCCAGCTCGTCTTCTCCTACAGCCAGGCCGTTTACTATCTGTGATACTGGGGAAGTTACTTACCCTGCCTGCATCCTGAGTTCCTCAGCTCCAAAATCAGGACAGTGTGACCATCGGTCTTATAGGCAGAGCTGACAATTAAGGGAACTGGTGCCTAGAAAATTCTGAGAGCAGCAGCGGACATATAGCAAGTGGTCAGCCAGGACTGGTTCTTATTACAGCTTTCCTCCTGCTGTAACTCACAGTCTGCTCAAGACAATGCCCTCTGCCCACCTCCTGCCACTGGGGGAAGAGAAGGAAGCACGGTTAACCATACATGTGCATGGAGTTATGAGTTGACTGCATTTCCTGCAAATCCATATGTTGAAGTCCTAATTCCCTGTTCCTCAGAATGTAGTTTTCCTTGTAAACAGCGTTGTTTGAGATGTAATTACTTAAGATGGGATCATCTTGGGTCAGGTTGGCCTTAATCCAACATGATTGGTAAAGCGGAAAGGTGGACCGAGAGACCCCTGCACAGGGAGGCACCGTGGGAAAATGCAGGCAGGGGTTGAGGTGATGCCACGGAAGTCAAGGGTGCCAGCAATGGTCACAAGTCCACCCGAGGCAGGAGAGGGCATCGATCATATTTCTCCTTCACAGGCTCAGAAGGAACCAACCCTGCAGACACCTCAACCCCAGACTTCCCACCTCCAGACCCTGAGACAACACATTTCCATTGTTTAAGAACCTCAGTCTGCTGTACTTTGTTATGGCAGCCCTAACCCTAACACACACACACACACACACACACACACATACCCTAACCCTAAAACACACACACCCTAACACACATACACACACCTTAACCCTAACACACACACACACACCCTAACGCTAACACACACACACCCTAACCCACACATACACACCTTAACCCTAACACACACACACACTTAACCCTAACACACACACACACACACACACACACCCTAACCCTAACACACACACACACACACACACACACACATACCCTAAAACACACACACACACACCCTAACACACATACACACACCTTAACCCTAACACACACACACACACACACACACACACACACATACCCTAACCCTAAAACACACACACACACACCCTAACACATATACACACACCTTAACCCTAACACACACACACACACACACATACACCCTAACCTTAACACACACACACACACCCTAACGCTAACACACACACACCCTAACCCTAAAACACACACACACACACCCTAACACACATACACACACCCTAACACACATACACACACCTTAACCCTAACACACACACACACACACACACACACACATACCCTAAAACACACACACACACACCCTAACACACACACACACACCCTAACACACATACACACACCTTAACCCTAACACACACACACACACCCTAACGCTAACACACACACACCCTAACCCACACATACACACCTTAACCCTAACACACACACACACTTAACCCTAACACACACACACACACACATACACCCTAACCCTAACACACACACACACACACCTTAACCCTAACACACACACACTCATACACATATACATATATACACTCTCACACAAGCATATACACTTACACACACACACACATACCACACACTCTCATGCACACCCACGCACAGACACACACGGTCATTCTGATTTCGTTGATGCCTGAAGTTGACACCTGAAACTTAATGTCGGTTTTCTTTCTTGTCGTTCCCCAAACCTACCTTTCCGCATGCTGTAGCTGCGTGGGCATCACCTGCTCAGGTAGAGCCCCCTCTGCTTCTGCATCTGCTGAATTCCACCTCATCATTCTTTGGCTGTGTCCAATCAGTGCATATTTACTGTCTGTCCACTTGTGCTCAGCCAAGGACGGAGGGCCAGGGAGTCAACACAAAGACAGCCCCTGCTGCCCAGTGGCTCCAGGGCACCTGCACGCTGGACTCCAGGTCTCCATGGAACGCCTCCCCACTCAGCACCCAGGGCACCTCCATCCCAGCTCTTACTAGGATCTCCTTGAGCCCATTCCATGGTCATTTCTCCCACTGTACCACCATTCTTAGGACAGCAGCCTTTGTGTCACTCAGACTACTGTCCCCTCCACTGTCCCTGATGGAGGACTGCAATAGAGAAGGGGTTCAAAAAATGTCCAGTCTCTCGATCAAAGTTTCTGCTGGACATCTCATATCTTGATTAATGAACACTCTGCTTTGAAACATAATCCTGAAGAGCTGCTCTCATCAAAAAGATTGGCAGTTATAGGCACTCAATTGATATTTGCTACGTTTAATGGAATTGAATTTCCGAAGAGCTGCACATTTCCTCTATGAAATACCCAATACATCCTGACTGTGCCCAGTGATAACACGGCATCCATCTCTTTGAGTTGGTGGCCAAAGACAGATGCAGTTTCTTAATGAACAAAGTCAAATTGGGAAAGAGTCTTTCCTGAGAAGCAATGAGGACATTTTCATTAGAAAAACACCTTGGAAAAGGATCTTGCTTAATGTCAAGAATGAAATCAGCTGTGTCTTCAACCACCCCGAAAACGTACCCCTGGAGGTGCCTCATGTCAGTGGCAAGATCACAGTGGTCCCTGCACTCTTCTTGGCAAAGCCAGGAGGCACCGAGATTAGGGAAGTGATGCCCCTGACTGTTAGGCACAAGCCCCGAGATTAAACGAGAGTCCATGGCAAAATGTTGGCCTCTGTTTCTCTGAAAGTGCCTCCTTCCTGGGACGGGGGCACCTCGAGCGGCGGTGCCAGGAGTGAAGCAATCCTGTCTCTTTGCCAAGCTCACCTCTGCCCCAGTCTTGGTATAAACATGCCTCTTGCAGGTGATGGTTTCAATAAGTAAATAGTAGAGCAAGGCAACTTGTGGGTCCACATAGATTCCCACTGACTGGACGTCTCCCGTGTAAGAGTTGGGTTTCTAGATAAAATATAGGATACCCGGTTAAATTTGAACTTCAAAAGCAGTAGATACTCTTCTGGCATAAGTATAGCCCAAATACTGTTTTTTTATTTTGCTAACTCTGGTAACCCTAATAGGCATGATGTACTCTATTGATTACAACATGTGCCCAATCGCTCTGGGTAAATGATTAGACAGTTATTGAGTCCTTTTCTATGCATTGGACTGGCCTGTCTCCACCAGCCTTTTCAACTTGCAAAAGTGACAGAATTTCTCTAAGCCACCCACAGTGCTATTGTGAGAATTAGTGGGGGTAGGAGGTTTAAAATGCCTACGTAACATGCTAGTTTATGCATGTTTCCCACGTCCACCCATCCTTCCTTCCCTCCTTCCCTCCCTCCATCCCTTCCTTCCTTCCTTCCATCCTTCCATCCAGTTATCCATTCTTTATTCATTCTTGACTACCAACTAAGTGATAGGCACTGTTGCAGTGCTGGAAAGATTCATGTCCTTGTTGTGGGAAAGGCCTATAATAACTCTGTAACAACTCAGAACAAATAATGAAAAATAACTGTCACACTGCTGGTGGTGGCCTACCCATTCTCTTTATTGACTGATGACAATCCCCGGTGTCCCTTCTAAAGGATTTCCTTCCCAACAGGAGAACAGGTATAGCCTCACCTATCCATCCCTGGTTCCTTCACGCAGGCCTCTGCCACAGCCTGGTGGACACAGAATACAAGATGCCAGGATCCTGACCTCAACGAGGGGCAGATTCTGAAGTTCAACTGCTCTCCAGAGTGGCGTTCTTGGTCAGCTCTCTGCCGGAGCTTCATCCTGTGTGCCTCCAGCCCCGTCCCTGTTCCCCCAGCTCCATCCCTGCATTCTCTAAGCCCCCTCCTGGCCCCCTGAGCCCCTCAACAAACCCTTGAAGGAGAAACAGAAGGCTCTGCTTCTGGAGAACAGCATCTAAGCCCACTTTTCACTTTCTAGATTTTCAAAGTATCATGATTTCGTTTCTCCCGTTTGCATTCAAGAATTAGGCAAGAGAGATCCATTGTGCTCCAATTTTACGAATAAGAAAACTGGACTCAAAGTTAAAGAGTTTGTACAAAGGCCACCACAGGCCAGCTGAAGCCAGACCAAGAGTCTGAGCCTCTGGCTCCAGGACGATGTTTCTACACCAGTGAAAAATTCTCAACTGCGGGCAGTGTGACCGCAAAGACTTCCTCAGCCCCACCAGGAACTTAATCCAAGAATCCATTTAATTTGCAGCCAATGTCTCCTCCTTCTCCAAAGAAGGTTTTACCACCTGCCACCCAGCCCCGGGTGGCTTCAGAGCTAGACAATAGGCCCTCAGTGACAAGAGCCACTGAAATACAAGGCTTTATTCTGCTACTGTGTTTGAGACATAAATTGTTCTTATCTCAAACCATTCTCTAAACGGTTAAGAAAAAACCTGCATTTGTCTGTGGGACAAAAGGGTAAGATCTCAGAGCTGAGAGTGGAGAGAGAAAGAATGTCATTACGACCAGCAGTTTGAGAGGAGAATCAGGGATGCATCACCACCACTGCAGGGGAATCAGAGTGGGCTGTAGCCCGTTCCCCCCTCTATCTGGGCGCAAGGTTTGATAACTCAGCACCAGAGTCCAGCTGGTGAAGCAGTGTGGGCATTCCATGGGGCAGAGCTGGGGTATGTGCGGCCAAGTCGCGCTTAGCTCGCGTCCCCCATCAGTGCTCAGCTGGGGGCCCTGGTCAGTGCTCACCTGGGGGCCCTGGTCAGGACACTTCACCATCCCACCCCCACCCCCGCCTGTTTCCTCCTTTAAATGTGCTTTCCATATGTGACTAGTTAAATTTCTATTAATTGTATTAAATAAAACCTAGTTCCACAGCATCTCCAGCCACATTTCAGGAGTTCAATAACCACATATGACCAACATCGAATGAAAAATAAATCCAGATTTAGCAAGGAGATGCTTTATTCCTAAAGATTATTGCTGGTAAGGGGGTGGGGGCAGGACTCTATCACAGAAGGGGGAACACCCTGATGGTCTGCAAGAGGGTTAGTCTTTTATGGAAGGGCACAAACAAGTCTAGAAAGAGCCGGTGTGTGAAGTGGGGTGAAAGGGTGGCATGATCGGGTCATAGAGCAGAGAAGATTTTGTCAAGAGGCCAACCAGGTCCCAAGAGGGAGCGAACACCAGCTGAGCTGAGTGTGGGCTAGAGTTCAGGGCCCGGGAGCAGAAAGTCTTAACCAACGTTTGGTTAAAAAGTCTCTTGGATCAGTGGGGACTAGGCCGTCAGCTAATCATTTACGAGGCACAGAATCAGCCTTGGAGGGTCCATGTCTGGCCTTGTCCCCGGGGAACTGCAGGGCATCCATGAGTCTTGTCTGAGTCACATGGGGAAAGGGGCTTTCTGCAGGAAGCTGTTTCCCAGAACACAAAGGTGGGGGGATTTCTTAACCTTCTCTGTTTCCCAGGAGCCCAGGGTTTAGGAGAAGCTCAGCGTTGCCGCTGGTGTCTGCCATGTTGGACTGCGTGGATTGGAAACCGTTCCCATTGCTGAAGACATTTCTTTGGGCAGTGCTGCTCTATAACTGATAACAGGCATCTCCCCATTCAGATTTGGTGTGAGACGGGTCGGCAGGGGGCTTCCTGGCCCAGAGCAGACGCCCAAGAGCCCATGGCCACTACTTTCCTGTCTCACCAGCTGCTGGTGGCAATGCAGCTCTTCCAGTGCGTGCCAAGTTTCCTGAGATCCTGCCACGACACCAGATTCCACTACAGAACAGCCCCCCCAGGTGGGCCCTCCTCCCTTGTCACTTATTGGGAAAGATCAGCTTCATAAACCTGCAGGCGTCCTAGATTGATCCTTTGGCTCCCGGTCGATCTGTTGCACAGTGCGTGGATTCCTGTACTCTGAGACCACTGTCTCCCCTCCCAGCCTCTGCAGGTCCGTGCTCCGTGCAAACCTCAACCACCATCCGGGACTGAACCCTTGGACTGAGACCCCATCTCCCACTGCAGGTGGCAGGGAGGACTTCCCCGGACACTGTGTGAAGCCACTTAACCAGACTTTAGCCCGGCTTCCACTTGCACTAGGCTGTGTCCCCAGAGGTACCCCCAGCCTCCGTGCTGAGTCTTTGCTCAAGAAAACACAGTGTGGCCAAACCACAGGCTGTGCACTGTCCCCACCCCAGTGCCCAGCCAGCCTCAGGAATTCTCCACTTAGCCCCTTCTGTGACTTCCCCCTCTCTGCACACATCCCCCATCCTTTTTTGTTCCCTCTTCTCACGTTCTCACGATCCCATTTCAGTCCCTCTCTGTTCTCCCTTTACAAACCCCGGTCACCTCTGTCTTGGACTCCAGTGCAGTTGACACTAGAGTCTCTTTCCTACTGCAGGAGTCTCAATAAAATCTGTCCTGCTTCCTTTCACGAGTGTCCGCAGCTACTTTTCTTTGACAGCTCAAAAATCACTCCCTTCACAAGCCTCCCCAGACCCACCCGGGCCTCCCACAGCCCCTCCCTCCGGACAGCCCACCCCAGGTTGCCATGGCACCACCTTGCCCCAGCACCACTGACATGAAGGACGATGCCACTCTGAAACTCAGCCTTTCATCCAGGCTTCAACACAGGGACAGCGTGTGCTGGAGCTCCAGAAACAGCACTGAAAGGTTTCAGCTGAGGGACTGTGAGGCCACTGCTCCAACGTGGACCCCATACATTCAGAGTCTTTCTGCCCTGGCTCCAGGTGCTCTTAGGATGAGAGCACCCTGTGGGGCACTGGGTGGGGTCTGCTCTTGTGGGATGCAGATTTTCCGAAGCAATAGTCCCAATGTGATGCTGGGTCTGTCTTGTGCTGTTTGTTTAGTTAGTTAGTTAGCCAGTTAACTTAGTGATGGGTGGAGCTGTCTCCTGAATCACGCAGGGGGGATGCTCCCACAAGGCCACACCTGTCTCGGATGTTGTCTTCCCTGCCCCCACCAAGGAAACCTTGCCCTGGAGCTCCTACCACGGGGTGGCCTCCGGGACCTAACTGCCAACCAACAAGGCTCCTTATGGAATAGCACCGACCCTCCTCTGGAAGTCAGAGCGTGAGTGTGTTACATAAGTCGCCTGCTTCTGCTTGTGCATTGGTATCTGGGTGTACCTGCCTCTGCTTTCCAGGGCTTCCTAATGAAGTGTTGGAGACAGATGTCAGACAGTTGTGATCTTTTCATTGTTTCCCTAATTTCACCTCAGAAAATGACTGATGGGAAGAAAGACGCAGAGCAGAGAATAATTTATAGCTAACTCTTCAAAACAGTCATGGTTGGCTAAGCCAAATGTGGTGGATGCTTTTTATTTAATTTCCAAAGTTGCAATTAAGCAAGGAGCAACAGTCGGCGGGTTCTCTCTCCACATCTCTGCAGGACGACTTGGCAGAGCACAGGGCAGTGGAGTTAGAAAACCCAGGACACTTGAGTGCTGTTGTGGTTCTGGGGATGGGAGACATAAGGCTCTGGACAGAAGGAAGCATCCTCCAGGGTCATCTCACACACTGATGGTCACTGGGCTGCCTGTTTAGTGGAACCTACTGAAGGTCAAACCCCTGTCCTCCTGGTGGACATTCCAACAGACCAGATAGATAATAAAACAAACAAACTAATGTGATTTTATTGCTCTCGAATTATTTTAAAGAAAATGAATAAGGTGCTGTTAGAGTGACAGGTGGGAGTTAAGGAGAGATGGCCATGGTTCAGAGAAGTCCTCTCTGGGAAGATGACCTTAGTGCTGATCTCCAGGGGGTCTGCAATGGTTAGTTTTTTGTATCAGCTTGGCTGAGCTATGGTACCTGGTTTTTCAATATAATCCTAGTCTAGCTGTCGCTGTGAAGGTATCTTGTAGATGTGGTTAACACCTATCATCTCAGTTCATTCTAAGTAAAGCAGATGACACTTGATGATGTGGGTGGGTCATCCAATCAGCTGGAGGCTTTCAGCACATAAACTGAGGTCTCCCTGAAGAAGAAGAACTTATACCTCAAGAATGCATCATTGGCTTTTCCTGAGAGCTCCAGCCTGCTGGTCTGTCTTACAGGTGTTGGACTTGCCACCCCTCACAATCCTGTGAGCTAACTCTTTGCAAAAATCTCATTAACTTATTTTTATTTGTACTTCTATTAACTCTATTTTATTTTTATTTTGTTGTATAATAAACACACACAAAACATCCTACTTGTTCTCGTTCTCTGTTGAGCCATGCATGCTCCTAATACAAGGTCTGACACTGCGTGCCTTCCCTCTCAGTTTACCTTAGGCACAGTTTCAGTGGAACTCATTTACAAGTAGCTTCAGCTACTCAGATGTGCTGAAAACATCCAAATTTCTACCTAACCCTGACCCTCTCTCCTGTCTGCAGAGTCAAAAAATTCAACAGCCAGCTGGACATGGAGGCTTGGATGGTACCAGGTATCTCAGCCTCATCATGTCCAACATGAAACAAGCTAACATGCCCTCAAAGTTTCTCCCATATTCCTTTTTAAACAACACTTCACTAGTCTTTAATTATAATGTAAAATAGACAAACAGGAGAGTGCATAAGTCATAAGTGCACTCTGTGTAGAGTTTGATGAATTTTCACCAAGCAAACACATCCATAAAATCACCACCCTCGTCAACTTTCACATCACCAGGACCCCAGACATCCCCCGTGCCCTTTTCTAGCCAGGACCACCTTCCTCTTTGCAAAGTTAACCACATTCTGACTACTAATACCTAGGTTAGTTTTACCTGTTTTGAATTTCACAGAAATGCAATCATAGAGTATATATTCTTTTGTGTCTACTTCTTTCACTCAATATTATGTTTGCGGGATTCTTCCATGTAGTTTTGTTGATTAATCATTTATTCATCTTTATTAGTGTAGAGTCCTCCACTGTGTACTGATACCACAATTTACTTAATCGTTTTACTGTGAATGGATATGGGGGCTGTTTCCGGTTAGAGACTCGCTTACGTGATGCGGCATGATGATTATACACATGCCTTTGGTGCACATACATGTGTGGCTCTGTAGGGTATATATCTATGAGTGAAGTTGCTGGACTCCACACTTTGTGTATGTTTATCTTTTGCAGATACTGTCCAACAGTTTCCCAAAACTAGCTGTAAAACGTAAAGCTCTCACAGAGCTGGAGTGTTCTAGTTGCTCCACTAGAACACTCCTTGCCAACACTTGGTGTTGTCCATTTCAATTTTACCTTCAGAGTATATGTCATGGTATCTTATTGTGATTTTCATTTGCATTTTCTTGATTAGTAATGAGAGTGAACACTGTTTCCCATATTTTTGGCCTTCGGGACGTCTTCTTTTGTGAAGTGACTGTTCAGGTCTCTTGCCAATATTTTATTGAGTATTTTTGGTTGTTTTTTCCTTGTTGATTTTGAAGTCCTTTATTATAGGTGCTGTGAATATCTTCTCTCATTCAATGGTGTGTGAATTTCCTCTTTTTGGTATCTTTTGATGAACACAATTTCCTAATTTTAGTGTAGAATTTTATCATGTCTTTTCTATACAGTGAGTGCATTTTGTGTCCTGCTTAAGAAATCTTTGCCAACTAAAGATCACTCAAGTATTCTCCTAAGGTGTCCTTCTTTCACATTCAGATTTATATCTCTGGAAATGAATTTTGTGTGAAATGTGAATAGGACAAGATTTATTTTTTCCATCTGCATCTCCAATTGACTCAGCATCATTTACTGAAAAAACATTCCTCCACTGCTCTGAAGCACTGTTATTATAAATCATTTGTCTATAAAGTTTATATCTGCCTCTGGACTCTATTCCCTTCCACTGGTCTCCTTGTCTGTCCTTGCATTACAACACTGTCTTAATCACTGCAGCTTTACAATAGATCTTGATTTCTGCTAGCGTGATTCCTCCAACTGCATTCTTCTTTAAGATTGTCTTAGCTGTTCTTGGTCCTTTGCATTTTCATATAAATTTTAGAATCGGTTTAGGAAGATTTTTAGAATAACTCTATTTCAAAAAAGAAATGCTGGCCAAGATTTTGTGTAGGATTACATTAAACCTATAGATCATTTTGGAAATAATTGAAATTTAAGTATTATATATTTCAATCCATTATTTTTTTTTAATTTCTCCAAAGAATATTTTGTAGTTTTCTGTGTAGAGATCTTTGCACATATTTTGTTATTCCTAAGAATTTAGATTTTTCAAGTCATGGTTAATGGTGTCCTTTTAAACTCTATTTTATATTGTATTTGTTTTTGGTATACAGAAATAATATTGAGCTGTGTATAATGACCTCGTCCCCAGAGACCTTGTTAAATTTACTTATTAATTATCCTGGTTTATCTATAAATACCTTAGAATTTTCTACATAAAAATCTTATCATTTGATAATAATGGTTTTCTTACTTTTACCCAGTATTAAAACTGTAATTTCTTTTTCCTGCCTTATTTCACTGGCTAGATCTTCCAGTACATTTCTGAATAGATGTGAAGGTAGCTTGTCTTGTTCCCAATATGTATCAGGTAACACACCATCAATGTTTTCTCATTAACTATAATGCTCATTGTGGTTATATCTTAGTTTTTTTGTTTTTTTTTTATTACCATGAATCAATGTTGAATTTCATCAAATTTTCTTGTGTGTGTATCTATTGAGATGATCATATAATTTCTCTTCTTTTTTTGGTTATAATGGTGATTTAAAATGACTGATTTTCAAATGTTCCCTTTGTATTCCTGCATAGTGGCACTCCTGCAATAAACTCAGTTTGATTGTAACCTATTGTTTATTTCTATACATCATGGACTTGATTTTCTAATACCTACTTTGGGAATTTTTGCATCTGCATTTATTAGAGACATTAATCTTTGTGTTGGTTTCCTATTGTCACTGTAAAAAATTTCCATAAAATTTTTGCTTTAAAAACCATGAATTTATTGCCTTTCAGTTCTTCAGAGCAGAAGTTTAAAATCAAGACGTCAGCAGTGCTGCTTCCTTCTTGGTGCTTCAGAAGAGAATCTACTTCCTTGTTTTTCTTTTAGCTTCTAGAGGCCACCTGCTCTCTTTGGTTCATAGCCCTTTCTTCTCATTGTTTCAATTTCTTGTTTTAGTCCTCACAACTCCTTCTACCGACTCTGATATTCCTGCCTTCCCCTAGTAAGGGCACTTGTGATTACATTAAGCTCACCAGGCTAATCCAGGATAAGTTTCACATCTCAGACGCTTGACTTAATCACCTCTGCAAAGTCCCTTTTACCATAAGATATTCACAGGTCCAGGGATTAAGATGTGGACATTTTTGGTGGTGGAGTGGGATATGATTCAGCATACCACAGTCCCTAAACAATATTTATTTGTAAAGTACACATAAGATCTTATTATCAAGATGTTCTGATCTCATCAAGACAACTGGGAAATATTTACTCTCTTTCTATTCTCTGGAAGAGTATTTTGTAGTTAAGAGTTTTGTATATTTTGTTGTTCTGTAAATGTTTAGAAGAATGTAAAGGCACATAGACTCAGAAGATATCTGGGGGGTAATGGAGAAATTTTAATTATAGATTTAATTATTACTTTAATAAATAGGCACATTTTTAGATTTTCCTATGTCCTCTTGAATGAGTTTTAGTCAATTGTGGTTTTCATATTTTAAGTTTTGCCTTCTTTCTCTCTCATTCTCTCTCTCTCTCTCCCTTTCTCTTTTTCTTAACCTTATTCAGTACTGTCAGATGTTTATCTAATGTATTATTCTTTCTGATGAAACCAATATTTGCTGTTGTTAATTTATTTCATTATAATAGTTTGCTTTTTCCTTTAATTTCTAATTTTAGCTTCATTTTGTACTTAACTATCATTTTAAATTTAATTTACTATTCTTTTACCAGCTACCTGAAAACGATATTTAGATTGGTTTTGAGCCTTTAATCTTTTTGATTATTAAGTCCATGCATTTCCCTCGAAACACAGCTCTATCTCATGTATTTTTCACTGTAGTTTTATAACCATACATGACATAATATTTCTGTTTCCTTTGTGAATTGTTTTCTTTGAGCCATGTCTTATTTAGAAATGTATTACTAGTTTTTCAGATATTTGAAAACATCAACTCTACTATGGTCAGAGAGTATGCCATGTATAACTTCAATCATTTCTTGAGACTTGCTTTATGGTTCAACATAAGGGTAAGTTTGGTAAATGATCCATATGCACATAAAAAATGAGTAATCTACATTTGATGGATGCAGTGGTCTACATTTTTAATTATGTTAAATTTGTTAATCATGTTGTCAAAATTTTCTATATGATAAATGCTTTCGCTTTTAGTTATGAAATATGTTGGAATCTCCCATTATGATTGTTTCTTTGTCAGTTTATGCTCTTTGTTCTATCAGTTTTGGTAATGCATACATACAGGCTATGTTCACAGGTGATAGTATTCATAGAATTGTTTTATTTCCCCAGAGGAGTGACCCTTTAATTGCTATGAAATATTTCTTTTTTAACTATAATTTTTTTCTGTCTTATCACTTTGTCTGATATTTGATGGTGACATCACTTTGTCATTACTATGATGAACATTGTTACTGTTGTTATCAGCTAAGTTTTGCTTGGTTTATCTTTTTCCATCTTTTAATATCAGCCCTTCTGTATCTTTTGTTTTAAGATGTGACTCATAAAAAGTATATAGTGTATTTTTTCCTTTACTATGAAAATCTTTGCAAATTAATCAGTGTTCTTAGTCTCTTTATATGTAATGTAAACACTGATATTTTTGGATCAAAATTTCCTGCCTTAATATTTCTACATGTCATATCTGATCTATTTCTATTCTTTCTTTTCTTAACATTTTTTAGTTGATTCCAGTATTTTTATTGTTCTTTTTCCTCATTATCCTAACTCATTATTTATGTCTCCTTTTACTATGTATTTAACTTGTGTGGAGGAGTACTTCCATCCTTGACTTGTCAACTTCTAGAATATTTCATCTCTACTTGAACATAAAAACAGTGTAATACTTTAATCCCCTTCCTTACTTTTCCACCATTATTACCTTATATTTTAATTGTATATATTCAAAACCCTCATAATTGTTACTATATGCAATTATAATTACAATTATTACTACATATGTAATTATACATATTTACATATAAACATATGTAATTATATGGTTAAAATCACAGTTATATATACAGTGTACATATATGTTTTCTTCCTTCATTTATATGCTTTTACTGGGAGTCATTTCTTTTTACCTGAACAACTTCCATAGTTTCCATAGTGAAAGTTGTACTAGAGTCTAATTATTTCAGTAGTTGTCTAATTATGTCTTCATTTTATCTTAGTTTTGATATTCTTTCAGCATATAGAATTCTGGGTTTTCTTTCATCCCTATGAGACACCACTGTCTTTTGGATTCTAACATTTTTCTTGAACCCTCTTTCTTATTATTGGCTTTTTTAAGGTAGAGTAATTTATTTTCTCTGATTACTTTTAAGATTTTTCTCTTTGCCTTTGTTTTTTACAAGTTTGACTTAAATAAGTGTGTGTATGCATGTATGTTTGATTTTTTGTTCAATTTGGGGAAAATATTAGATGAATGTTACTCTGTTCTATTTTTTTCTTTTTTCTTTGATTCTGATTACTTACATACTGGACTTTTTATCATGTCTTGTATGTCTCCTTATGCCCTTTTAAAATACTTTCCATCCTTTTCTGTCTGTTGCTTTAGTCCAGATATTTTCTGATAAACTGTCATTTCATTTAGTCATCCTCTTTACTTATAATATTTATGAATTTGGTTATCCAGACACACATTTATGATCACATATAAAATGTCTAGTAAATTAGAAATACTGCTTTTAATCATTCTCAACCTCACAAAATGATTTTATTTAAACTCATGTTCCCCTGGCATCACTCTTTGTCACAACTCAAGTAACAGTTGAGTCATGTAAGATAATCCTCCAAAGGACTTTGCCTTCATTTCCAGCTAAATTGTTTTCAGTTTTTTCTTGAATTGTATAATATACTATTAATGAAGATTTACCCTAAACTTCATATACACACTTACATAATATTTAGTATAGTTGATTGTTGATTCAACATCTAAATGTATGTTTATGATTGCTACAAAAGAACTCCATGATAGTTGTTTTTTGTTATTGCTTTTTCTTTTTATAACTGAGATATAATTTGCATACTATAAAATTCACTATTTTAAAACACAAAATTCAGTGGTTTTAGTATATCCTCAGGGTTGTGTAACCATGACCAATATCTAATTCCAAAACATTTTTCATCACGCCCAAAGAAACTTCATACACATAACAGTCACTCCTCACAACCCACCCTTCACACCCAGACTTTAATAACCACTCATCCACTTTATGTTTCTGTGAATTTGCCTATTCTGGACATTTTATACAAAAAAATTATATGATACATGATCTTTTGTAACTAGGTTCTTTCACACAGCATAATGTTTTCACAGTCCATCTATATTGTTGTAAGTGTCAGTACTTCATTACTTTTTGTGGCTGAATATTCTATGTTTTATGGATATCTAACATTTTGTTTATCCACTCATCTATTGATGGACTTTGGGGTTGTTTTCACTTTGGGCTATTGTAAACAGTGCTAGTAGGAATGTTTGTATACAAGTTCTTGTTTGAACACTTGTTATAAATTATCTTGGGTATATACCTAGGAGTGGAATTGCTGGGCCATATGGCATCTCTGTGTTTAACTCTGAGGAACTGCAAAACTCCTTTCCACAGTAGTTGCACCATTTTACATTCCCACCAGCAATGTACCAGTGTTCTAATTTCTCCACTTACTGGAAAACTTATTTCCCATATTTTGGTTATAGCTATCCTGGGGAGTGTGATGAAGTATGTCACTGTGGTCCCTAATGTCTAATGATGTTGAAAATCTTCTTATGTGCTTATTGGCCATTTGTGTATGTTCTTTGGAGAAATGTCTATTCAAGTTCTTGCCCATTTTTGAACTGGGTTATTTATCTTTTTGTTGTTGAGCTGTAGGAGTTCTTTATATATGCTGGATACTAAAGTGTCATAAGATCTATGATTTGCAAATATTGATATTTTCTCCCATTCTGGGGCTGCTCTCTTGACTCTCTTGATAGTGTCCTTTGATGCACAAAAGTTTTTAATTTCAGTGAAGTCCAGTTTATATAATATTTCTTTTTTTGGTGACATATCTAGGAAATCGCCTAGTCCAACATCCTGAAGGTTTACACCTATGTTTTCCTTTAAGAAATTTATACTTTGAGCTCTTACATTTAAGTCTTTTGTTCATTTTGAGTTAATTTTCATAAATTGTTTGTGGAGGGGCCCAAATTCATTTTTGGCATATGGATATTCAGCTGTCCTGGTGCCATTTGTTGAAAAGACTATTCATTCTCTATTGAATGGTTCTAGAAAATCCCTTGCAGAAAATCAGTTGACTCTCAAGTTCACCCAACATATCCCCATGTCTATCCTTATGCCAGCATCACACTGCCTTTATTACTGCTTTGTGGCTGGTTTTGAAATTGGGAAATGCAAATCTTCCAATTTTGTTCTTCTTTTACAAGATTGTTTTGGCTATTCTGGTTCCCTTGCAATTTCATGTGAAGTTTAGAATTGGCTTGTCCGTTTTTATATTTTACAAAGTCAGTTCAAAATATTATAGGAATCGTGTTGAATACGTTAAATGATTTGGAGAATGTTGTCTTCTAATAATATTAAGTCTTTTAATTCATTAACATAGGATATTTTTCCATTTGTTTATGTCTTCTTTACTTTTCTCAACAATGTTTTGTAGTTGTCAGTGTACAAGTCTTGCATTTATTTTATGGAATGTATTCTTAAGTATTTTGTTCTTTTTGATAGTATTGTAAATAGAATCGTTCCCTTAATTATATTTTTGGATTGTTCTTTGACAGTATATAGGAACACAACTGATTTTTTTTGTGTGTGTGTGGTACGCGGGCCTCTCACTGTTGTGGCCTCTCCTGTTGTGGAGCACAGGCTCCAGATGTGCAGGCTCAGTGGCCATGGCTCACGGGCCTAGCCGCTCCGCATCATGTGAGATCTTCCTGGACTGGGGCATGAACCCGTGTCCCCTGCATCGGCAGGTGGACTCTCAACCACTGCGCCACCAGGGAAGCCCACAACTGATTTTTGTATATTGGTCTTGTATCCTGAAACTTGATGAACTCATATATTAGCTCTAATAGTTTTTTGGGGGAGGTGAATTCTTAGGGTGTTTCCATAAATAAGATTATGCCATCTGCATCTAGAGATAGTTTCCCTTCTTTTCCAATCTAGAAAACTTTTATCTCTGAGTTTAGTAAGTTGGGTCTTCTATTTCTTTTAATTGGTCAGTCTAGGTAAATGTTTGTCAATTTTATGATTAAAAAAAAAGCTTTTTATTTTATTGATTTTCTAGTCTCTATTTTGTTTATATATAATTTAATCTTTGTTATTTCTTTATTTTATCTTGTTTTGAGTTTAAATTGCCCTTCTGTTTCTAGTTTCTTAAGGTGGAAGTTTAGGTAATTGATTTGAGATCTTTCTTCTTCCATTAGTGTAAGCATTTACAACTGTAAATTGGCTTCAGAGCACTGCTTTCACTGCATCCCTAAATTTTAGCAGGTTGTGTTCCAGTCCATGTCAAGGTTTTTTTCTAGTTTTCCTTGCTATTTCTTCTTTGACCCACTGGTTAATTAGGAGGGAGTTGTTTGATTTCCACAGATTTATCAGTTTCCCGAATTTCTTCATTTTGTTGATTTCTAATTTCATTCCATTGTTGTCAGGGAACATGCTTTGTGTGCTTTCAATACTTTTAAATTTATTGAGACATTTTACGGCCTACCATATGGGCTATCTTGGAGAACACTTCATGTACGCATTTGATGTTATTGCCAATGTACTTGTGTGTCTACTGTTGCTGGGTGGAGTGGTCTACAAACATCTCTTAGGTCTAGTTGGTTTATTCTATTTTCTTGCTCATCTTCTCTCTAGTTGTTCTGTTTATTATTGAAAACGGGATATTGACATCTCCAGCTTTTGCTATTGAATTGCCTGTTTCTCCTTTCAACTTTGTCAGTTTTTCCTTCTCTTTCATTAACTGCATGTGTGTTTATCATTGCTATGTCTACCTGATTATTGTACTAATTCTCCCTCAAACTTTATTTTCCTTAAAACCCCATCTATTGAGATCTTGATTTCTACTACTGCTGTAGTTTAAATTATTTCATTTAAAACATATATTTGTTTTCTTATAAAAATTTCCATTTTATCTTCTATATTTTTAAATTTTAGTAATTTTAAAGTTTATATAAAATAGCTTCTATATGGAAATCTTGGGGTTCTATGTCTAATATTTGTCTTTTCTCTCTTCTCTGTTTCCTTGGTTTTGTACTGCAGGCTGATATGCCTGATGATTATTGTTGTTGGATGTCAGAAATTGTATATAAAAATTGTATAGATGATTTAACGTTACCACTTTCCCTCATAAAGCAGTTACCGCTGCTCCTGGCAAGCTTTTTTGCTGGGGCTAGTTCCAAGCTATGAATTCGTGTATTTGGAGCTGAGTTTCAATGTTTGCAAATTCTGGCCTAGTTTTGGCTTGCTTTTTACTCTTCTGTAGCCCCTCCAGAAATCCTAAATTAAAATTTGGATTATTTTATAGGGCTTTTCCTTTGAAAGGTTTAAAAAAACATTTATATCTCCTGGCCACAGAAAAGTACCAAAAGCTCTGTTCAACTTCTTAGTCCCAGTTTCCACTTAAAAATCCAACACACAGGCAAAGCCAAGAGCGGCTGAGGCCAGCCCAGATCAACTAAACGGCCCTCCCTCCAACACATCCTTAACCTGCCAAACTTTGAATAAAAAAACAAATAGCTTCTTGGGTAGTGTGTTCTGCAGAATGTGGGATTAACTGCCTGAGATACTACTTTTCTCCATAAAGAGTTCTTATTATCTTTGCAGCACTGGGTTTGCAAACACCTCTCGGATGAAGCTTCTGCCTTGAGGTAATGTGCTTGTACAGCCGGAAGCAGATTCAACCATCCCGACCATTTTTCTAAACACGTTGCAAGATTCAGCTCCAGAAAAGCTCATCTGAATGCCTTAACCCACCTTCTAACCCCTAACTCCTCAAAACCTTAGTGCTCAAATCTGTTAGGGCAACGTTCGCATTATCACCCTCCAGTAACTTGCACGTGTTGCCCCGGATGGCCCCTGCACGTTGAATATGCAAGTTGGCAACCTGTTATCTTTGGATCTTCAGTGCAGTGTCTGGCGCTTGTTATCGGCTTAATTTGTGCTCAGACAATGATGGGTGACAGTGACAGGGTCTGGAAGCTGTGTGATATTTTGTGGTATACACAATATCAATACTTTTACAACATTATTGTTTTTTTGTTTTTGAGTCTCACATTGAGGACTGACTTTGTTACATAAGGTAGACACTATCTTTGGGACAAGCTTTTTGACTGCTTCATATATGAAGAAATTAGACCTCAGTGAGGTTAAGTAACTGGCCTGAGATTGCAAGGCATTTAATAGAACAACGGGGATTAGAATCCATACTCTTTTCATTTTGCCATATGGCGTCTCCATACGAGCTGGCTTTCAGGCACCCACTGATGGGAATTTAAACAGAGGCCTTTGGCACCAAGTTTGGCTTCACAGTGTTGGCAACACCTTCCATTTTCACGTTCAGCACATGGAACCACAAACTCCCTAGAAATTCAGGGCTTGTCCACTGGATACCTGGGCCGACACACACTAAGCCTTGTACTCACTAACCACGAACTTTCACAAAGTAAATCGAAGTTGCAAGCTGTTCTATGCTTTCATCTGAGAGGAAGGCTTTTGTTTGTGAAGAATTGTACCAGGAGGTCGCTGGCAGCTTTTGTCAGACGACATGGAAACATCTGTTCCAGTCAAAGTCTCCTCACTGGCTCATTTGCAGGGAACAAGAATCTCCTCTGGCAGTGAAAGCAGACCTGGTGAGTTGGCCTTAGCTGGAATTTGGTTGTTTTCTGGCTTACCCCCCACCACCACCATTAAGCCCTGCGGGCCTGAGACTACAGGTGACTGATGACCTAGTGGTACTTCAGCATGGCTGGGAGGGCAGGTGCCTCGCCAAGCCCAGGGAGGAATGTCCCAAGGTACCCTCACCTGACAAGGGACAAGTGAGCATCTTGGGTTGAGGTCAGGGCGTGGCATCTGAGGATGACCCGCTCACCCTGCCAATCCTGAGATGTGGATTATAGTAGGAAGGAGTTAGAACACAGAAAACAAAAAGTTTTTGGTGACTGTATGAGTCTTACTGAAAATGTTCCTCTTTGGAGCAGGTACGAGGGAGTGGACTGGCCGTTCCTCCATGTGGTTTGGGGTGCTGTGAGGACTCAAGCTGCTGCTGGTTGTGTGGGGCTCCATCTACACTGATGTAACACTTAAGGACTCTGCTGTTGGGATGCACTTTATGACTACTGTCATGACTCCTGTGACCCCAGGTCTGGGACTCCTGTCTCCATGTTGACCTTCACTCTCTTGAACTAGCCTTGACATGTGTGTAGCAGAGAGGGCAATGGCTAGAAGGGAAAAAAGAAATCATACATGTTAATGTATCAAGGGTGTATTCAACTTGTGTGGTGCCCACCAAAGCAGACTACAGCTGTCTGCAAAGGAACATTGTATTCTCAAGTCGAGTCTGATATCATCCACTGGTCATTGCTATGGTGTGATGACTGCCCACGTCCACTGATTGGACATACTGTCCATTAGCAAATGTGTCCTGGATACCTGTTACACTTTAGGGATTTTCTCTATCAAGGTAAGAGTGTAGACTCTAGAGATGTATTAACAGCATCAGAACCAATCAGAGAAATTCCAAGGAATTGGCTCCCATGATTCTAGAAGCTGAGACATCCCACATCTACTGTCTGCCAGCTGCAGACCCAGGATGGACAATGGGTTAAGTTCTAGTTTGATGTCCCAGCTCAAAACCAGTCAGTCAGGGAGAGCAAATTCTCTCTTGCTCTACCTTTTTGTTCTTCTCTCTCTTTTTTTATCAGTACCTGCTTTTCTGTATCTTTGCCAATTCAGATATATCACCAGGGACTTCCCTGGTGGTCCAGTGGGTAAGACTTTGCAGTCCCAATGCAGGGGGCACAGGTTCGATCCCTGTTCGGGGAACTAGATCCCGTATACATGCCGCAACTAAGAGCTTGCATGCCGCAACTGAGAAGCCCGCATGTTGCAACTAAAAAAAGATCCCACATGCCGCAATGAAGATTGTGCAAGACCGAGCACAGCCTAAATAAATAAATAGATCTTTTCTTTAAGGAAAGGATTTCTCCAGATATAACTTCAGACTTACTGATTTTTATCAATCTATACATGAAAGTGGTATTGCTTTATCATTTAAATTTTCATTTCTCTTATTATCATGAGGATAAGCATCTGTTTTTATTTTTAATTTTTTTCTTGAAGTATATTAATTTACAATATGTGTTAGTTTCAAGTATACAGTAAAGTGATTCAGATATATATATATATATATAATATATATTTTCTATTTCAGATTATTTTCCACTATAGGTTATTATAAGATAACGAATATAGTTCCCTGTGCTATACAGTAGGTCCTTGTCGTTTGCCTATTTTATATATCGTAGTGTGTATATGTTAACCCCAAACTCTAACTTTATCTCACCCCCCTCCCGACACCTGATATCCCCATTGGTAACCATAAGTTTGTTTTCTATGTCTGTGGGTATATTTCTGTTCTCTAAATAAGTTCAAACATCTTTTAATTCGTATAAGATCCATTTCAATTTCCCTTTCTGGGAACTATACATACTTTTTTGGGGTCCATTTTTCTATTGTGAGTAGGTTTTCTTATTTATTTGTAGGGACTGTAGGAAATTAGGAAATTAGCCCTTGTCTAGTATATGAATTGCAAAAGTTTGGGAAATTTGATGTTCATAGAAATATCACATAAGAACAGCACCCCTTCCACAGCAAATACACAAACCTTTCCCAAGCATGGGGAGAATACTGCACATATAAACTTCCACTTGAGGAGAGCTAAACCCCTGATGGGAGGTTTTGGATTGGAAGAATGTCATGCTTTGTCAGAGAATCAGATGTGTATAGTTCTGAAAAGACATAAAATGCACGTGTCTGTACAAATGACTCTAGAGTCTCTAAGTAACCTACATGGATGAAAAGTTAATGTTTTATTGTGTATAATACAGCCGACCTGGGCCTCCCTGATGGGAATATCCACCGGTTCATTTCAGGCACAGGGGAAGATGACAGTCACCTTGGGCCCTTCCTGCCATGCCTTTCCGAGATCAACACGTCATCCAAAAGTGAAGATAAGCTCACGGTTTGGGTGCCCTATCGCCAGCTGCACGCATAGCGCTCCACTGAGATGTCTATATCTTATGATGTAATGGAGAACAGTTGGGACATAAAAAATTATATTATTTTCGCATGACACCGAGAAAGAAAATGTGTTGTTTGACCCCAAATACAGCAGAAGACAGCTTGTGAACTAAAAATGAGGCACAGAAAACTTTACTTGGTTTCTTTGGATAAATAAATGTATAGACTACTTAAGAGAGAGACTCCCTGGGGAGGGCTGTGGAAATAGAGAAGGACGACTCACTACCTCTTCTTACAGAGGACGTGGGGTGTAAGTCAGCCACCCAGTATGAGCTTGAACCAGGCGGGCGGTGGTCACTGGATTTGATTTTAATTTGTCTGTTGCTAGTAAACATTTCATATGCTTTTTGTTGTATTCAGGCCACAGACAGATTGGATGAGCCCCCCTCCCCCAATGGAGAGGATAATCTGCTTTACTCAGTCTAGGATTCAAATGCTAATCGCATCTGGAATTAAACCAACATCTGTGTACCCTGTGGCCAGTCAGCTTGGCACATAAAATGAGCCATCACTGTCCAACAGCCTGCCCGGGTTCTAATCCAGACCCCACCATTCCCCAGCTACGTGACACCCACCAGCAAGTCTGGGCACCTCTGTGCCTTGATTTTCTCATTTTCACAATGAGGCTAAAACACAGAAACTACCTGAAGGGTTATGATGAGGCTTACATGAGAAAATGCCCATAAAGGGCTTAGATGATGTCTGGTCCATGTAAGCACTGAGGAAAAGGTGCTGTCAGCTCCCATGAACCACACTGGGACCCCACCCTGAACCTGCCACCTTCCAGACCCCAGCCCATCCTTCCCGCCTATAGGAGACACGTGACCTTCCCTCCCTCCCTTCCTCCCTCCCTCCCTCCCTCATCTGCAAACACTCTCTGGATGCATGAATGATGTCTCTAAAATGAAGGTGTCGTCTTCTTCTCCTAGTGATCCCTGAAGCAAAGTCAGCTACAGAAAACAGATGTCTCTGATCTGGAACATCCTATAAACAAGCCTTAATTAAAAAATAAAAAAATAAAAAGTTTTAGAGCAGCCAAAATGGACATACATCAACTCTCGACAGAAAGTACTAAATAGCAGCTATCACACATATAAGTGAGCGCTCTGATTTTTCTCCGCTCTCCACAAAGCAGAGGGCGGTTGAGGCAGGCCCCGTGCCGCGGGCTCGGAAGCCCGTCAAGCGGAGGTGGGTGCATGGCGTGGTTTAGGGATGTGCAGACACTCGCCTACATTTCACGGCTACTTTGGATGAAATAACTGTTAATTGACTCTATAAATTTTATATATAAAAAGATACATTTGCTTCTTGAGTGCAAGTTTATAATTTAGTTATGTTTTAATAATGGCGTAGATCATTCAAAAAAAAAAAAAGATTGTTTCAAAGCTGGACCACGCGAAGCTGATGAAGGGTGGGCAGGGAGCCTCGTAGGAGGACCACCCCGCCAGCCCCGAGCCTCAGAAGCCAGGCCCTTCCAGGCACGCACGGCCCCCGTGGTCACACTCACCAACGCTCCTCCTCAGGTTTCTCTCCTGGCTTCTAGCTTTTTCTTTTACACAGAGTCATTAATTTTTTGTCATTTTTATTCTTCATTCGTTTACACATGTGGAATGAAGTTTTTTGTAATTCTTAGCTTCTTCAATCATGTATTTAATAAATGTTAATGAAACCTTATGTCCTGGGTGATGTGGTCGGCACTACAGTGATGGACGGGACACCCACTGTCCGGGCCTCCTAAGCATTACTCTGCAGTGGAGGAGAGATGTGAACAAGAGGGTGTAGATGGACGAGGGCTATGTGTCGTAACAGGGGCCATTAGAGAGAGATAGCAGAGGCCCAGGGTGGGGGGTGTCGGGGTGCCTGATCCTGGGTAGTGCCAGGGGAACACGGGGCTCTCTTCCCCACCTACCTGCAGAGCTGCCATGCAGAGCAACCCTGCAAGGACTGCTCTTTCCTCCACACCGTCCTCGCTCACGTAGACTCGGGGGACCCTCTGCATCCTGATGGGGACCGGGTGGTCTGCATCCCAGTTCCTGGCTGGGGCAGGTGGGGGTGGTGACATCGCCTCCTGGGGCTCCTGCAGGGTGACCCACTCCAGCATCCCTGGTGCCCCTGGGTCACGTGGCCTCTTTGCTGTGGGCAGCCCTGGACCACAGGGCACCTTTCAGTTATTTGCCAACCACGCCTCTCACCAGGATGGATGTAGCCAGTGCTCAGCAGTGCCCACAGAATGAATTCGGGATCAGATAACTCGATCAGCTCTTTCCCAAACCAATGTGAGTGAAGACCTTCAGCTCTGTGTCCTCGCCCTGCCCCTCAACTCTGCTCCAAACGCCACAGCACAAGCCTGTGTTTCCTCCCCGCAGAGTTCAGGGGCCCAGGCTGGACTGATGGCCCTGCTGGGCAGAAAGTGACCCCCCGACCCAGCTGGCCCCTTGCCCTTCCCCCTGTCTGTGATCTATCCCCATCTTTCTGGAGAGCAATGACTCCACAGGCCTAAAATACACTCTTGAAACCTGTGAAGAGATTAGCAAAAGTCCTATCCACTCCTGAGTGTCTCCTAGATGTCAAAATGTTGACACGGTCCCTGCTAACATGTGGCTGTAGGAAAAAAATCACGTCTTTCCAAGTTTCCTGCAATACCTGTCGTTGGCAGCGTATGTTCCTGCATAATGATGTCCATAAGTGAAGTGACATTTCAGAGTCATGAGGCTTCGGTGACAACGTGTAAGTGCTGTGACAAGTTTTCTCTGATACGAAAAGGCGGCCGAGAAAAAACCCAAATCCACAGCCCAGGCAGGCTCTCGGCTCAGCCGTGAACCCGGGGTGGCGCTGTGGGCACCCCTGCCGCCCAGAGCAGCAGCCGTCTCGGGGAGCTTGCTGGGAACACGAGGCCCAACCAGGCTCCCACGCCCTGGCCAGAAGGACCGACAAGGTCGCCTGCCGAGGGGATCAGAGACTAGGAGGCGGGTGTGGAAGACAGAGGCAGAGGGAGGGGAGGAGCCAGCTCTTGGGGGGGGTGGGGGGGTGGCGGAGGCAGGACTGGGCGTACCTTGGACAAAAGCTACTTGACTTCTTCACTTCTCTAAATTCTGATCTGCTCCTCTTTCAAATCAAGGACAGCCACGACTGCCTCCCATGACTGGATCAGACGAAATGCAAAAGAAAATGCTCAGGGCTTGGGGCACAGAGTGGGGTCTGTAAATAGAACGATGGCTCCTGTGTTAAAATACATCCCACTTTCAGCCCAAGCTGAGGGATGGATGCTCTAAGTGGAGAGTTTGGGCAACAGAGACCTTGCTTGCCTCACCTCCTTAGAGGAAGGGTGGCCAGATGCCCAGATCTGCCTTCAGCCTTCCCTGGCCCTGCGGGTCCCCAGGGTGCCTCTTGGAGCACAGGAGTGTCGCTTTGTTCAGGGCTCCCGCTAAGGACACCTGATCAGCTGGGGCTGCTGGCTTCACCTTGCGAGAGCCAGGAGGACACAGCTCACCTCCACCCTTTCTCAGGCCTCCAAAGACCTGGCTGGGCCACCTGTGGGTGCCTCCTTACCCCCTGGCCTCTCAGGACTGGAGGGGATCACCAGGGCAGCCAGCCAGGGGCAGTCCTGGGAGCATCAGAGAGAAGGTCACCCTCCTTGCTGAGAGCCCAGGGAGCTGGGGCCCACCCTCAGGTTGGTGCCCCTTCCTCTTGGACCACAGGAGGGAACATTCCAGACCCTGAATGGCCATCACCCTGCCCAGCCCTCTACATGCACCCCTAAAAAATTCAAGTTTGTCTTATCCAAAGTGGTTCACTGTTGCCAAGACAGGGACCCTGGAACGGTGTTCCTTCATGCTGCAAATATCCGCTGAGTGTCTGCTGTGCCAGAACCCTTTAGAGGGAGACAGACAGGCCCCACCTCTGGGATGTGAATCAACAGGGAGAATCCCAGAAACCAGCTGGGTGTACAGAAAAGGCAGAGAAGGGCCACCTGAAGTGCTCTCTGAGCTGGGGGAGGAGAAAGGGGTACCAGCAGGAGAGCAGGCAAGGCCATGGGCAAGGCTGCGTATGACAGTCAGAGCATGTGGCCGGGGGGATGCCCGACAAGGGCACCAAGTGTCCCTGTGCTCCGCCCCCGGGGCACGGCCTTCCTCCTTCCCCAGAGGCTGGCTGCTGGCCTCAGTGCTGGCCCAAGGGGAAGGTGCTGGGACTCACACCCTCCATTGGGGAACCCCCCCCCTCCCATTTTGAGCTCCTGCCTTTTGAGGAGAATGTTTCATCTCTTCTTGGCATTCACACAGCACTTTTGAAACTGAGCAGGGCCCTGTGGGGCTCCTGGGCACAAAAGCCTTTCTGTGTCCCCCATTTCTTTAATTACAGGAAACAGGCTTCATTCAGCCTCCATAACCCTCCCTGAGTTCCAAAGGGCGGGTTCAAACAGATGCTAATTAGGGAAGGGAGGGGCTGTGGCGACGAGGGAGGAGAAACCCAGAAACAATAGTGCAGCCTGGGGGCAGGGTCCTGGTTCCCCCTCAGGATACACACAACACTATCTTTGAGCTGTTTTGCAGTTAAACGCCCCTGCCAGGTGGAAGAACTTAACTGCATGCTGCCCACCAGCAAGTAGACTCCAGACCTGTTGGAACCAGAAGGTTGATGCCCGCCGACTCCCGATGACCTCACCACCAACCAATCAGAAGAATGTCCACGAGCTGACCACGCCCTGCTCCTTGAACCATTGCTCTAAAACTCCTCACTACTACCCCCTCCAGGGTGGGACACTCAGTCTTGAGGGCATGAACCCTCTGTGTCCTCCTTTGCCTGGCAGAGCAATAAAGCTATTCTTTTCTACTTAATCCAAAACTCTTTTCTCTGAGAGTTAATTCAGTGTCGGGGGAGAGAGGCCAGATTCGGCTTCACTTTCAATGACCAGCACGTCCCTCTAGGGCTCAAGGCGCCTGCCCTGGCAATGCAGGCTTGGACGGCACAGCTCCATCCTGAGGCCCCATTAAAAGGGTCTCAAGAAAATTAAGCTCCCTGAGGTTTCCAAGAGCGCTGCTTGATTACATGTCAGGAGCTGGAAATCCACTGCCCTTTCACCCCCATTTATATGCCTTCTCGAGCCCGTCCCTGGGATGTGGGGATACAGGGTTGGTATGACTTTGCTTCTCTTCTAAGCCAATAGCTCATTAGGAAGCTGAGAATTTGCCATCAGGGACAGTAGGGCTGTGTCTAATGGAAACATCCTCATTCTGGAAGAAATGAAGACCAGAGCAAATCTCTGGACAGTCCAGCTCCAGACCAGGGTGGTACTGAATGCTGACCCAAAAGAGAAGGTGGCAGGGAGTCTATTTCATCTTGGCAAGGCTCTCCCCCAGGGTCCTCCCACCCCCGGGACATGGGCAGCCTCCCTCTTTCCCATTTCTTCTGTGCTCTGTACACACCGCATTTATTTCACAGCTGAAGTGGGTTCAGTTGAGGCTCACGCCAAAGATATGTCCATCTGGAACCTCAGAGGGTGACCTTACTCAGAGTCAAGGTCTTTGCAGATGTCATTCAGGGAAGGATCTCGTAATAAGATCATCCTGGATTAGAGTGGGCCTTAAACCCCATGACACGTGCCTTTATTAGAGACAGAAGAGGGTACAGAGACCCAGAAGATGGGCACGTGAGGATGGAGGCGGAGATTGGGTGATGCGTCCGCAAGCCAAGGGACGCCCAGGCCCCGGCCGGCACCGAGAGCTGGGGGACAGGCCTGGGCATGTTCTCCCTGGGAGTCTCAGAAGGAGCCAGCCCTGCTGACGCCTTGATTTCAGGCTTCTGTCCTCCAGACTGTAAGAGAATAATACATGTCTGCCACTTTAGGCTTCCAAGCTTGTGGTCCTTTGGGACAGCAGCCCCGGGAAATGCATGTGAGTCCTCCCTGCATCTCTCTTCTGTTCTGTGCATCTGAAGAGCATCCGTCCACTAACTGTGGCGTCTGTAGCCTCCAGCCCTGGCCCTGAGGTTGGAATACAGTAGGTGCTCATTAAGAGCTTGGTAAACCGCACCGGCCTCTGTACACGCGGTCACAGGGAGTGTCCTTGGACATCACTCGGCAGGACCAGAGAGGACCCCTCCGTGGTTTCTTACCATGGAAGGAGGAGGAGGAAGGGCTCGGGAAGAAGCAGTGGATGGCAGACAGAGGGAGGGAAGCGTGAGGGGCTTTTAGCAGACGTTTCAGAAGCGGGTGTGAGATCCAGGGCACGCGGGCCGGGGAGGAAAAAGGGCGTATGAATCAGCGAGACTTGAATCACGAAAGCGAGTTCTTCTGATTGTCTTTTAAGGAGTGAAATTCGGCACGGAGACACGGACAAGGAGCCACGATGCAGCTGGTGTTGGGAGTGATCGCCCACCGAGGGCGAGGGGATGGGCGGGGGCGGGGGTGGGCGTGTTTCTGCCTCTGCGTAGGTCCCACCCGGGAATTCAGCCGCTTCACTGGGGGCGTTTCTAAACTGCTTTCTGCCGTCTTGGCATCCTGGGCTGCCTGTGAACAGCCGTCAGGGGCTGCTTTGCTGCCAGGGTCCCGGGGACCACCCTCCCCGCCTGCTGTGATGAGAGCAGGAGGCGGCCCTGCTTCTCGGGGTCGGGAGGGTGGGGTGGGGGGCTGGGCGGGCCGCCGAGCGGGACAATCCGTGCAAATTCCTGGGGACGCCGACGACAATACCCGCCACAGCCTTGGAGCCATGGGACAGGGTGGGCCCCCTGTCAAACCTCCACGAACGCTTGCTGAGCGCCTACTGTGTGCGGGCGGGCACGCAGTGGTGCTTTATACGCATGCCCTCATGTCCCCGCAACCCTGCCTGCGGGGCCATGACCGGGAGTCACATGGAACCTAACGTGAGGACCACGTGCTGAGCGCCCCCCGCAGGCTACGGGACACCCACCACCCCAGTGGCGTAGGGACCCCCACAGGCTCCCTCGTGGGGGCTCAGCTGTGTCCCAAGTCCTTATAACCCCAGCCTGGCATCATCCCCGGCTCCCCCTTCCTGCAGGAGGCTGGCCGGACGCTGTCCTGTGAAGGGAGACCCTTTCCCAGTGCCCGGGGTGGGATCCCAGGCACGGCCCTGCCAAGGCCACTTGGGTTCTGGCGCCCCTACAGCGGCCCTGGACTGACCTCCCAGCTGGAGGGAAACGCCCACGCGCCTTGCTCTTCCCCGGCCAGACCTCTGCATTAGCGGGGGCCCCCGGGGTCCCCGTTCTCTGTCCTTGATGCTCCTCAGTCACACAGAGACCCCTCGGGCCGGCAGGCCCTTGGGCTTCTCCTGATGACCTGTGTGCTGCCACTCCGGCCCCCGCACAAGGTCATCGTGGTGCCCTCATGTCTGCCTGGGGACCGGCTCTTTGTGGGCCCAGTCTCTGGCGTGGAACCCTCAGCTCTTGCGGTGTGCTCGCCCGGAGGCCCCTCAGTCCTGGGGCAGCGACTCATCTTTCAAGCTCATTCGTAAACATTTACTGAGTGGCCGCTGCACTTGGGGCTTTGCTAGGCTCCGGGGACACTGGTGGAGAAGCGTGAGACCCCACCCTGATGGGGGAGACGGGCAAAGGTGGATGAATAGAAGAATTAAAGAAGATACCTCTACAGGAGGCAACCACATGGCGTAGCCGTGGAGACCGAGGCGCTGGGGGCCACCCTTGGCTTCATCCCGCCCTTCCCTTATTTATTTAACGCTTGTCTCCTCCATAAACCCAGCAAGAACCACATTAGTATTAGTTAATATTTATCTAGCGCTCTGTGCCAGACTCCGGGCGAAGAGGTTGATGAGGATTAACTCATTCCGTTCTCACAGCAAATCTCCCGGAAGTTCTATTTTTTTCTCTATGATGAAGATGAGACACTCGGTGCTTGGGGAGGCCGGGGCTGGCCACCAGCCGGCGTGTGGAAGCTCTGGGACTTGACTGCAGGAGGGCAGAGTGGGAGGGGGGTGTCCTGGCTTTCTGGGAGGCTCCCCTGCTCCAGGAGGCTGGGCTCTGGTCTGTTCGCCACCGTGTGCCCCAGCTGCCAGCAGAGCGACTGAGTGACTGAGTGAGGGCAGATGTTGTAACGGGAACACTGTGCTGTGCGACCCCTCCCCCACTTTCAGATCACTCCAACTGGGCTGCATGCAACACCCATCTCCTAAGTGCCCATGGAGAGACTCGGAGGGCAGGACTCAGAGCACCTCACATCGCCCTGGAAGTCCAGAGGGCATCCTGATCATCCCCATCCAATCCCTGGGGGGCTTCCTGGAGGAGGTGGTTCCTATGGTGGACCTTGGAAAGGACCCACACATCACCCCTCACTGCTGAGTACAGGCTCCCAGATGCCCCAGACGTGGCACAAGGACCTGGGACAGCAAGCTGGGGCTAGGCTTCGGCTCTGCCATTTGGGCTGGTGCCTAGAACACATCATCCATCCATCACTCGTGGATGTGCTGGGTCCTCCCCCTCTGGCTGCACCTCCTGGGGCCACACAGGAGTCCGGCTCATCCAAAAAGGGGCACGTCCTCCAGAAAGGCCAAGATGCAGGCAGCACACTCGAGATATTTCCATTCACACATGTTGGTTAGAAGAGCAATTTCCAAGAATTAAAGGCTCCAGAAACCTAGCTATCCCGAGCATTTACTCTCTGAAGGGTCCAGGATTCTATGGAGCAAGGAGCCGGCTTTAGTCCTACACTCTCAGCGTGCTCAAGGCTTCACTGTGAGGCCCCGACAGGGCTCTGTTAGTTCTCGGGTCTGTTGCGGTCGTTCTGTCCTGAGCTCTCTCCTCTGCTTCTCTTGTGTGTGTTCATGGCACATCTTGCCTACGAGCCCCTTATTCTGGCTTGTCTAGAATTCAAAAACCATGGAACCAAATTGCATGCAAAACTGGATTCATCATGCCCAGAGGGAGGGGCTGAGACCTCTTTTCTGGAGCAGTGAGAACTTGGGACCCCACTCAGCTGCTCAGAAGAAACCCCTTCATCTCGCAAGGTATGCCGTTACCTGCCCTAAATTCCCAATAAAGAGAAAACTTTGTAAGCTGGGAGGACTCCTGCTGAGGAGGGACTTTCCCAGTGTGCACTAGTGTAGGGAAGCTGTTCCCAGGATTTCTACAGCCCCTTGCCCCACAGAGCTCCAAGGCATACACATTCCATCCTTTTAGCCTTTTATATACTCATGACAGTGGTTTGGGAAACACCTCAAAATTAGACAAGCATTAGCTTAGCTTATAAACTTAAAAATCTGTAACGGCTTTAATGGTGTTGTATTAAATGCCAGACCTCATAATACCTTACATTTCTTTAATACTTTATGGCTTTCAGCGCACTTTTAAATAACTTCTCATCTGGAAGGTTTTCACAACAGGCTGGCCTCGCTCCCTGGCGCTGGCAGCCTGGGGTCCAGCCAGTCTGGGTGCAGACTCACCTCCTCACCCTGGCTAAGGGCCTCCATGGGTTCCTTGGGACAGACGCCCAAGTCTGGTTGGGATTCTGGAGCTGCCAGCGGGTCCATTCTGCCTGGACCCCCTCCTCACACCTGCACTGGCGACCTTTTTCCGTGTCTGAGCCTAGGAGTATTACCTGGGGAGGGCATGGTGTGGTCTCCCCAGCTTGGCGCTGAGGGAGGAAGGACCTCACCCTAAGCCGTAGGACGAAGCCTGTGGGGGTCGGCGCCCTCCCCTTCCCAGAGTGTGCACCGCGGTGGCCGATGGCAGGCCTTGTCCACATACACGTCCACGTCCATGTCCAGTCCAATCTCTGTCTCTCCGCTGCATCGACCTTGGGCGCTCAGAAGGCTGCCTCACCCTGAACCCCTTGTTTTGTGCAGGACCCCTGAGGCATTTGCAGGTCCCGGTGCAAAATGGAAACGTGACACCAGGGGGATATCTGCCCAGTATTGGGAACTGCACTGGGCTCTCCTGTCGATGCGCATGGTTTCATCTGAGTCCTTAGAGAGTAGAAAGCAGAGTCTCAGAGACTGAGTGGTTTGCCTGGGACGCAGGGAGTTTGATGGGCCGGGGGTCCCGGCCTTGAACCCAGGTCTCCACCTCTGAGAGCCCAGGCCTGCCCTCCTCCCCTCAGGCTCCTCTCCCTGACCATCCTGGACACTCCAGGTCAAGCAAGCTTGAACCCATACTCAGTGGCTTATTTGGTTGGTAGTCTTGGAAAGCTCCCATATTTTTCTAGTTCTCGCCTCTCTCTGCACGGTAGGGAAAATGTTCAAGAGGAGGGCTTGTTAGGATGACAGAGACTGCGACTAGATGGGGCGCTCCTGGCACAGCTGAGACCTCAGCAAAGAGCAGCTGGTACTCGTCCCCCACCCCGATCATCACCATCATCACCCTTGGGCATCGCTCCTCCTCCCAGAGCCCCCAGTGCTAGGTGTCTTCCACTCAGCACGCTGCCTCTGGGTACCCCAGCCTTGGACCCGGGTGAGTCTTGATCATGCTGACTTGGAAAAGGTGGATGGAAGGGTATCAGCTCTGTGGGTTGCTGATGGCTCTCCTCTCCCCCAAGCTCAGCCTCAGCCACAGGGTCCAGCCTGGACGGGATCCTACACAACCACCCACTGGCATGCTATGGGCATCCTGTATTTTATTAGAGACCAGACCGAAGCAAGCTGAGAGATGGGGTCTTCTTTCATGCTTTGTCTGTGACCTGGGAAGAGTTGTGTTTTTCTCCTTTCGGCAAGCGTGAAACGAAACAGAAACATCCCAGGTACCTTCCGCGGCAACCTGGGCTGGTCCTGAAGAGGTTAGGCACTCTGATACCTGCTCAGTACAGCTGCAGGTAGGTTTTCATAACATTACCTGGCCACCCAGTGCTAATGGAAATAAAAGCAAAAATAAACAAATGGGACCTGATTAAACTTAAAAGCTTTTGCACAGCAAACTGTAAACAAGATGAAAAGACAACCTATGGAATGGGAGAATATATTTGTAAATGATGTGACCAACAAGGGACTAATTTCTAAATATACAAACATCTCATACAGCTCAGTATCAATAAAACAAACAACTCAATCAAAAAATGGGCAGAAGACCTAAACAGACATTTCTCCAAAGAAGACACACAGATGGCCAACAGGCACATGAAAAGATGCTCAACATCTCTAATTATTAGAGAAATGAAAATCAAAATTACAATGAGGTATCACCTCATTCCAGTCAGAATGGCCATCATAAAAAGTCTATTTATTATTTAATAAATGCTGGAGAGGGTGTGGAGAAAAGGGAACCCTCCTACATTGTTGGTGGGAATGTAAATTGGTGCAGCCACTATGGAGAACAATATGGAGGTTCCTGAAAAAACCTAAAAGTAGAGTTACCATGTGATCCAGCAATCCCACTCCTGGGTATATATCTGGAAAAGATAAAAATTCTAATTTGAAAAGATAATGTACCCCAGTGTTCATAGCAGAACTATTTACAATAGCTACGACATGGAAGCAACCTAAATGTCCACTGACAGATGATTGGCTAAAGAAGATGTGGTGTATATACACAACAGAATATTACTCAGCCATAAAAAAGAATGAAATAATATCATTTGCAGCAACATGGATGGACCTAGATATTCTCATACTAAGTGAAGTAAGTCAGAAAGAGAAAGACAAGTACCATATGATATGACTTATACGTGGAATCTAAAAGAAATGATACAAATGAACTTACTTACAAAACAGAAACAGGCTCACAGACATAGATAATTAACTTATGGTTACCAGAGGGGAAGGGTGGAGGGATAAATTAGGAGTTTTTGTGATTGACAGATACATGCTACTGTGTATAAAATAGACAGACAACAAGGATCTACTGTAGAGCACAGGGAACTATGTTCAGTATCTTGTGATAACCTATAATGGAAAAGAATACATGCATACTATGTACACACACACACACACACACACACACACACAACCATAACTGAATCACTTTGCTAGATGACTGAAACTAACAAAATATTGTAAATCAACTATACTCCAATAAAAATTAAAAAAGGTCTGCCAAGGAGAAAACCATCCCCTCAGTTCTAGCACACAGAAGGTTTATTAAGTCAACACTGCCCACAAGTGATTTCCACCTCCCCAAGCTTCAGTAATGAGGGCAAGGTCTTTAGGGGACAAAACCAAGAACATACCTTGAGCCAGTGAGTCCACACTTGACCCCTGTGTGGACTTACCATCTGGCTTCAGGGTGCCCTGAGCTCACCAAGGACTCCTGCTGTACCTGGGTGGCTGGCACAAATCTCCTTACCACTCACTCACTCTCACCAGGAGCGGGCAGGGAGGTGCCGACCTCCCTTTGTTTATGGGGATATCAAGGGCCTGGGAGAGGTGAAGGGGCCCAGCTGGAGAGCACAGGTGAGGCGAACTGATCCACTGTGTCCAACCCCAGAGCTGTGTGGTGGGACTTGAATGCTGTCCTGCAGAAACTCAGGAGTAACGACGACTATTTCTGCAGCCAATCATTGAGTAAGACTTGCCCCGAGTGGCCTCTCTCCCCATCCGCTTCCTTCCACTGGGAGACTCTCAACCCTGCTCCTCTCCTGGTCTTCCTGACACACCACCCTTGTCCTGCCAAATGGCAGAAGGCCTGGTTTCTGAGCCACCTGCCCTTAGCGGCTGCTGGGCTTGGACACAGTTTGTGCGTATGTGAAATGGGCATAGCAGTCTTTTTTGTCACGATTCTTTTATTATTACCCATAAATTGATTTCTTTGCTTTAATGACATACCTTCTTGCCCTCGACCTTATGAGGCTGAAATCAAATTTCAGGTTAATTTCCAAGTACCTAGTCCTATAATTTTTGGACTGTGCAAGTTACAGAGAGAATCTTCATAATTCTTATGAGGAACATTTTACCAGTTACACTGCTGGAGCTAAAGATTACAATTTTATAAATATCTTTAGTCATTTTAGTATAACTACATACTATAATGTAATAGATTTTTTAGTATAACAATAACAGAGACTAATATATCTTGTTTATTTGGGGGATAAATGATTCAGGATAGGGTTTCAAAATAACTGTATAATTATCTGAGCGGTGAAGCAAGTTTTACTCCAAATCAGAACATAGATTGGTTTTAGTTTTTTAACATAGTCTTAAGAAATGCTGGCTATTTTAGGTTCCTTTCCATCTCCCTCCCCTCGACCTAGATCAATATGGTCTTTACAGCATGAGGATAACAATATCATTTAAAAATTAATTTATTGTAAGAGTATTATCAAAGCCTAAGCCAATCAAATTCAAATATTAATCTCTAAAATAATGTGTTTCCTATTTAACATTTTTTCCAACTTTATTGAGGTATAAGTTATTGGCAAATAAAAATTGTATATATTTAAGGTATGCAGCATGATTTGATATACATACATTGTGAAACGATTACCACAATCAATCTAATTAACACGCCCGTTGCATAGTTACATGTATGTGGCAGGGCAGGGGCGATGGTGAGGACACTTAAGACCTACCCTCTTAGCAAATTTCCAGTACACTGTACAATACGGTATTGTTAACAATAGTGACCATGCTGTACACCCACCACATCTCCAAACCTATTCGTCCTGCATACTTGCAACTTTGTACCTTTAGACAGACATCTCCCCATTTCCTCCACCCCCAGCCTCTGGCGACCACAGTTCTACTCTTTCTGTGAGTTCAATGTCTTTACGTTCCACATGTAAGTGAGATCACGCGATACTCGTCTTTTTCTGTCTGGCTTATTTCACTTACCAAAATGTCCTGCAGCTTCAAGGTTCCTCCGTGTTGTTGCATGTTGGCAAGATTTCTTTATTTATTGAGGCTAAAATAATATTCCATCATATATATATATGCATGTATATGTATCACATCTTTCTATATCTATCTATATCACCTATCTATCATCTATTATCTATCTATCTATCATCTATTATCTATCTATCTATCTATCATCTATCTGTATCTTTCTATCTATCTATATCTCCCTCTATCTATCCATCTATCATCTATCTATATCACATCTTATTTATCCAGTCATCCATCGACAGACACACTTTGGCTGCTTCCATATCTTGGCTATTGAGAATAATGCCCCAATGAACGTGGGAGTGCAGATATCTCTTTAAGGTACTAATTTCATTTCCTTTGGATATATACCCAGAAGTAGAATTGCTGGATCATATGGTAGTTCTATTTTTAATTTTTAAGGAACCTCCATACAGTTTTCCACAGTGGCTGCACCAATTTACTTTCCCACCAAGAGTACACAAAGGTTCCTTTTCCTCTATATCCTCCCACCTGAAATAATGCTCCAATTTCCCATTTTCTGATGATTGAAAAATATGTTGATATATTTCTTGAAACTACAGACTACTAATATTGTTAGATTTGAAGGACTTTATTTTCACAGAATACAGTTTGTTCTTTATTTGATTCCCTTTAAAAATGTTTTTTCTGGAATTATTACTATATCATTTTAAAAATAAACTATTTTAGAACAGTTTTAGATTTATCAGAAAAAAAACAAACCTGTGAAGATAGCATAGAAAGTCTCCAGATACCCCACAGCCAGTCTCTCCTATTATCAATTGTTCAAATTAGTAAACCAATATTAATATGTTACTATTACCTAAGTCTATATTTATTCGGCTCTCCTTAGCTTTTACCTAATGTCCTTTTTCTGTTGCAGGACCACATCCAGAGCATCACACCTAGTTGTCCTGTCTCCCCAGGCTTCTCTGGGCTGTGAGAGTTTCTCAACTTTCCTTGATTTTGATAATCTTGACAGTTTTGAGGAGTACGGGTCAGTGTATTGTACAATAGAATGGCCCTCAGTGGGGATGTATCTGATGATTTTATATAAGTAGACTGGGGTTATGGGCTTTGGAAGAAAGACCAAAGAGGTGAAGTGCCATTTTCATCACATTCTATCAAGGCTACATGGTATCGTTGGTGATGTTGACTTTGATCACATGGGTGGGGTGGATTTGCCAAGTTTCTAGAAAGCTACTCTTGCCCAACATTCCATACTATCATCTTTGGTAGGAAGTCATTGTATGCAGCCTGCACTTAAGGAGTATGAAGTTACACATATCTGCATAAATTATGGAATATAGACATAAGTTATTTGAGATTATTCTGCATGGATAGTCATCTCTTCTTCTCCATGTTTTGATCCATCCAATCATTTATATCAGTACAGACACATGGATATTTGTTTTACATGTTGCATTACTATTTGATACTTTGTTTATCTTGTTGTTCCAGATGTTCCAGTGTTCCAGATTTGACCATTGGGAGCTATTTTAGTTGGCTCTTTTGTTTCTGTGACATACTCCCATCATTGTATGTGTGTGCATGTGTGTGTTTATCACTTCCTTCTTTCTGGTACTGCAAGGAGTTTCAAGTACCTCTTATATATTTCCTGCCCCAATCCTCGCATCTGCCATTTCTCCAAGAAACCCTGGTTCCTTTCATGGAGAAACCTATTTAGAAACCAATATTTGGATGTAGGTGTCCTCACTGCTACCGAGGTGCTGTTGCTTCTGATAGATCAAGGAATATATGTGTGTATACTAATCCATATGTATACACATATCTATACATATTTCTATATGTAACAGTTTGTATCTGTATTAAGCTAAACAAAATTTCATCCTGGTCATTCTAACCCTACTACATTTCCACATGGGTTATTCCAGCCTCCATGAAAAATGCATGTCTCGACCATCACCATATAATACAGACTAGTTTCACTGTCCTAAAAGAATACCCAGTGCTTCACCTGTTCAATCCTCACCTTTATTCCCTGACACATGGCCAACGTTGATATATTTACTTTCTCTATAGCTTTACCTTTACCAAAATGTTCCATAATTGGAATCATATAGTATGGACACTTTTCAGACTGACTTCTTTCACTTAGCAATATGCATTTACAATTTTCCATGTCTTTTTGTGGTTTGATAGATAATTTCTCTTTACTGCTGAATAATATTTTATTGAATAGACCAATCACATTTTGTTTACCTATTTATCTACTGAAGACTATATTGTTTGCTTCCAGTTTTGGGTGATAAAGCTGCTATAAATATTTGCATGAATGTTTTTTTTCCACAGACATAAATATCTGTATCAGTTGATTAAACAACTACGAATACATTTACTGGATCATCTGATAAAACAATGTTGTTTAGCTTTGTGTTAACTTCTAAACTGTCTTCCAAAGTGGCCACACCACTTTACGTTCTGACCAGTAATTAATTAATTTTATGTATTATATTTGTAATTTGTGTCTTATCTCTTTCTCGGTTGGACTGATTAGAGATTTATGAATTTTGTTGATCTTTTCCATGAACTAACTTTTAATTTTGTTGATTTTTTTCTATTGTTTTCCTGATTTTAATTTCATTGATTTCTGCTCTGTTTTATTATAATTTGTCTTGTTTTTGCTTTAGGCTTAAATTGCCCTTCTTTCTCTAGTTTCTCTTCTTTTTTTTTTTTTTTTTTGTGGTATGCGGGCCTCTCACTGTTGTGGCCTCTCCCATTGCGGAGCACAGGCTCCGGACGCGCAGGCTCAGCGGCCATGGCTCACGGGCCCAGCCGCTCCGCGGCACGTGGGATCTTCCCGGACTGGGACACGAACCCACGTCCCCTGCATCGGCAGGCGGACTCTCAACCACTGCGCCACCAGGGAAGCCCTCTCTAGTTTCTTAACGTGAGATCATAGATGATTGATTTTAGATCTTTCTTAGACTCTAAGATATGCATTTAAACCTATTTTTAAAATTTTGATGAGTTGTATTCTGATTTTTATTTACTTTAGTTTCTAAAAAATGTCTCTTAAGATTTCTTCTTTTACCCATGTGTTATTTAGAAGTGTATTATTTAATCTCCTAATATTTCAGATTCTTCCATCTATCTTTCTATTAGTAATTTCTAGTTTAATTCCAAACCTGAGAACAGATTTTGTCTGATTCCTAGTCTTTTAAATCTTTAAGGTGTGTTTATGGCCCAGAATGTGGTCTATCACAGAGAGTGTCTAATCTGAACTTGGGAAGAATGTGTATTCTGCTGCTGTTGCATGAAGAATTCTACAAATGTCAATCAGATCCAGTTGATTGATAGTCCTGTTCAGGTCAACCATACCTTTAATGACTTTCTGCCTTCTTGATCTCTCCGTTACTGACAGCTGGGTGTTGGATTCTTCCAAGGTAATAGAGGATTTGTCCATTTCTTCTTTTAACTTTTTACCTGATGAATTTTGACAGTCTGGTGTTAGGTACATACACTTTTAAGATTGTTATGTCTTCTTGAAGAATTGACTCCTTTATCATTCTCTCTCTTTATTCCTGATAATTTTTCTCATATTTCCAGAAGTCAGCTGCCTGAAATTAATTCAGCTATCCCATATTTCTTCTAATTACTTTTAACCTAGCTGACTCATTATATGTAAAACGGGTCTCTTGTTGATAACATATGCTTGGGTCTTCTTTAGTTTTTTTTTTTTTTAATCCACTCTAACACTCTCTGTATTTTAATTGCTGTATTTAGACCATTCATATTTAAAGTGACATTTAAAATATAATATCTGTCCTGTTTGTAAGAGTTTTCTGTTAATTGCACTCATTCTATGTTACTCTTTTAGTCTTCTCTGTGTAAGTCCTCCTTGAAATAATACTATGTGGTCACATGTGTAAGGCAGGTACCTTATAATTGAATATTCTCAATTCTCCTGTTCCTTTTTGTCATTCACTTATACATACAGTGTAATCACCCAATAAATTGTTACTATTATTACTTTGAACAGTTACCTTTTCGATCAACTAAGAATAAAGAAAATTAAATATTTTGTCTTACCTACATTTATCGCTTCTCTGACATTTTTCCTTTCGTTATGGTCTGGGTTTCTGACTTATGTTATCTTCCTTCTTCCTGTAGAACTTCTTTAAACATTGATAGGCAAGTCTTCAGGTGATGAATTCCTTCAGTTTTTGTCTTAAAAAGTCCTTATTCTTCCCTTTTAAAGGATAATTTCATTGAATATAGAAGTCTGGATTTTAAAAATTAACTTCTTATATATTTCACTGCACCGTCTCCCTGCTTGCGTGGTGGCAGATGAGACGTCTGCTGAATTTGTATCCTTATTCCTATATCGGTAAGGTGTTATGTTTTCCGCTGGCTTCTTTCAAGTTTTTCTTTGTGTTTGAATAAAATATGAATGCAATATCCCTAGGTGTATTATTTTTTTCTTCTTTAAATCCTGCTTACTGTTCAGTGAGCATCTCAAATCTGTGGTTTGGAATCGGTCATTAATTTTGGAAAGTTCTTAGCTATATATGTATATAGAGAGATAGATAGATAGAGATAGATAGATAGATAGATAGAGATACACGCACATATATATTTTCTGCTTGCATACTTCTTTCTTCTCCTTTTAGTATCCCAATTACATATATATGTTATATCTTTTGACACTGTCCCACAGTCCTTGGATGTTCTGGAAATAGTCATGGTGCCCACCTCTGGTTTTCCCAGCCTGCCTGCCTCTGTTGGTCCTTTTTCTTCTCCCCACTGCCCCAGACCCTGGGTGGCATCAGGATCAGGCGAATTGCAGGAGCTGCCACATCTCTCCTGCAGACATATGGCACATTCAGTCCCTACCCTGTTCCCAGAGCCTTGTCCTTATCTTGTTGCCTCACCCTCTCCCACCTTGGCCACTTTCTGAAGGTAGCATGATGTGGAAGAGAGACCTGGCTAGGAGTCAGGCAGCTCATGCCTTCTCAGTTTCCTGTGTGAATTGGAGATGCTACTAGCCCTGTCTGACCCTGAACTCCTGGTCTCTAAGTTAAGGGTAATAACTCCTGGACTTCACAGGGCTGTCATGAGGATCAGCTAACAGGCATGAAGTTTGCTGTGTGGTTGATACAGGTTTCAGGAAATGGAGCTCACGCAAGCTCCCACCCCTGTGCCTGGCTCAGCACACATCTCATCTCCCAAGTGTCCCTCCTGCTCTCTCTCCTCTCATGTAGGCTGGCTCTGTCCCAGCAAGCGATCTGCATGTCAAGTTCTCTGCCTACTGGGTGTGAATTCCAAGTGGCAGGAAGCTCCCCATCTCCTCCTTGCAAGACTCCTCACTCAGGCATAAGACCCAGACCATGGTCTGAGTCAAACCTCTCCCCAAGTCCAACCAAGGGTACACTGTTTGTAACTGATGAAATAGTTGCAAACCTCTTCTATCTCAATTAGGAATGTCCTGCTAAAATTTCCCCTTATACTTTACTTCCACGATTGCTTTCTCCATTTGGTTTTTATGCAAGTAAATTTCAAGGTTGTCTTACAAGCATATCAGGTGGAAATCATAAGAGAGAGGCTAGAAGAGGATCTATGTGGGGAAAATCTACCGTCAAATAAGTTTGGAAAATTATAAGTAAAGCTAAACATTTTTTTTCAATTGCTAGAAGTTTCTGAACCTTTATTTTCATGACTGAGTCCTGTGGCTCAAATTGCCCAAACACAAAGCTTTTTCCTCCCCTCTTTGTGCTGTCTCAGATACTTTTCTTTTTCTCTGTGAGATCATCTTGCAGGAAAAATGCCCACTGTGGAGTCCTCTTTGACAGTGCTGGCTGCAGTTTCAGGGAGACCATGGCAAGAGTTACATTTCCTTCCTGCTGTTATACCTATAGTGTCTCCCAAGCAGGGATTCTGTGGCTCTGCAGCCCAGAGGTTCAAGGCTGGTGCCTGATGTCTGCTCACCACCCCGTTTGCTTTTATATCTAACAAGCCCTCCTGCCAGCCTGATAGAGGAATGGCAGAGGGTGCTGGCTGGTCGGGGAGGAGATGGCAGTGACTGTCCTCGTGGAGGGCACACTCTGATGCTGGAGGTCCCAGGAGAGGAATCCTGGTCAAGGCAGGACACTCTGAAGATGTTTTCAAATCTAGTATTTGATGACTCTACTAAGACTCGGTTTACTTTTTCTCTTTTAAAGTAAAATGCACGGGCACAAAGTCTACTAAGTGTATATACTGTCAGCACATCGTTAACCCAATTTTGTTTTACCAAGTACCTTGTATAGGGCGTGTTACAGTATCAGCACTTAGCAAATGCTGTTGAATGGTAGAGTAGGCACTATATCCTGGAATCCGGAGAAATGCCATCGTGGGGATGATGGTGAACAGATAGCACGATTAAAACCAGATGCCAAGGAGATTTTTAAATGTCTCAGGGGATGGCATTCCCATCATTTATTTGGTAAAAATTGCTCTCTGCTCCATCTTGAAGCCAGCTCTTTTCTGGCACTGGAAACACAATCTAAATAGCATTAAATTCCCGTGAAGTTTTCTCACTTCCTACTCATGTTCCTCTTTGACTTTAGGCCAATCTCAATTGGCCCAGTTTACTACAAGCCTGCCTGATCTTAGATTAAACTGGGCAGCCAGGCTTCTTCTTGTCTTCATTAGCCACACTAAGGACACGGGACTCATGATCTCAGTGCATCATTTTGCTGTACCGTGCTAGGTAACAGGCCTCACTATTGCCATTGTTCTTTCTTCACCATAGGTCTACGTCCAAGAGTGGAAGGAGAGATGTTACTTGGAAGGCTATAGCATTTGTTCATCTGGGAGAGGATGATAGCTTGGACCAGATGATGGCAGTTGGCCTGGAAAGAAGGGAAGTGACTTCAGATAGTTTTGGAGGAAAGGGCACCAGGATCTGCTGATATTGGTTGTGTTGGTGAGGGGTGGGGTGGTGGAGGTGTAAGAATGTGAGGAATCCAGGATTTATACCTTTGTACTGGAACAACTGGACTGTCATGCCATTTATGAAGGTGGGGTGATTCACAGAGGCACTGAGACCCTAGAGGAGGGAAATGCAGAGTTCAGCTTTGGACACACTAAATCTGAGATGACATTAGACATCCAATGTCAAAAAGGCAGTTAGATTTACTAATCCTGGAGCCTACTGGCCAAGAGTAGAGTTGAGGGAGTCATCAGTGGATAGATGGTATTCATAGTCACAGGACTGAATGGGGTCCTCTAGGACATGGGCTGGGGCTGAGTCTTAAAGCTCTCCAGGGCTTGTAGCCTCAGCTGAGAGGGAGCAATCCCTGGGAAGAGATGACTGCCAGGAGCTTTTGTTGTCTCAGAAGCCAAGAAGGTAGAGTAATCCACTCAATACATTCATATGTAAAGCAGGGAAATCACTGGTGATCATGAGATAGGACAGGGTCGCAAGTGCAGAGGGCAGAAGCCAGAGGGAAGTGAGTTTAGATCAGGACATGAAGGGAAGAAGTGAAACTGGTGATACTGATGATACTTATGAGGGCCTTCTGCTGGGAAGAAAAGATGAACAATGAGGTAGTAGCTAGTTGGAAATACGAAGCCAAGAGAAGTTGTGTTTATACTTTATTTTTGTAAGATGGTATACCTACCAGGGCCCATACGTAGGGGAAAACGCACTGATTTCAAAGGCAAAGGGCACTGCAAATGAGCCATTTTATCCCTGAGAAGGCCGGGGGAGACAGCAAAAGACTGAGTCTCTGATAAACATGGGCGCACTCCTTAGGACATAAAAAGGGAGGGTAGAAAGATGAGCACAGGAGTAGGAATTGGTGGATTTGGGAGCAAAAGGAGGAGGCAGCTCTCATTTTCTCAGTGAGGCATATGATGAGTATGGACTGCAGAGGTGGGAGAAGGCATTAAATACTTAACTTGCAAAAAGGAGAAATTAGCGTTTTACAAAATGGGTTGGGATTGCTGGGCAATTTTGCCAACCAACTTGATGGAGCATTTAAATAAGTCCTGCAACCGTGGTTCAGTGTTTTACTGTCACTAGGTTCAGCAGCCTGTGTGAGGCGCAGAGTGGGTGGAGAAAGGGGGTCAGTATGTCAGAGGAAGTGAGAGGCAAGGGAGCTGAAATTAAGAAGAGGATTTAGAATGATGGACCTAATGTGAACAAAGTGTGAAGCCAAGACATAAGGAGGGTGGTGAGTCTTCAAAAAGTGGTTGGTGGTGCAATTAATTCAACATCAAAATGACACGAACTTGAATGTGACAGTGAAGACTGGTGAAGTGGGGCACTAGAATAAGGATGCTGGAGAGAGAGGTGATCCTTGGGTAAGATGCTCTTGCAGTTCTGGAGATGAGATTGCCTAAGATCTGACATGGGAGAGGATGGGGCAAAGGAAGGGATGACCAGGAATTAGGAAACTGATTAACTGAGAGAGCAGGGAGATGCTCCCTGTGGATGCTGATATCATGGGGGATGGCGGACATGGAGATCAAGGTGGAAAGGCAGGGTCCAGCGTATGCCATAAACACTGGGACAGACTGGACCTCAGATGGTGTCCACACAGGCTGGGCACCTAATGGAATGACACACACTTTAAAGAAGATAGGAATTTGAAAAATAAGTTTGTGCATAGCAAAAGTGTAAAAAGAAACTTGCCCAAATCCCAGGGCTGAGGTCCAGGAGTGTAGGCTGAGTAGTCTCAAAGTGACAGAGAGACAGCGATGGTGGTGCTTTCAAGGAACAGCTGGATCTCAAGCCAGAAGAAAGAGAATATAAAGGAATATGGTCATTTTGCATCTGTCTCTATTAAAATGCAAACATATGGACAGGAATTTTACCTGTTTTTGTCGTTGTTTTATCCCAGTACCTTGAACAAAGCCTTGAACATAGAAGGCACTCTGTAAATATTTGTTTAATAACTGTTGGATTATGAATGTTGCTGTTTATGATCACAAAATAGGCACTTTATGCAATTTCTGCTTTCTGTAAGTCAGAGAGGTTTAGTTTGAATTTTAAGTATGGGCTAATCTTATGTCACATAAGAGTTGAAATAAACATTATTCTATAGAGACAGTGTATTGCATTTCATAATAACTATTATATACATTATATTATTTATAATAATTAGAACTTACATACCCCATTTACTTTTTTGCCTACTTGATCTGTCAAAGAATAGAAGAATTTTATTCAGCTGTTGTTGGGTGTCTGACATGCTCTCTTCATATTTCAATCTGATTTTTCTTTATCTGCTTTGATTCTGTGTTATTTGGCACATAAAGGTTCATAACTGTCATCTCATTGTGTCAAAATGAACACTTAATAAACATCACTCACTTTGTCGTGTTTAGTTTTTTTACTTTTTGACTCATACTTTATCTTAGGTTATTGTTGTCTCCTGTGCTTTGTTTGCTTGGTAGGCATCTGTCTATTCTTTCACTTTTAATCTTTCCAAACCTCTTTGCTTTAGACAGGACTCTTGTTAGATAATGTGTAAACAGGCTTTGGTTTTGTTCCAGTCACCCTTGAGTAATAAGTGTAATCCCTTTAAAGTTTCTGCACCGTGTTTCGTCTGATTTTTATACCATCGAATTTTGTGCTTCTAATCTCTACTTTTCTTATTGCTGTCTTCGTTTTATCTTTGTCATATGTTCTTTCTCTGAGAACAGTGATTTTGAAGGCATCTGAAGGTTTTACTGCTAAATTCTGGAATTAAACAAAACTCATTGATTTTTAAACATTTTCTCTACATAGATTCTATTTTAAGAATTATTAACAATATGTAACTTGGAGCTGGGTGTACAGCACGTATGAATCATATGCTTAAATGGTTTCAGGGTTCACTGTTATCTCTTTTACACCATAGCGCCTCTACTCCTGGTTAACTTTTTTTTTTGAACTCATTTGACAATTGACTAAAATGCATTGTGAGGCGATTTGTCCAGACAGGGTACATGGTTGCTATATTTTCAAAGCTTTTGCATATCTGAGACTTATTTTTTCCTTGACTTCATTTGCAGATGCCAACTGAGCAGGATATAGTATAATCGAATCCAAATATTTTTGTCTTAAAATGCTTTCAATGTCCCTCCACTGCTTCCTGTCTTGTAAGGTTGAAGAGAAGAACCATGTGACAAGGCAGGCTTTCCTTCCTTTAGCAACTGCATGCCCAGGGCCTGATGTCGACCTAACCAGCAGGACAGCACTCAGTTCATGTCTGCCATTCACATCACTCCAACCCCTTCTCCTGGCTAGAGAAAGATAACAGAAGGCCAATAAGAATATCCCTCATGGATTTGAATTCTCCTCTCCCTAAAGAAACATGCAAATTAGTCAACACTATTTTAAATGACTCTGATTGTTACCACAATCACTAAGATGCGGTTTAAAAGGGGTTGAGGCTGGGGCTGACACAATCTCACCAATATACATGACCATCACTCTACTAGAACTTTCTGAATTTGTTAAGTTGGGGAGTGAGTGCCAGTTTAAAAAAACACAGAAGGTTGAAAATAAGAAAATACTTTATTTGATGCCTTTAGAATTGCAATTCAGGGGACACACATTTGGGTAAAACTGAAAGCATGTTTCAGGGAAGAGAAAGGGTCAAGAGTTTATAAAGCCAAAAGCCATGAGGCTGTGCTCTGACGCGAGAAAGGAAATATTTATCCTTAAGGGATGGCGGTCACAAGTAGTTGTAGGGTGAGGGTTCAATAAGTATCTTGAGTTTCTGGCAGATGTTCTGGATGTGATTATGAGGACAAAAAGTGGTCAAAAATCAGATTCCATCCAGACTAAGATGTGTATAAGTCACACGTCCTCAGTGGCCTCCTGGCTCCATTTTAGAGAACCCTCTTAGCAATACTTACTCCAGTTTGATTTTCCTTTCACATTTCCTCCTTTTTTTTTTTTTTTGCGGTACGCGGGCCTCTCACTGCTGTGGCCTCTCCCGTTGCGGAGCACAGGCTCCGGACGCGCAGGCTCAGCGGCCGTGGCTCACGGGCCCAGCCGCTCCGCGGCATGTGGGATCTTCCCGGACCAGGGCACGAACCCGTGTCCCCTGCATCGGCAGGTGGACTCTCAACCACTGTGCCACCAGGGAAGCCCTTCCTCCTTTTGATCAAGATCTTTCTTTGGAAAGCACTGATGATCAACCATGTAGTTATTTGGCCTTGGCATTGAATTTCTTGGTGCTGGGAAGGCTCATTCCCAGAGATTCATGTCCCATGGAAGAGGGAAAGAGGTGATTTAGGGAGAGGTGTGCTTTCAGAGTTTATGGGCACATTTGAGCAACAAGGAACCATCTAGGAAGTGAGTCTTAAGTGGCATTCTAAAAAGGAGAAATTTATGTCTCTTCATTAGAAGGAATCTTATAGGTGTGGTCAACAATCTCCAGATGCCAAGTTATCATTATTCTGGTGGAGGGCTTTAGAGTACAGCAGGGAGAGAGAAGAAGTGCAAATGGTTTAAAAGCAACAAAGAGAATAAATAAGAACAATGATTAGTATAATGAATTGCAATTTGGATGGCAATAAAGCACCAAATCCAGAGGGGAGCCAGCTGAAAATATCTGGATGTCAGGATTGAAGCACCTTTTGTAGTTTGAAATGTCTCTGATGATGTCATCGGGTATTTAGGTAAACTTTCTGAGTAGATCATATAGCAACAGGCATGAAGATTGTCAATACATTAGCAGTTACAGTGATTTCTCTGAAGGTTATGTCAAGTTGTCCAACTTTAGCTTGCATGGCTTTGGAAAAAGGGCAGTCGTAGTTCTCAATGATTCCAAGTCAAAAGGATGGGACTAAAACCGGAAATGCTAGTTTGGAGAGTCATAGCTAGATATAGGAAGAAACTAGAAGAATTCAGGATCTAGTCCAGTTTATCGGGTAAATGCCAAAACCTCAGAGACAAATAATAATGCTAGATTCTAATATCCACAAAGGTATATTATGGAAACAATTTGTCACTCTAAAGTCACCCTCATGTCTACCAAAGATAGCCAAATTCATATTAATTTGTTTTCAAAATAAGACTGGTTTTAATGAATTTGCCTGGATTATTTACATAAGTGTATCAAGAATAACAGTTGATCGTATAGGCTCTTTTAAATATGCTTTGCTGGAACTTTTCACAAGAAACCTCAGCTTGGATTTCAAAGGCCTCTAGAGGCCAGGAAAGCCAAGCCAGGAACTTACCATTGGACTTTGCCTACAATACTTATAGATTTGGGTGAACTCTTCTGGAGGTCCATAAAATATCTTGTGGTTTCTGCACCTGCCAGGAAGTGACTCTCCTTACTCACATGTTTAGGCCACTGGGAACTCTGTAAGCAAGGTCCCAGGCTGTTTTCTCAAGGATCTTTATTGGCTCCATAAAGTCAATCTTAGTTCCTTAAAGCTGTCTGGTCATATCTGATTCTATGCATGTCTCTCTCAAATAAGACATTCCAGTCAAAGCCTTGGTAATATAACTGATATTTCCAACGTGTCCTGTTATGAGGAGAACAGATTCTTAGTGAACTTATGCAAATAATTATATTGTTATGAAAATAAGAGAACTCGCTAAGAATTTCTGAAGTCTGGAGGGATCAGGTAGGAAGAAAAAGATACATGTTTCATCTTTGTTTACAAAGGTACACTTTATCAAATTGTTGCAAGTCATAGATAGCTTAAGAGAACGTGTTTCCTTAAACCTGGAAGAGCAAAACATAGAAGAACCGGCAAATGTTTAAAATAAAAAGTCATAAAAATTATACTCATCCTCATCAGTTTATTCAGTTCCATGGAAAAAATTCTTGATCTTTTATCTTTTGTTAGGAGTTTTATGAACCCATCAGTTTTTTCATCGGAGTTCTGTAAATTTTTGTCCAATTCAATGGTATGGTCTGAAAGTTTAACAGAAACCTATACTCTTTAGTAACTGTCATGAAGCTCTCTGAAGATGAAACATTTGTAAAAGCATCAGAGCAAAACAATAACTCTGTTTATGAGAAAAACTCTAAAATGGCATATGATTGAATATCTTATTACAATGCGATTGACAAGGGAATTAGGTTTTTTCTGTTACGTGAAACATTTTAAGTAGAATTATGACTGATAACCTATACCAGGACATATCAGATTTCCAGGAATTTCACATAGTTTTTGAAACACTGATTATATGTATACAGACACATCATAAAGAAGCCTTAGTATTACTTCTTTTCTGACAATGCTTTCCATGTAGTTTAACATATCAAGTAAACTTCATTAGTCTAACATCTACCTTTTTATAAGAAGAGAGAACACATTTTTTTTAATGTCTGAAACATTTATATTAACACATTTCCATACAAATAACCCAAAGAAAGTTCAGTACTAGTTGCCTTCCTTGTCTGCTTACTTGTTCTCTCACACTGCAGGCTCCCATCAGTCATCAATCCTACACACATCAGTGTACACATGTCAATCCCAATCGCTCAGTTCAGCACAGCACCATCCCCACCCCACCGTGGTTTTCCCCCCTTGGTGTCCATACGTTTGTTCTCTATATCTGTGTCTCAACTTCTGCCCTGCAAACTGGTTCATCTGTACCATTTTTTCTAAGTTCCACATACATGCATTAATATACGATATTTGTTTTTCTCTTTCTGACTTACTTCACTCTGTGTGACAGTCTCTAGATCCATCCATGAGAGAACAAATTTTTGATATATTTCATGGGCTCTCTGAAATATTTCATATCTCAAAGGTAGTTCTTTTTTTTTTTTTTTTTTTGTGGTACGTGGGCCTCTCACTGTTGTGGCCTCTCCCGTTGCAGAGCACAGGTTCCGGACGCACAGGCTCAACAGCCATGGCTCATGGGCCCAGCTGCTCCATGGCATGCGGGATCTTCCTGGACCAGGGCACGAACCCATGTCCCCTGCATCGGCAGGCAGACTCTCAACCACTGCGCCACCAGGGAAGCCCTCAAAGGTAGTTCTAAGTCAAAAAGACTTCATTTAGAATTTAATTTTGGGAAGTTTGTCAGAAATATCAAAAGTTTTTAAAACACTTAGTCCAATAGGATCATGGGTCACTATGAAATAATGCTTAGTTATCCATTTAACCAAGATAACAAAGACTTCATAGGCAAATATAGAAGGTTATATAGTTCTGATCAAAACTTAGCTCTTTTAATATCAAGAAAATTAGTTTACTTCAGTAATTAAAGTCCTGATAAAGACAACATAGAAATAAGTGGTTATTTTGACTAAACATAAGATCTACATTTTATAATCTTTTATTATAAAGATCTGAACAAAAGGAAAAAAAAACTTTGTCCTTTTAATAAAGAGAAAAAACAAATTTTAATTTTGCACCAGCTTACTTTTGCTATTAAAACTCATCCATTTAATTAAATTTATTCCAATTTTAGTCAGTCATGACCACACAAAAAATGCTTTCTAAACACTTCTTTTTTTTTCAGAGAACTTTTACAACTTTCTATGTCCATTTTACTTGTTCCTTGTTTTCTTTCCCATCTAGAAATAACCAGCTTTTCTTTTCCCTTAATATTTCCATTTCTTATACCTTTAAAAAATTCCCTTGTATACAAAGATATTTTCCTTATTAATTGTAGTAGTTTTAATTAAATATATTCATTAAAACTTTTAACCCTTAGAATACAATTTCTAGTGAAAACTTAAAAATAAGCAATTATGAACAATTTGTTATACCAGCTTTTTTTTTTTTAATGTGGCACAAAAAGTGGCTAACAGACCGAAGCATCTTTAGTTTTTTCGTAATAAGACAAAAGTAGGCAAACTTAGACTTGTTTAGCAGTTAAACTTAGACTTGTCTAATGATCTAGACATTCAATGAATTCCCATCATTTAATTTAACTTAGCAGGACTGAGAATTGGGGGCCAATGGTGTAAGTCGTAATCAAGTCCTGAGTCTGAAAGCTCCACAACCATGAACTGCAATGTACAAGAGCAGAAATCCCAGCTGAAACAGAGAGAGAACTTGCCCTTCTTCCATCTTTTCCTTCTATTCAGGTCCTCAGTGGATTAGATGACAACTACCCATGTTAGTGAGGGTGATGATTACTCAGTCTACTGATTCAAATGCTAATCTCTTCTGGAAATGCCCTAACAGACACAGCCCAAAATAATGTTTTACCAGCTATCTAGGTATCACTTGTCCTTGTCAAGGTGACGCACAAAATTAACCATCACTGTGGGTTATTTCAGAGGTCCTCTATATAAAACCAAGGGATATTTTCAATAGAAGTATTAGAAAAAATTCAAGACAGGAATAGTATCTACCTGAGCTGTGGTAGAAAAAAAAAATAGTTTGGACACAAGAAGTCTTAATCCAAGCTTTACTAGCAAAATGTGGGGAACTATGTGATCTGCAAAGTGTCACATTAAAAATTTACTTTAAAGGGACCTTGAGTTTGTAATAACCCAATGCCCCTGCCAGAAACAAAAACAAATCCTCACTGGAAGAACAGTCTTTAAATCCAGTCCTAGGAGAATTCTCATGGATAATATCAAAATATAATCTCTCTCTCACACACACAAAATCACAAAACACTTTAAGAAGTCAGCTTCCATGAATCAAAGTCAACAGAAACAGCAACCACAGAATGAAACCTGCACAGAATGAGGAATAAGAAATTATGAAATACAGAATTTTTAGTGAATGTTAAATACATGTTAATTACATTTAAAGAACTAAGACATTGACAGTATAAAGAAGGAATGGGAAACTATTAAAACCGAGCAGACAGATTAAAACAAAATACAGCAAACAAGATATTTGAAAATGAAAAGGTAAGATTTTAATTTAGAAACTTGAGTGTGGATTAAACAGCATTTTATGCTCACTTGAATATATCAGCAGTGAACTGGAACATAAATATCAAGAAATTACAGGTAACTCAGACAGACTAGTGTGAAAGAGAGATTAAGAGACCTGGAAAATATCAGTAGAAAGAGGAGCTCTAACATACCTCTAACTGGAGTTCCAGGAAGCAAGGGAAAAGAAAGTGGGAGAGAAGTGGTATTCCAAAGAGAGACTCACCAAGAAGTTCCCAGAATTAATGAATGATAATGATCCCCCCATATCTCAATCAATCTAAAGTAAACTAAATAAAAATAAGTCTGTGCTTAGATAAAGCATAGTAACTTCAGGAAAACAAAGACAAAGGAAAGATCTCAAAGGAAATCAGAAATAAGAGAAACATTACCTACAAAAAGGTAATGAATGGCAACTGAATTATCTAAAGAAACACTGGATGCCAGAAGTTAGTAGAAAATATTTTTCATGTGCTAAGAAAAAAATTACTGTCAGCTTGACATTGTGTTCCTGAAGAACAGACCTTCTAAGAATTAGAGGACAATATATTTTTACATAAACACATTCTCTACACCAGGACTAGGGAAATAAATATTTCCAGGGTTGTTCACGTTCTGACCAGCCAGAGCAGAAAGTCTTTACTGAGCAACTAGGACACTCAGTTGAATCCCTAGAAGGCATCAAGCACTCCTTTTTTCCTTCCATTTTCTCCCTTTTTGAATGGAAATGTCTAAAACCGTTATCCCATTTCGTCCCATGTATTTTAAAGCAGATCACTTATTTCTTGAGTTTCACAAATTTACATTTGGAGAAGAATTTTGCCCCAGGATGGATTATATGCAGATCTTTATCCTAAATGTTAGATAATTTAAATGATAAAATTTAGAACTATTAACTGATTGATAAGACATAGATGAGATTTTGGACTCTGTGTTAATGCTGTCATGAATTGAGACTTCTGGGGATGTTGGGATGATCTGAAGGTATTATGCATGTGGGACAAACACAAATCTTTAGAGGACAGAAGGCAGACCATTGTAGAAATAATAATACCCCTACCCAAAGACGTTCACATCCTGATCCTTCAAATCCTTAAGTATGTTTTGGTACATTGAAAAATTGTACGATAATAAATGTGTGCTGTTTGAAGCCACTGAACTTGTTGTATTTATTATAGCAGAAACAGGAAACTAATGAAATGGAAATTTAAAAATTAAAAACTGAAATTAAGAATTCTCATCAAAGAAGGGATTAGTGAACTGGAATATAACTCAGTAGAAAATACCCAGACTGAAGCACAGAGAGCAAGAAGGATGACACATAAGAAAAGCATTGCTGCCAGAGATGAAAAGGTTAAAAAGAGGATATCATTAATTACATTTTAAACAAAAATGAAAATTAGTATGGTACGTCTTAGAAAAGTATGAATTACAAATCAACTCAAGAAGAAATCATTTTAGAACTTGAAACAATAATTTTAAATATCTCTCTGAGGATTCCTCAAAGTCCAATCAGTTTTAGACAAGTGCTTCAACCATTGTAAACAGAGAAAAATTCACTTCTTTCCCAACCTCTTCCAGATTATAAAATAAGAAGAAACACTTGACCTTTCCCTTTATGAGATTGCTAGAATATTGTTACCAAGTTCCCAGATCAATAGTATAAGAAATTAAATTACAGGCTAATGATAAATCAAATGCAAATATCTTCAACAAAATATTAGTAAACTGCATCCCGTACAGGTTCACCTCACTTCCCTTTATGGCACTTCACAGGTATTGTGTTTCTTTACAAACTAAAAGTGTGTGGTGACCACGTGTTGAACAAGGCGCCATTTTTCTTCAAACAGCGTTTGCTTACTTCGTGACTCTCAGGTCACATGTTGGTAATTCTAGCAATATTTCAAGCTCTTTCATTATTATTACATTTGTCATGGTGATATGTGGTCAGTGATATTTGATGCTACTGATAAGACCTGCTGAAGGCTCAGATGATAACACTTTTTAGTAATAAGCTATTTTTAAAGTGTGTACTTTTTTTAGCTTTGATGCTGTTGCACACTTAATGGACTGCAGTATAATGTAAACGTAACTTTTATGTACACTGGGAAACCAAAAAATTCACGCGACTTACTTTATTGTGATATTCTCTTTATTGCAGTGGACAGAAACCAAACCTGCAGTATCTCTGGAGTATGCCTGTAACATATAAAACATGAAATCTACTGTGACAAATGGGGGTTATTCCCAGAACACGAGTTTGGTGTAACATTAAAGTCAAACCAATTTACCGTATTAACAGATGAATGTTGAAAACTGTCCAGTTGTAAAATACAGTAAAATAATTTTACAAAATCAATATTCTTTCATGATAACAAAGAAACTCTTTGCAAACTGAGATAGGAAAGGAGCTGTCTAACCAGATAAATACTATGTGTTGGGGAAAAAAACCCTCAACATTAACCATAATTACAGGCTTTAATATTTAAAGCCTTATTGTTGAAGCTGGAAGGAAGAAAATATGGGTCTGATGGAGACCAGCTTCAGAGAAGAACCAAGGATACAGCACCTCAGGTGCCGGGTTGGCCCCATTTGACACTGGGGAATCTTTCTCCAGCTTGGAGCTCAAGGAGGGTGCAGGGGCTGAGAGGCAGAGCACGGGAGGGATGAAATAAGGAGAAATGGAGGGGCAGCTCATACAACCTGGCAGAGGTTAGGACTCACACACTCTGCATCTGAGTTTCCTCACCAGCCAAAGTGGGATAGTGATGTTTTCGTTTGTGAAGATTTAGCAAAATTTATTTAAAGTGTGTTGCACATGAAAATAGACACATCATCAGAAGCCATTATTCTTTGTATTATGTGAGGTTGAATCATGTGAAGTTGTGGATATCCTAGTGTTTTTGATGTTCAAAAATGGCATTTCACATGGTTGAACTTGGAAGTTCCTGTTGAGGTGTATGTAGGCTACCCTTGTAGCTAGTATGCACTAACTAGTGAGGACAAAGAGACCAAGGGCTGATTGTCCTGAAACTAACACTTCCACGTGTATGTATCTTGTATTCTAATATTCAATTGTTTCTTTTCTTCTCCACAGTTCACTATTTCTAATATTGGGATATGTTTTACAAGCAAGGTTTATGTGAAGTGTCATTTTCCCTTTATAACCAGAAAATCCATAATTAAATCGTTGATGTGTCTTACAATTCATGATGTCTAAGATTTAATTTCAAGCTAAACATCATGGTTTTGAAAATGATGCCAGAGGAAAAAAAAATGAGATGATCTACTAATATTTCTTGGCAGTTGATCATTGTACACTTGGCCCCCAAATACTCCCAAACATATTCTCCAGGCCCTTTGGGGAAGCACTACAGAAGGCAGACCTGGCCTGTGCTGTGCACATCCTTCTCCCATAGCTTCTGAGCACCAGCCATTCATCACCTGAGGGACCCAGGAAATTATTCACGGACCAGCAGAATCTGAATGTCTAATATTCAATATTTCAAAAACTAAATACAAGATAATGCCTTCTTTCTATGAAGTCCATGGAGATTGCTCTGAAATAAATGAGGTTTTATGTCTTCATTATACACGAAAGCTATTTAATTACATATACCTGGAAAATACATCAGCCATTTACCGCAATATAGCTAGGCTCGCCTTCCTTGTCCTGAGAAGCAGGAGCAGAGTCTGGACAAGCCTTGTTCACACTGGTCGCGCCAGCATTCCCCTGGGACAGGTCTACAGGCAGATTGGTCTGACCCCCAGGTCTGTCTGTTCCATGGGACCATCTGGAACACCCTTTAATAGGACGGCCACATGTCCCAGTTTGCTGAAGACAGTCTCATAGTCCTGTTCAGTTTAGCATTTTGCCAGGTGTTTCATTCTTAAATGAAGCATCATTAACAATTGCATTAAAATAAGCCAGGTGGGCTGGTAACCTTCCACCTGCACTTCTGGCTTCTGCTGTGTTCCTGTCGAGCACCAGAGCTAGGGCAGTGATTAAATATGAAAACTTCATCCTGGGACTTCATAGGTGAGAGGAGTGTGAAATGTTTGTGAAATGCGGATGGGGAATGGTAGTGGAAAAGCCCTGCTATCAAGTGTGTAGACAGAAGTCTGAATGTTCCTGGTACAGTTTGTCTTTTGCTATATGTTATAAATCTATATTTTGTTTTTTGGAAGACATTTATTTCGCAATAACTTTCACCATTGAGACATTCAAAAATAAAGCACCCATAGAATAAAAATTAAGACATGACTTTCTGCTTCTCTAGGAATTTCATGGTGTGCATGCATCTTCAATAAGATATTTGGTATTGTCCTCCATGTAAAAACCAGAAGACACAGATGTCCCAAGAGAGCATCTACATCTTCTTCGCAAGTCGGTCATTATGTTAAGATGTGTGTCCTCAAAGAGGCAAGCAGATCCTGGGTAGTGCCAAAGCAGAATTCCATTTCACTCTGAGAGGCTTCAATCTGATCAGCTGACGCCTTTCCTAGTTTAATCTTGTTCATTTTTGATTCCAGCCTTTCTTGTGTACGTGTGAAAAGCAGAGCAATAACTATTAATACGTTGGGTGGGTTATCACAGAAGAACATTGTAACTAGTTAAATGAGAGTCTTACATCCGTGTCATCAGATTCTGGAAATAGTACGTCAGTTGATTTATTTTTTTAAATGAGGTTTTATTTAATACACGTAATAAAATTAAAGCCTTATTGTGTCAAAATTCTTTTCACCTTACTGTGAAGACTATTGTAAATTATGTTAAAAATTTAAACATTTAAAAGAAAATCATTTGGTTTTGTACAGAAATTTCATGAAGTCTGATGAAGTGTAGAGTTACGGTGAAAAAATATTTTACTAGACTGAGAAACTATGGAGCTTTTACAATTCCTAACCTCATTCAAATTGTGATGTTATATGTACCAAAGATTTACAAATGTTTTTTATTCATACACACTTCAAGTTAACTGAAGCATTTTTTGGTAACAAAACTGATTTTGAATGTGAAAACGATACTAGCACTTCCACTGTAGTACATACTCAATTGGGTCTTAAAAATATTGGGGCCTTGAAGTATTGTATACCAAGCTAAGTGCCCCACAGTGGTGTTAGCATTTTTGTAAAGAAATCCTCTATGTTTCAGTTATACTTTGTTCCAAACTCTTTGATTTTAGAAACCTTTAATGAAATAATTCTACATATGAAGTTCCAAAAATAACTTGAGATTTAAAGCTTTTGGCAATTTGCAATTATTTAGCTATTTTTCTGTCTTAAAATGAACAAGAAACTGATTATATTAAACACTGAGAGTTTAACGGGTAATAACGTTTAAATCTGACATTCTATAATTGCATTTTGGAATCTATGAACATGTGAGGAGAAGTTTTCGGTGAAACTCTTGTTTCCTCAACATTTTATTATGGAAAGTTTTGAGCATACAGAAAAGTTGTAAGAATTTTACAGAGAACACCCATACACCCATCGCCTCTGTCATACCACTAACAATTTATTACAGTTGCTTTTCACGTATCTGCCCATCTTTCTATTCATTTATCCATACATTGTATTTTATGGATTCTTTTTAATGTAAGTTGTAGACATCAGTACATTTTATTCTTAAATATTTCTGCATGCAGACTACTAACTCGACATTATATATGTTCATAATTCTTTTCAATTAGAATTTGTGATCTGTTAAGTACACAGCTTTTAGGGTAATATTTGACGAATTCTGGAAAATACACTGGCTAAGCAAAAAAGGTACAGAATAATTCATTTCCCCATTTCTTCTTTCCACTCCACCTCCATTCCAAGAGGCAACCATTTCTTTGATTTATTTCACCATAGATTAGTCCAATCTGTTCTAGAACCTCATAAGAATGTAATCATATGGTATAGACTTTTTTGGGGAAAGGTTTCTTTCACTCAGCATAATGATTTTGGGATTCATCCATGTGGTTGTGTATAACACTAGGATTTTTTTTTTCTTTTCCATTGCTGAATATAGAACAGTCTGTTTGTGTTATGAATATACCATTGTTTGTGTATCAATTACCCTGTTGATGGACACATGGGCTGCTTCCAGTTTGGTGCTATTATGAATAAAACCGCTAGGAACATTCTTGAGTAAGTCTTTTTATACACATATGATTTCACTTCATGGGCATATGTTTGTTTGGGAAGAAGTTGTCCAATATTTTCCAGAGTGGCTGTAGCGTTCTAAAATGTCTCCAGAAATGTAGGAAAGTTCTGACAGATTCACATCCTCACCGACATTTGGTGTTGTCGATAGTTTTAGCTTCAGCTATTTTGTTAATTGTGAATGAATGATAAACCTTATTTTGGTTTAAGCTTACATCCCCTGATAGCTAATGATTTTGAACACTCTTTCCTGTGTTTATGGACCATTTGTATATCTTCCTTAAAATCGTTGGCTCATTCTTAGTTGGACTCTTTGTCTTTTCATCATTGAGTTTTAGGAGTTCTTTAGACAGCCTTGATAAAAAATATTTTCTTCCAATATGCAGTTTACTCATTCACTTTCTTAAGACTGTCTTTCAATGAGAAGAAGGCATAAATTTGATGAAACAAATTAATTATTTTTGATTCTTTTATGTGTATTGCCTTCAGCGTATAAAGAAAACTTTACATAACTTCAAGTCATGAAGTTATTCTTTTGTGTTTTCTTCTAGAACCTTTATAGTTTTTTTATTTTTGCATATGTTGTGAGGCTCCAAAGTTGGGGTTTACTTTTTTCCTAAAGATAACTTGTTCCAGCACCATTTGTTGAAATGACTTTCCTTTCCACATTGTATTACTTTGATGTTATTTGTCAAAAATTAACGGACAATGTTTGGGGGCTTTCTATTATATTTCAGTAATCAGTCTTCCTGTTCTTATTCCAGTACCATATGTTCTTAATCACTATAGCTTTAGAGCAGGTTTTGAAGTCAGGCAGTGTAAGTTTACCAAGTACTCTTTTTTTTTTTTTTTTTTTCAGATTTCTTTTAGCATTCTAGATGTTACACATTTCTTTATAAAGTATTGAACCAAGATGGCAAATACTGCAAAAAAATTCCTTGTAGAATTGTTTTAGGGATTGCATAGAATCTAAAAATCAGTTTTGGGGGAAGTGATAGCTAACACATAGATTGAGTCTTCACGCCTCCCCAAAAGGGAGGAAAAGGTATATCCTCCCTTTTATTATAGATTTGGGGCTTTTCAGGTTTTCTATTTTATCTTGAGTCAATTCTGATACATTTTGTTTCAATAAATTTACCCAATTTGTCAAATATATTGGCAAAAAAGTCTTCACAATATTCCCTTATTTCCTTTAAGTATGCATAGGATCTACAGTTATGTCTCCCCTTTTACTCACATTATCCCTAATTTGTATTCTCTTTTTTTTTCATGAATCATTTAGAAGCTTATCAAATTTTTGAATCCACAAACAAGTGGATTCATTCATTTCTTTGCTGTTTTTCTTTTCTCTATGTTATTGATTTCAGTTCTTATCTTTATTATTTCCTCCTTCTTACTTTGAGTTAACTTTCCTTCTATTTTTAGCTACTAAAGATAGACCTTCATATTATTGAATTTGCACTGTTATTTCCCAATATGAGCATTTAAGTTTCCTTTAAAGCACTGCTTTAAAACATCCTGAAGGTTTTCAATATGTTATATTAACTTTCTGGTAAAAATAACTTTCTCTTTCCTTTATGATTTCATTTTTGGCCCGTGATTATTTAGGAATGTATTCTTTAATTTCTCTGTATAAGGTTTTTATCTAGATATTACATTGTTGTTGATCACTCACTTAATTCCATTTTAGTTTGAGAACATATTTCACAGTATTTTACCTTTACTCATACCTGTCTTATGGTCTAGCATATGGTCTCTCTTGGTGATCATGCCATGTATGTGCTTGAAAAGAGGTTTTGAAGTCATTGTGTGTAATGTTCTATCAGCATCAATTTGGTGAAGGTGATTGATACTGTTGTTCAGATCTTCCATGTCAATCATAACGTTTGGTTTACCTGGTCTATTAATTGTTGAGAGAGAGGCATTAAAATCTCCAACTATTATCGTATATTTGTCTATTTTCCCTTTAAACTTGTGAGTTTTTAAATTTGTAATTTTAAGTTCTACTTAAAGGCATATCCACTGTATGATTGTTATGTCTTCCTGAAGAATGTGTCCTTCTATCATTATGAAATCTTCGTCATCTCTCCTAATCCTCTTCATCTTGAGGTATACTTTATTTGACAATAAAAGCCATTCCAGCCCTCTTATATTAACTGTTTGCAAGACATATATTTTCCCATCCATTTATATCCACTTTCCTATCTTCATCATTATATTTGAAGAACACCTCCTATAGAATATGTATAGTTGGGTCTTGCATTTTTATTTATTTTGAAAAATCCCTGAACTTTTTTGGAGTGTTTAGTCAATTTACATGAATGCAGTCACTGATGATTTAGTCCATCAACTTGCTGTTTACTCCATCTGTTTTTTCCCCTCTGTTTAGCCTTTCATATTTTATTTTGAGTTAAAAGGATACAGATATAGATATAGGTATTTGGGTATATCTATAATGGTTGCTCTAGATTATTATTTATACCCTTAACTTTTTTTACAGTCAAAATTGTGTCACTTCATGTATAAAAATCTTGAAGGTTTGTAGTTCTATCTACCTTCTGGTCTTTTGTGCTACAGTTATTATATATATTATATCTAAATATGTTATGAATTGTAAAATGCAGTACTCGAAGTTTTGCTTTAAACCATCATATGTATGTTAAAGAAATAAAGAAGAAAATAGAGTCTAGTATATTTATACACATATTTTCTCTTCAGTCTTTTCTGAAGATCCAAGTTTCCATTCTGTAGTATTTCCGTTTAGTCTAAAGGATTTAGTATAGAGTACACCTGTGAAACTACATAGGTTGATATATTTACACATTTCAATAAAAAGTTAGACATGAGAATATACACATTTGGAAAAAATGGAGTTTACCAGGTAACTCAGTACATGTAGAGAAAAGATTTTTTCAATACAAAATATTATGGTATAAAAAGAAGGGTCATTTGAATTTTTCATCACTTTCAAGTGTATTATCTATAAAATTTACCTTAGAAAAAATTATAGACCTGTTTCAAAAATATTAACATCAAAACCACATTAAAAATACATTCTTCAGGGACTTCCCTGGTGGTCCAGTGGCTAAGACTCCATGCTCCCAGTGCAGGGGGCCCAGGTTCAATCCCTGGTAAGGGAACTAGATCCCACATGCAGCAACGAAGATCTCACATGCTGTAACTAAGACCTGACGCAGCCAAATAAGTAAATAAATAAATAACTGTGTAAGAAAATACATTCTTCAGAAAAATACTAGTAACATATGTTTGACACAGATACAGCTAAGAAGTAGACCAAAGCACATGGATACTTATCAACCTGCTGTTTTGTTTTAAAATTAAGATAATCAACATAAAGAAACTTTTAAAATTGTGCTTCAATGATCACAAATACATGCTGTTTTTTGGAAAGAATATTATTTTTGAAAATGATTCTTGAATAGAATTATTTTATAGGTGTATCAATATAATAACAAAACCAATTCATTTGTGTGTATATATATGTATGTGTATATACATATATCTGTGTCATATATACGTATTTATACGTAATACATACATAAATGTATATATAGTATATACACATATACATATTTTTCTTTTTAAGAGTCATGTATATATAATTTAAAAAAAATATTTGTCTTTCTCCCTACCATTTATTCTCAAATGTGTCCTAGTTTTACTGACAAATGATACGATCGCCTTACCTTTAAATTTCCAGCAACCACAGGTAGGAAAAGATTTTTCACAATTGCTTGCATAGACAAGTACTATCTATTCCACCAAAAAGGGGCAAATTCTGCTTCTGTCTAGGCCAAGGCTCTGGACCAGGGCTAAGCAGAGCAGAGCAGAGCAGAGCGGTGGGCTCTGTGCTAACTCCCTGGGCTTCCCCGGACCACCAAGATTGGGTCCCGCACTTTGTGAGATGTGTTCCCCAGGTGTAGATCTCAGGCAGGCCCAGCCCTGAAAGCAAACCCAGCCCTGCAAGCAAACCCGCTGGAGAATGTTTCCACTGGGAACTGACTTCTTCTTGCCCAACCTTGGAGAAGATGCTCAGGGGAAAGCTGTCATCACTGTTACCTGCACCTGACAAGTCATAAGATCCAGAGAGAGGTAAGGCTCAGAGGCACTGATAAAACCCTCCACAGGATTGGCAAAGAGCAGCTCTACTGGACCCAATAGTCTTGGGCCTGTGGGCTCTTTTTAGTTTTATTATTGGTGCTTCTTTTTTCTTTTTGTTCTGGTGTAGGCAGGGAGTAGGAAGAGGTTGAAGGGCAAGGAAGTTTGCCCTTGCTCTGTGTAGTCTGCTTGTTACCACTTTTCTGCAGCTAGGTTCTTATGTCTCTCTCTTTTTTTTTTTTTTTTTTTTTTTGCAGTACATGGGCCTCTCACTGTTGTGGCCTCTCCCGTTGCGGAGCACAGGCTCCGGATGTGCAGGCTCAGCGGCCATGGCTCACAGGCCTAGCTGCTCCACGGCATGTGGGATCTTCCCGGACTGGGGCACGAACCCGTGTCCCCTGCATCGGCAGGCAGACTCCCAACCACTGCGCCACCAGGGAAGCCCTTATGTCTCTCTTTTAATTTGAAATGTCAAAGTGTATTTTTTAAAACAATGAATAGACTATTTTCATCAGTTTTCTGTCTGCAGAAAAATTAAACAGAAAGTACAGAGTTCCCATAAATCCCCCTCACACACAGTTTCCCTGTTGTTAACAGCTTGCACGAATGTGGTGTGTTTGTGACAACGGATGAGCCAGTGTTGATATATTATTAGTAACTAATGTCCACAGCTGACATTAGACACTGGGTAACAAGGAGCTCTGAGTTTGGGGGATGGGAGAGGTGAAGGGGGTGGGTCCCCGCAGCCCAGGATCCAGGCACAGAGGCGGAAAGGCGCGGCCACAGTGGGAAGGTCCACATGGACCCCACCCCGCCCTCCACTGCATAAAGAAGATATGGTACATGTATACAATGGAATATTACTCAGCCATATAAAAGGACTAAACAATGCCATTTGCAACCACGTGGATGGACCTAGAGATGACCACACTAAGTGAGGTAAGTCAGACAGAGAAAGACAAATACCATATGATATCGCTTATGTGTGGAAACTAGAAAATGATACAAATGAACTTATTTAAAAACCAGAAACAGACCCACAGACATAAAAAACAAACTTATGGTTACCAAAGGGGAAAGGTGGGGGGAGGGATATATTAGGAATTTGGGATTAACAGATGTACAACAGTACCATATATAAAGTAAACAGCAAGGACCTACTGTATAGCACAGGGAACTAACTATACTTAATGTTGTGTAATAACCTATAAGGGAAAGGAATCTGAAAAATAATATATATATGTGTGTGTGTGTGTATAACTGAATCACTTCGCTGTACACCTGAAACTAATACAGCATTGTAAATCAACTCTACTTCAATAAAAAATAAATAAATAAATAGAATGTTAAAATTAAAAAAAAAAGAAAAAGAATAAACTGCAGCTGATCAGGTCTCCATTCTTCCTGCCTTGAAAACGCAGAGGGTCCAGAAGCCTCTTTCATTCACTGTCAGTTGTCACTGTCCCTCAAAATCCTTCACCGCACATGCCATCAGCTACCTGCACCTTCTTTTCCAGACAGGCCTCTCCCTAAGAAGACGCCACAAGGACTCTTAGGCCCTTTCTGGGAGGGTCTACTGGTCATCACATTACACGTCTAAGGGCTGCAGAGGGAGCCTGACAGCTACACAGGCCCCTGATTTGGCTGATGCCGTCCCTGTGCTTATCTGCCATCTGAATGTCCTTTGCCATGAAATAGCTCTTCACGTTTCTTGCAGCTCAGATTCTCAGCCTAAAGTCGGTCACTTTCACAGTCAGCTCACACAGAAGACCCTGGCCCCATCCTCACTATAGACTCCCTAGTGAGGATGTGATGTGATGGTAAAAGCATCTTCCCCACGCCAACTGATCTTCATTTCTCCCCAGGGGCCATTCAAGACCACAGGGGCACACACACAACGGCAAGGACGGGGGCACTTGAGCTCTCTCTCTGCTCCCTGTCTGTGAGGGAAAGGGAAGAAGATGCAGTCTCAGGACAGAACGAGATTCCAGGCTTCCTGCGGACACTCGGGATGAGAACACGACAGAGTTGCGTCCGGCTGTAATGCAGGCTTGTGGGCCACTCCCACACTTCCTCTGACATTGCATTTCTTGTCATGCTTCCAAGATCAAATCAACAGCTTAGGGAACCCCCCTAAGGGCTGGCCTCCTGCACCCCCATCTTTTGCATGAGAAGCAAAAGGAATTCTGTGACAGGTTTCATCCCATTGCTTTCAATTAACAAAAAACTTGATTTCCTCTCTACTGGCATAATGGTCCAAATTCCTGGAAAGATTCATTTCCAGGATGACCAGGGCCTCATTCATGCAGGTTCCCATGGATAAGCCTGCAATGGGCAAGAGGAGACGGTGGAGCCTGAGAGATCCCTGCTCAAGTAAACACTGTGCAGTTCCACTGCGGCTATGCCTGCCCTGATGAATGGCATTATGTGAGTTCTTCATTTCTCATCCTGCAAGCGAGGACTACAGAAGCGCCTTGAACATGGGAAGTAAACAGAATGGGCAATGTTGAGCTCAGCACAGACACAGTCCTACTAGAGGAGGCTGGTGCTCACAGGAGGTTCTAACCCAGTCCTCCCAACAGGCCCCAGGGGAGACTTCGGCTTCTAGATGCTTCTTTTTCAGAACGCCCTTCTTCCCCAATGAAAATACACAGGTAGATAGACAGATAGATAGATGGCTAGATAGATAGATGTAGGTAGATAGATAAATAGATGATAGATAGATAGATAGATAGATAGATAGATAGATAGATAGATAGATGTAGGTAGGTAGATGAATAGATAGAATATAGACAATAGGTAGATGACAGGACAGATAGATAGATAGAGGTAGGTAGTTAGATTAATAGGTAGATGATAGGATAGATGATAGATAGATAAATAGATAAAATGCATCTAAGCACCCAGCTTTTCCATGGCATCAGCGAAGAATCTGAAGTCAGAACTCCTGAAACACTCCCATCCCCCTCCCAGCCCCCCTGCGGCCCCCTGAGCCTACCAGTAACCCTGAAGACTCAGGCCCAAGGAGCAGACACATCGCCAGGCATCAGACCACATCTGTGTTTGTGGAGCTGGCTTTTAAAAACATATATATATATGTGTTTATATATATGTATATATGTTTATATATGTGTATATATATACATATATATATAAAATAAATAAAGCATGGATAGCGGGGCGTTGCTGATTCTGTGAATATTTGCTGGAGACATTAGTAATTTTGGCATCACTGGAGTGACAGTGAAATGCTGTTTTCCCTTTATTGTAATGAATGTTGATAGTGGTGACAATCCCCAGTCCTGTGTTTATGTGACATGGAGTGTATAAGAACTCCCAGAACTTTACAGTTTGTTCATCTGTACAGCTCACAGAGCAGGCGGTGGGAGAAGGCATTGCTGGCACTCATCCGAGAGCCTGGCAGGAAAATGAGACAGGATGGGGACTCAGGAGACCAGTTCTCTCTTCTTGGCTCGGCTCCTATTTACACCCATGGCCTCGGGTGTGGTGAGGCATTGGTCTTCTTCGAACCTCGGTGTGGTCTTCTATAAAATGGAAGGGCTGGATGCTTAGGGCAACCTCTCCTGGGCATGATACTCTTGTGTGAGAGACTAACTGAATACATCAGAATGGACGTGCACCTGTTACCTTAATTATCTGGAAGTCTCAGGCTGAAGGGTCTGACAGATGAAAGAATTGAATAAATGCATCAGACACCATTGTCATGACCATTTCCTGATCTGGAAAATGGGTCTTTTAATGAGCTTTTTGGGAAGCTTTTTTTCCAGGAATTTAGGCCATCATACCAGTAGAGAGGAAATCAAGCTCTTTATTAATTAAAAGCAATGGGATGAAACCTATCACAGAATTCCTTTTCCTTCTTGTGCAAAAGATGGGGGTACAGGAGGCTAACCCCTAGCTGGGGTCCTCAGTGGGTCTGGGCCACCTAACTTTGGAGGTAGTCTGAGATTCAATGAGATGAAATCCTCACAGCACCTAATTTAGTGCCAGACACATGGTAGACATGAAATTGCAGACACCTAAAGCTAGGTTCATGCCCAGGTCCCACACCAACTAGCCTGCTGACTTTGCTCTCCCGTGAAAGAGGATGGATTCTGTCCATTACAGCGAGGGCCCAGAGCATGGTGAGAAGATTTGGGATGAAGTTCTGAGCTCTGGTAGCTGTAGGCTTGGTTCTGGGCTTGTCTGGCTGTGAGACCCCCGTGCGGTAGCTACATCTCTCAGACCTCTGTTTTTGCATCTGTCAAACGGCAGCTCAGAGAAAGGTGGCAGGGCTTGGATCTGACTTCAGAGCCTCCACACCCACCTCCTGGCTGTGGAGCAATGGTTTTTCACAACCATGAAGACTTATCCATGACCATGGTGGCTTTCTGCCCTTTCCCCCGAGTGCCCTCAGGAACACGAGGATATCACAGCAGGGTATGGAAACGATGCTGCTTCAAGCTAAGTATCTGAAACATTTCCACTCTCTAGCTCTTGTTTTTGCAGAATAGTTGCATCCATTTCTTCTCATTATTAAAAAAATATAGAAAACAGTCAATGAAACCCATGAACTTGGGCCTGGGGTATGGATTCAGAGCCCATGACCCCAAGGAGGTAAACAGGGCCATTCCCAGTCCCGAGGATTCTCTGCTCCTCCATCCAGGGCTGGACTGCAGAGCTCCGGCCCACCCTGGCTGTGCACTCTGACCCCAACAGTAAGCAGCTTCCTAGAAGCCTTTCTACCAAAGCAGCATTGAGGCCTGGGGGCTTCTGTGTTCCAAGGAAATGGGGCTGTGGGTTTCCTCAGGCTACCGTCCCTCCTACCAGACTCATAACCACCTCCAAGATCTCTATTTTGGAATGTGTGGAAGTGAGGTTCTCCTACCCCAAATGCTGCTTTCACCATGTTCTGTATGAGTTTTAAACTTGATTTTCACAGCCATCAAGGTTTTGCAATATTATGAGAATTACCATTAAGTGTGAGATGCAGCTCGGGAGATAATATTATTATTAAAAATATTCGTCTGTGCATACTCACTTCTTTGCCCTTCATAATCCTTCCTGACAGGAAGCCTAGGCAAGATAGATTATTATTATTTTATTATTATTACTCCCATTTTTCTATTCAGAAAACCGAGGCTCGGCGCTCTTTCCTCCGGGGGGGGGGAGGAGGGCATTTTTCTCCTGGAGGTGGAGCTCCTGGAGGTGGAGCTCCTGGAGGTGGAGCTAGGGCTCCTGGAGGTGGAGCTCCTGGAGGTAGAGCTAGGGCTCCTGGAGGTGGAGCTCCTGGAGGTGGAGCTAGAGCTCAGACCTTTTATTGCGTTGAGCGGTGCCTCCCACCCCCACGAATATGTCCAAGTCTTAACTCCCAATGCCCGTGAATGCGACCTTATCTGGAAATGGGGTCTTTGCAGATGTATTAAGTGAAGGATCTTGCGATGAGATCACCCTGGATTAGGGTGGCCCTGGATCCAGTGATTAGTGACTTGTAAGAAGGAGAGAGACACAGGGGGAGGCCACGTGGAGACAAGAGGCAGAGAATGGAGTGATTTGTCTGCCCTCCAAGGAATGCCAAATGTCGCCAAGAGCCCCTTGGAGCCGGGAGAGAGGCATGGGATGGATGCTCCTTGGAGCCTCCAGGAGGGACCAACCTTTTCAACATCTTGTTTTCAGACTTCTGGCCTCCAGGACCAGAAGAGAGAATAAAGTTCTGTGGTTTTACGCCCCTCAGCTTGTGTTAATCTGTCATGCAGCCCCAGGACCCTAACACATCCTCATCCACAGCCAGGAGTCTCCCTGCCCTGCATCCCCGCCTCCTGTTGGAATTGCCTGTTGGCTGGAATCCTTTGAAGGAGAGTCTGGCTGGCTCACAGTGGGAGCGCAGGGGCTGCTTTCTCTGCACTGAGTTAATGGACACTCAACGCCAAGGACAGGCCAGAGGTGAGGTCCTGTCCCCCCCCGGCTCCTGCCCACGGACTGATCCTGATGGGCTCCTTTGCTGCCTGGCCCCCTCCCCTTGGCCAGATCTGCAGCCTCCTTGTTGCTACAGCAGAGCTGCTTCAAGTCGGGGACCGATGGCAGTGGTGGGTGGCAACCCTACCCTGAGCCCGTTGTAGCCTGAGGGGCTCATGTCCCTGGTGGTCCAGCAGTCAGTGACGTCAACAGGGCTTCCCTCACTTGTGAGCAGAGATACCGAGGCAGGAAGAAATGAAATCTCTTGTGTAAGGCCACTCTCTGGGAAGGAGCAGAGCAGGGCTCAGCCCAGGGGTGCCCTGCTGACACCTGCCCCTGGACCAGTCACATCCTGTCACCTCAGAGTTCAGAGCCATGTTCACGTGACCTGCTGGGGCTGGAGCACGTGCTGAGCTCTGTCGGGAGTGAGTGGGAACTTTCCCGACCCCTCACTCAGGAGTGAGAGCTCTCTACAGCATCATCGTCAATTACAAGAACGTTTCCCTTTATTTAATCCCAAATACCTTTCTTTGTCAACTTGTCATCGTACACTTGTGGGGAAACATGCATCCTCTGAACCTTCTCGCTGCTGTGACTTGGGTTGTGATCAGAGAAAGATGATGGAGACAAAATAAGAAAGGGTACATTTTAGCAAATGAGATATTTAAAAGGCAGTGTGTCTTCAGTCTGAAAGTTTGACATTTGAAAGCCACCTTCGATTTTTCTAAAGGAAAGAAAGAAAGGTCTGCTCTAGCCTATGGAGAAAATGTATAAAAGTATGAGAGTTTTGCCTAGAGAAAGTAATATTTTCATTTTCTCTCTTTGAGAAGTTGAGTTGCAAGAGAAAAAGCAAGATTCAGTCTGAAGAGACCCCCGAGCATCAGGAAAGAGGGCAAGATGATGGGGGGTCCAGGTGGCACCCCAAGACCCCTGCCCCCCAAGGGCTGCTTGGACCCTTAGATGCTGGGTCCACAGGGTCAAGGAGAAGGGGGGGCTCGTAGACATTATTCTGAAGGTTTCAAAGTTTTGATCTAAGTGGGGTCTTTTATGCTCTGAGACACAGGAGGCCCTGTCAGACCTGGTGGGCAGTGGGACTCCCCAGGTGGCCGGGAAAGGAGGCACATGTGTCCAGGGCTGGACTCTCTTTCTGTCTCTCTCTCTGTCTCTCCCTCTGTCTCTCTGTAGCTATAGGGTGAGCACGTGGGGATATTTCATGAGATGTCTGGGGAAGGCTGGAGGGAGGGATGGAGGAAGGGTGCCCTCAAGGCCAGGCTGCCCAGTGTGGCTCCCCAGCTGCTATGGGTGCATGAACGGCTGGACCACACCAGCGGCAGTGATGTTTCCTCCTCATACATGATTCCAACCGTCTCTGCCAGGGCTGTGCGGCAGACCCCACCCCACGGGACCTGCACCCCAGGTGGGCAAGCAAGACGGGCGGGTGGTCCTTGCTACGATAGAGACAGCAGTGGGCCAAGGAAGCAGGATGGCCTCCCGAGGAAGCGCAGCCAGGGCTTCACTGTGCAAATGAGCAGGTTGGTGTTGGGAGGTGGGGTGATGCGTCTGAGGCTGGTCCAGGGAGACAGGCCTCAACGCGGGCAGCCTGGGGTCAGACCTGCATGGGGCTTGGTACGAGGGCCCACGTCCTGCCCACAAACCCTGGCTCACACCCCAGGGCCTTGGGGGCAGCCAGTAAAGCTGGTGGTCCAAACTCTGGATAAAACCTAAGTGCCTGGAACTCCGCCAGCCAAGATGCCTGGACTGCAGTGAGAAGGGGGTCAGGGAGATGTCCCCACGTGAGGACCTGCCCAAGGGTCACCTTCAGAGATCCAGGCAGGCGCAGAGCAGAGCTGGCTGAGTCACTGGCCCCGGACAGGCTGTTTGCCTGAAATGAAATATTACACAGTCTTTGTGAATTGGAGACTCACAGTCAGGAATTTTCACAAGCACCCCAGGACCAGGAGAGCTTCCTGGAATCACGGCACAGATTTTGTGTTTGTTCTTTGTTTTCTGTTTGCTCTGGTTTTGTTTCTACTTTTAGCATCTCTAGAGGTCCTGCCCAGGGACAAGCCCAGGCACAGTGAGAGTGCAGGGGCTGTGCAGGCTCCTCTCACGGCCTGAGCCCAGCCTGGCCGCAGACTCTGCACATTTGGATGGTAGGAGCTTTACAAAGCTTCCCGTACTTTCTGTGGACAAGAGGACGAGCTGTGCCTTTGCCTCCTCCATGACCAGGAGGCAGCTATGCGCAAGGGGGAGATGTGGCTTCACCGTGGACACCCTGGCTTCAGATTAAGAGTGGGGCTGCCTGACCTTAAGCCCTCCTTAGGCTCTCCCCTCCCCTGCGAGTGACCACCAGGACTGGATGGCACACATGCCCATCACCTGCACAGCAGCTGTGATCGACCAGAAGCAGCCTATGTCATTGTCACACTCGAGGACAGAGAGCTCCCTGAGTCCCCAACCAAAGGAGTGGAAACATGTTCTCAGCTTGGAAAAAAATCTCTGGTCCAGTAACGCCTTGCTCTGGGAACTCTGTTCACAAACATTTATTTAGTGCCAGATGCGCGTGTGAGAAGCTGAATAATTAGTTGGGCTCAGACATCGGAAAAGGGCCTCTTGCTTCCCTCTCTGGACCACAGTTTTCGCATCGGCAAGTGGGGATGCTGTCAGTGCCTCCCTCCCAGGCAGGTGGGGAGGAGAGAAGAAGCTGATCCATCTTAGTGCTTGGACGGGACCTGTTACGTGGGAAGCACTCAAGACACCGTAGCTGGGAGATGTCAAATCCTGCACTTGGACCCAGAGGTGGCCCAACATGAATGGAGGGATGTGGATGAAAGGCCACGCGGCAGGAGAAACCTGGGGTCCTCCCGAGCCAGGGCAAGGCGTGGCTGCCTCCGGTCTGGAGACCCTGAGGTCCTTGGGGTGAAGGGACAGCCCACCCTGTCACTGGTGGGTGGCTCCAGGACTCATGTTGAATGGTGATGTCACCAGACTCAAAGGGGAGCCACCGGGGGTGGGGGTTTGGTGGGTGAGAGTTCAAGTCAGGCCAGAGGTTCAGAGCTTGGACGGAAGATGATCTTGGGGACAGGATTGTTGTGTCCTAGTAAGGGAGGATGTCTCAAGTTGTCTCCTGGGACCCTAAGGAGCAACCCGAGGACCAAGGGTCAAATGTTCAGGGAAGCACCTTATAGAGAAAGAGCTTTGAGTGTCCGCTCTGCCCCGCTGGGGACGGGCTGCCCAAGACCCATCCCACGTTCACTGGACACAGCGAATGGTCATGAGCACAGATTCCCAAGGGTGTCCCTGCTACACCGAGAGGCAGCAGCGAGACCCCAGGCAGCGTAGCTGGAGTCTCTGTGGCCAGACTCTTCACCTCAAATGCTGTGGCCTTGAAGGCCTCTGAGACCGTCCACACGGTCAAGTGCAGCGCTCGGCCCACACCACACCCAGGCAGCTCTTCCATTCAGGCTGTCGGCCACTTGCCAGGACACACTGGCAGCGGCTGCTGCAGGGAGTGGGGCTCAGGTTACGGGACCTGCCAGTCCTGAAGCTCCCAGGCTTCTGGGCTTGGGACAGGTGACAAATCAACACTGTTAATAAGTAACCACTGTGATGGGGAACCCAAGGGCTTCACATCTGCCAGCTCTGGTAATTCAAGCCCGCAGCAGCGTCAGTGCCGTGGTTCTCAGTGTTCAGCTGGAGAAAATGAGTGTCCCTGTGCTTCCGCGACCTTCCCGGGGTCAGACAAGCCCATAAACACTATCGCTGAGGCCAACCCAGATGTTATTTGCACGACCAACCCTTGATGTTCACAGAGATGCCAGGCCCCAGTGGCCGCCCCGGCTCTGCATGGTCTGTGCGAGGTTCTGCCCGAGATGAGCGTGGCCCGTGTCAAGCTGGTTCACAGCTGTGTCTTCCGTGTCTGGCCCAGGTTTGGCACCGAGAGGCTCCTTCGTAAATATTTTTAAATGAGCTAATAAATAAGCAGTGGGAGCTGCAGCTGGGGAGAGTGGAGCAGAGGGCGCAGCAGTGGAGGCTGGACCTCGGGGCGTGTTAATATGTAGGGGCCTGACACGGGAGGCATGGCCGCATCACACAAGCACAAAAAAAATCTGGGCAACACCAAGGCAGAAAAGACCAATCAGTGTGAACTAGCCAGGGAGGGGAGACCAGGAGCACGCGAGACTTGTACAGAAAGGAAGAAAGGGCTACACTTACAGAAAACCCAAGTCCATTATCCTGAAAGACAGCGTGAAACAATTTCAGCAACGGAAAAGGCTCTCACTTTGTGGATGTTTACAGACGACGCAGAGAAATCTCTGCAGACAGGGCATCAGGATAGGGCTGCCCTGAGCTCAGGAGAAGGAAGACAAGGGGCCCCTTTGCTGTCTGTGACCTTGGGTTTCGCAAGGACGTGCAGGCTTGCGTCTGCCGTGGCAGCAAGCCTCACAAGGGGCAGACGGACCATGCCCAGCCATGTAGCCATCTCCTGGGTGCTTGCAGGTGGGGAGGTGGGGGATGGAAGCTTCCTCTTGCCCTTAAAATTAGCTTAGTTCCCAACTGTTCTGAACTATATGGTGGCCTTTGGAGCAGAGGAGAAGGGAGCGCAGGGCTTGAGACTAGCACCGCTGCTTTCACTCTTTATTTCTGTTTTACTTGTTTTATTCCTTTGCCTATAAGCCCCATCATAGGAAGCTGGACTCAGCATCCGGAAGTGCCTTCCCTGTTCATCACTTCTCACCTGGACTCTCCTCTGACTTCGTTTTCTACCTGATACTAAAAGGATGCTGCCTGAGGATGGCATTTTGCTCAGGGACAGCCACTGTTTTTAGCAGAATGAACCCATTCCTTCCCTCAGAAGCACCAGCTGAAGCTGAGGCCACTCCATCCTTTGGTGGATGTGTAAGAAAGCTTGGCAGGGGAGGGGAGACAGGCCCACACTTTGGGAAAGTGGCCAGACACCAAGATGGACTTACTTCTTTTCTTGCTATGATGGAGGAAACATGAGGTATAACCATGATGTAACAAGAGTGATTATTTAGGGGCCTGGATGAGACCATCCAATTCCCAACCCCACCTGAGTCATCGTCCTTTCAAATCCAATATGGTTTCTTTTTTCTCTTTTTGTTGCTTTCATATCTTGGCTATTGTAAACAATGCTCCAGTGAACATAAGGGTGCATATATCTTTTTTTTTAACATCTTTATTGGAGTATAACCAATATTGTTTCTTAAAATAAATACTAAAAATGACTTTGAATCAAGGACGAGACAGATACTGCCACTTAATGATGACCCAGATATTAATGAATGAGTAAAATATTCTCTGGCTAAATTGTGAGATTATTTCCCAATTTTGCCCTAGGAAGAAGCATTCCATTTGTTTCACACAGCCCTTGGAATTTTGTCATAAACATGTGATGGCTTTGGGAGGCAGAAAACAGGCGACACCAAAGATCTCTGTCATTCCAGCAGAACGGCAACACCTGGGCAGACGAGTGCGCCCCTCCCACGCGCTCCTATGTCAGTCGATGTGAGCGAAGGGCCAGGCAGGTGCTCTGCTGCCAGGCTGTACCCTTCCCTGTACTGAGAGCCTGACTGATGCCAAACCTCAACTCAGATTCTCCCATCATTAGCTCACCTATTTCTCACACTACTATCAGGAAGCCATATTCAGATCCTAGTGTTACTGCTGGAGATTTTGCATCCAAGAGCGTCTCCACCAGGCTCACACGCCGGAATTAGAACTCAAGTCTGTAGGCTCCAAGTCTGGGCTCTTCCTAAAGGGATGTGGCATCTCTTAACAGACGTGCAGCCCTTGTCGGGAAAAGGGAGGGCTGCAGAGTTGTCCTCCACCACTCAGAGTCTTTCAGAGAGACCCGCTGGGTGTGGGCACCTGTGCAGGGCTGTGAGCACACAGCTGAGTCAGCTCTGCCCTGGAGGAAGCACCGTCTAACGGGGACTCGGGTGAGGTCCAATGCCTCTTACCACAACCTTAAAGGGGTCATAAAAAATTACTAGAGTTATGTGTCCTGCAAACACCAAGGACGGAGGCACTTATATCTGACAGTCACAAGGAAGTTATCACAGGTGATAAGACACTCTTTCAGCTGCGTCCAGAGGAAAATTGGAATGAGACAGAGGGACAGGGAGGGGAGAGCTGCAGACAGTGAGGGAGGGGCCGCCTAGAGGTGAGAGAAGGGAGCCTGGGCCTGGGTCCAGGGCCTTGCTTATGAGCTCATTGGGATCTCCCTCCCCCAACACAGAGGAAGGCTACAGGGAGTTTAATAGGGGCGCAGGCATCCTGTGGGAGGCTCAGGAGGGGTCCAGGGGTCCCTGCTTCTGTGGACCAGTGCTTACTGATCGTGTGCACCCATCCCAGCTCCCAGTCTCAGATGACATGCAGATGGAGCTCGGAGGCTCCTGGGCTCGTGAGGGCAGCAGAGGGAAGCTGTGCCCGGGGGACGGGATGGGGGACTTCTCATGGGGCCCGGAGGCACCTGCCGTGAGCCTGAGAGGAGAAGGAAACAGGGAAGGACAAGAAGGAAGTCTTTCTGGAAAACAGGAGTCCCATGGCAAAGGCACAGAGCAGAGGAGAAAAGACCACACATCTGGGACCACGAGCTGCTGAGAAATGGGGGAGATGCTGAGTTCCCCGGAGGCAGCAGGGAGGGAGGTGAGGCTGCAGGGGCCACAGCGCAGCCCGGCCAGGCTGGGGCTGAGCAGCTGGAGGGACCCCTGGGGGTCTGCGGGCAGGGCATGATGGTCAGGAGTTTATATGAGAGAGGACATGTAGAAGGGGCCGGACCAGGCTCAGGGTTGTGAAGCGGTCCAGGCGAGAGGTCCAGGCGAGAGGCCCAGCACTGAGGCTGTGGGCAGGGAGGGCAGGAAACATATTTCAGGGACATTTAGGTCACATTGATGGAACACCTGAGTGCTCTGCTGACATGAAGAAGAAGGGGGTGGGGGTGATCCCTGGGCTCTCCTGGGCCCCTGGGGAGGGCGGCTCCATCCCCAAGGGAGCCTGGGTGGAGGGTCAGGGGTGGGGGAGGAGAGCAGCCGGGTTGGGGCGTGTTGAGTTGAGGTGTCTGTCTGTGTGGAGCCCAGTTACATCAGGGGTGGGAGACAGATGCCGTGTGGGGCTGGGGAGAGCCCCAGGGCTTTGAAAAAGGTTTTGGAGGCATCACCACTGGCTGAGAAACTCCCCCCAAACGACAAACCAAGTCAGGAGAAAGGGAGGTGGGACCAGAAGTCAGCAAACTGTTCTACTCGTGCAGTGGGCAGCGCTGGACAAGAAGCGTCTGCTGCCAGACGAGCACGCCCACCACTCTGACTTTCCACCCCATCCAGCTGAAACGGGAAGAAAGACGTGGTGAAGGGGACAGAGAAAATCCATGACATTATGAGATAACCAATGAAGGAAAACCCCACGAGCGACAGAATGCTTGAAGATTTCTGGGGAAAATAAAGGAGATGGAACTGGAGGGCTGCAGAAACTCAGAGTGAAGTCGAACCCAAAATATGTAAGAAGAAGCTATTTTCTTTTCTTTGAAGAAAGTTCCAGAGAAACTGCCAGGGCAGAGGCAACCGACAAAAGACAGGGGAAGGGAGGGGAGGGGTGGAAGGTGGAAGGTGCTGGGCAGAGGTCAGGAGCTAGAGGGCATCTGGACGCTGTGTACCCGCCCTCTCACCTGCCCCAGGATGAAGCCCGTGTTGGGAGGGGACCCCCAGGTACAGGAAGTGTCAGGTGGGAGAGAAGAGCAGACCGGACCAGGGCAGCCTGTGACCTGCAAGACAACTGCCAGGGAGCAAACCCAAAGGCAGGCAGAGCTGATCTTCAGCTTGGCTTGGGCTCCATCCAGGAGGAAGGGTCTCTGAGTCTTGGGTACAGGAGACCCCAAGGGCGGGATCTGTGACCAGAAGAGCAGGGTGTATTCTGGGTGACCCGAAGCCCCACCCTTGGGAGACCCACTTCCTCCACGCCTGCTACTCAAATGTGGGCCGAGGACCAGCAGCCTGGCCTCCCCTGGGAGCATGTTGACCTGCAGCATCTAAGCCCCGGCGATGAGACCTTCCGTCCCCCCAGAGAGACCCGTGCCCACTCTAGCTTAGAATTCCATGCTGACCCCGAGAGAGGACCAGGGCCTCAGCGGTGGCCCTGGGGAGTGTTTCACTCTCCCTAGGAGGTGGCTTTGCAGGCGGGCTGGGTGTCACCTGGCCATGGCCGGGCAGCCAGCTCTCCTTTATGGGTTGTGTGAGGTCAGAGGACCTTGAGAGACCAGTCCCCACTCCCGTGAAGTTGGGATGGTCACGACCCCCCTCATGCGCTGATGATTGGAGAATTAAGTGAGAGAATCTCTGCAAACACAGCAGCCTGGGGGCTGGCCACTGTGAGCCTGAATCCCCGTTAGCGAGTCCAGCCAGGACCCACCTCCCACCAGCACCCACCTCCCACCAGCACCCTCACCCCACACCCACCCCTCCCAGAAACAGACCCACCAGCTTCAGGCACTGGCTTCAGGACAGTCCCCCCAACGGGAACAAGGTGCTACCGGATCTCGAGTGTTCAGTGGTCACCCCCTCGCACCCCCAAGATTTCTCCCTGAGCTTCTTGAAGGAGTGGCTTTGTCTGTTCCTCTTGGGGCCCTGATGCCTAAGAAATAGTCTATGTAGAGAGAATGCTCAGTCCAGTCACCCCCTTATCCACGGTTTTGCTTTCCCAGGTTTCAGTGACCTGCAGTAAACCAAGTTCCAAAAATATTAAATGGAAGCTTCCAGAAATAAATAATCTGTAAGTTTTAAATTGTGAGTTAAATCTTAAGTTCTGAACAGGGTGATGAAATCTCACACCATCCTGCTCTGTCCCACCTGGATCCCCAACCATCGACGTGGTCCCGGCTGATGGCGCAGGTTCACCTGAAGCAGGTGGTCCTCCTTCAGACTCATTCAGGAGGTTGCTAGTAGCCTGAGTCTACATCAGGATGCCTCCATCATTCACCTCACTGCATCTCATCACCTGGCGTTTATCATCTCCCATCATCCCAAGAGGGGGAAGTACAGTACAAGGAGATATGTTGAGAGAGAAAGACCATATCTGCATAACTTTTATTACGGTATATTGTTAGAGCTGTTCTATTTTATCATTGTTGTTAATCTCTTACAGTGCCTAATTAATAAATTAAACTTTATCATAAGTATACACATATAGGAAAAAACATAGTATAAATAGGGTTGGGTACCATCTGAGGTTTCTGGCATCCACTGGGGGTCTTGGAATGTATCTGCCAAGGGCAGAGGGGACCACTGTTCACTCTTGCTAGAGGGATGTGTGAAGGAAAGAAAAACACTAACTGCGCTCAGACATGCAACTATTTCCTTGGTTGGGGAGCCTCTTCCTTCCCTCTGCATTTATCATTAGAATGTGGAATTTTCATCCTTTGCCTGAAAACTTTGCTATGTCTCTGCCAAAAACAGCTCTGGTGGCAGGAAGCGGGTGGTCCTGAAGTCACCCCCCACCCCCACGTCTGCGGGGACTGCGGACACGGGGCCTCTCCACCTCCTGCTTCTGTTTCCTCATCATTAGATTTCTCTCACAGTCCAACACACACACAGAATCAACGAGAAGAATCCCTGTCTTTATAAAATGATATAAAATACAACCCCACCTGTCACCCAGTTTGTGTTCATGGACAATGCGGTAACTCTTTGCTGGGAAGTTTCTATTTCTCCAGGACAATGGTTCATACTGAACTCATTCTCCACGGGGTTTTATGAATTACAGTAGAGAACAGGAAAAAAAATCCACATGTCTCTGAAATCCCAGAAAACCAGAGCTAAGAGGGACTTTAATGATTTTGGAGTTTGAAAATTTTTAATGTGCTCGGGAGACCACTAAGACATCGTGATATATTAAGCTTGAGAAACTAAGTTATTAACTTATGTGAAATCTGATGCCTTGTTATCATAGATTCTAACAGAGACAGGCAGTGCCAGGCACAGAGGTTTCGGCAAATTCGTGGAGGACACCTGTGGGCTGAGACGATTCTGCCCTTGCCTGTCTATCCTCCTGCTTGGGGACATGCCACTCCCTGGGTGTGGAAGGTAGAAGCTGCAGGCGGAGGCAAGGGGGGCCCTCAGAAGTCAGACTGGGCACTACCGTTCCAGCCCAAAGCCCACAGTGGTGATTAGGAAACTGGTGGGGGGAGTGCACAGATTCTCCTGCTAGACTCAGGAAGAGGGACCCCCTTTCCTACTTTAGTCCTGGCCCCCGTAAGTCACTGCCATTTATTCTTACTGAGCATCCCTGTGCTTAAGGCCTCCCTCTGGGCCCTGACGGGGGAGCTGGTACAAGGGGGAATTGTGCATCCCGGATGTGCGTCCTCTCAGCTTCCCAACTGACGAATCTGACCACCACCCGCCCCCCAAGATCACTGCACTGACCTCATCACCACGGTGGGACGTGAGAGCACATTTCATGCACTCTTTTCAACGACTGATATAGTTTGGGTGAAAACACATACGTCTTTGAGGCTTAACATTGCACATCCTTTACTATGGAGATGTGATTATTTACAAAAACCAGTGTGCGCACACATACACACTCTCTCTCTCTCTCAGGGTGGGAAGGTGTTCTTCCCCTCCCTCAGCATCTGTGATTAACCTGGACTCTTAGAGAGTGGGGTTGCATGCCTTGTCTCAAACTCCACCTCCCAACCTGCAGGAGAACTGACAGAGCAGCCGGACACACACTGACCTGGGCAGGAGCCGGGTGACCTGTGTTCAGTTAGATCACCAAGATGTGAGGGTACTTGGACCTGACCTCTCCTGGTAGCCAACTACCCCGGCTGCAACACTTGAGAGTCCTCAGAAATAGAAAGAGAGACCCTCGTAGATCATTAGAGGGGACTGGTGTGAGCTGAGTGCCCACGCTGGAAAAGACAATAAACACACACATACACACATACATGCACAACGCATACACATACATGCATACACACACATGCGTATACACGTATACACACGTACACAGAACTAAAATATTCTCACTGATGGCAGCGGGTGCAAGAGCCCCGTCCCAGATCCCACCTTCTCTGATGTGACTTTGCAACTCCTCCCATCGACAGGGGGTCACGGTCTCACCCTCTGAGTCTGGGCTGGCCGAGGCACATTCTTGGAAGGGCACAGAAGCGCTTAGTGCCAGTTCTGTGCCAACCTGAAGAGGCCCCCCAGGCCCTCGTTCCCTGTCCTGAAAGGCTGACTCCACGGTGGGAGCAGGCCGGGCAGTCTGGCTGGGGATGAGACACCACCTGGGAGGGTCTGGATGCCCCAGCTCAACCCCTATCACAGAAGACGTTCCTGCGGGGTCCATGGAGCCACTCCCGAGACCCAAAGCTCCTCTGGATATGTGCATGCACCCCACTGAAACTAGCTGAACCCTGCCCATGGCTGCAGACCCCCACCCATGCTGGCCGGACTGTGGCCTCATGCGCAGGGGTGAACCACTGCGGGGCCTTGAGAAAGCATGTTACTCAGGGACAGGTAAGGGAAACGCCAGCAGCGTGTCAACTGGAAACCATGACACGGGACAACTTCACGGTGTTCATCCCAGGAGCCTGGAGCCTGGGGCGGTGGGTCCGGGACTGAGTTTTCTGGAAGGATATGGCTGAGAAAGTTTTGAGCTTGGAAGAGAACGAGAAGCAGCCTCAAGGGTTGGGAATGGAGGAAGCAGACGGGGCTGCTGAGAACAGGTAAGAGCTGAGGTGCACACAGCCGGTAGGTAAGTACTTTACACAGTCGGCACCTGATCTTTAAAACATGCCTACAGGTAGGGACTATTCTCATCCAGAGACCCTGAGGTGAACACGAGCTGCCCTTCCAGGGTCAGAGCTCCCTCCCGGCCTCTGTCTGTTAAATGATTCAGAGCGCACAACAGAGGCTCAAGACAGCTGGACCAGATGGACGTTGGCCCTTGAGGGATATTTGAGAAAGTGGTTACGGGAAGGAGCCTGTGTCTTGGATTTGGAAGGGAGGAGGGAAAGCCGTGGACATCACTCCAGGTTGTGTCCAAGGTGGGCTGAGTGTGACAAGGTTTTGAGATGCAGCTCAGCTGGCCTGACAGCTGGGCTGGAGCGCGGGGGGCTGGGCATCACTGGAGGAAGCTTGAGCCCCCTTGGCTGAGAGGGGGGACCCCCGTCTGAGCCCCTTCCTGCTCCCAGCTCCTAGGGATTCTGCTGGAGTCTCCTTGACATTTGGACATCTCTGGGTCCAGAACACCGCCTCCTGGATTTCTCGTTGCCATCGAGTAATTTAGAGAGCTAGGGGGTCACCCAGCCTTGAGGAATTTCTGAAGAAAAAGAGGGCATTTGCAAATGAGGGCATTACCCCCATCACCAAAGAGAAGACCAAGGGACAAAGAGGTTCATGAATTTTCTCTGAGGTCTCACTGAGAGTCAACTGTTTACCTGGACAAGAAAATGTAACTCTAGCGATTTTACGAGGGACGCACCCGGCATCTACCCTCCTGCTCCGCACGCGGCCGTGGCATGCCCCCCACATTCACCAGCCAGTCCTGCGCCCATTCCTTCTACCAACGACCCCAGAAGAAGCTCCCGGTATAACGTTAAGATTGATGAAACTCCCTCGTAAGTACCAGGTCATTTGATCCTGAGACCATGCCCATGCGACAGGCATGTTAACGACGTGCATTTTGCAAACAGTTGGCCTGGACAGAGCTGCTTCTGCACACAGGGTTCTCCAGAGGCTGGGAGTCAAAGTGGTGCTGCCTTGGGAACCTGGCTGGTCACTCTGAGGGACGGGTGGGATGGGGCCCAAGCTGGGTGCCTGGGGCTCGGCTCCAGACGCCTGGCGGGGAGCAACTGAGTGGTGAGAAGACGCGTCAGGGTCTGGATGGGGGCTGGTGAGGAAGCCCCAGGGAGGCAGATAGGCCTGGAGGCATCTCCGTGGTTGTGCGCCCTTCACTGTGGCACACGACTGGGGATCTCCAGGGAGCCACCCACTTCCCTCCTGAAGCCACAGCCTCCCTCCCCGTGGCCTGGCCAGCTCTGACCCATCTAGGAGGTCTCTGCCCCTGTCACTGCCTCCTTGAGGCTCCTGGTCTGAGGGGAGCCCCAAAAGCCTGGCTGGAGGCCCTTCCCAGAGCCCTAGGACTGTGCTCTCATTTCCGGACAACTTGCTGCCTGTAATGTAGCTTCCTACTTCTGGCCTCTGGGGGCAGGGCTTCCTGCATCTTATCCCTCAAGTGCTCCCCGTGGCATCACCAAGTTCCTGGGAAACATCATCACTCAGTGAGCGTCTGCTGAGTGGGAGAATGTTGGAAGGATTGAGTGAATGTGTTCACTCTCTGGGCCTCGGGGTTGGACATATACTAGGTGCTCAATAAACACTTGTTTGATGAGTGAAGGGAGTTCTCAGCTGTATGACTTGGGCACTTTCTTTGTTTCTTCAGTTAAAAAAAAAAATCACTTCTGCAGACAATATGAAAGGATGACCCTGAGGCCCCCGTTAGTTTCCGTGATGGGCTGAACTGTGGCCCCCAAACAGACCAGGTCCTCACCCCTAGAACCTGCGACTGCTCCTCTACGTGGTAAAAGGGACTTGCACTTGTGATTAAATTAAGGATGTTGAGATGGGGAGATGGGAGCTGGTTTGGGCATATCCAGACACCCCGTAAATGCAATCACAAGGGTCCTTAACCGAGGGAGGTGGAAGAAGATTTGATCACAGAGGAGAAGAAGGCAACAGGACAAGCGAAGCCAGATGCTCCTAGAGGAACGGGCCACGAGCCCAGGCACGTGGACTTAAGACGATGGAAAAGGCACCACAACGACTCTCCCCTAGAGCCCGCAGAAAGAGTGCGGCGCTGCCAGCTCCATGTGAGCTGGAGCGCAGGCTTCAGACTGTCCCACTGGAGGAGAATGTGTGTGTGTGAAGCCACCAGTTTGTGGACATTTGTCACAGAAGCTGAAGGAAACTCAGACAACCTTTATCCGTCCTTGACCCTGAAACAGTCTGTGCTGGAATCGAGGCCGGGGGCTCACATGATCCTGGGTGACCCCCTCTCCTGGTCCGAGAAGAACTGCTCCTCTCCCAGGAGCCAGGTGGGTCTCACACACCCCAAGGCCCTGCTGGGCCCCCACCCCGGCCATGGCCAAGCTCTCAGAGTCTACAGCGGAGGACTCCAAGGGCAGAGCAGCATTCTCCCAGACTCACGCCACGCCTGGGGTGGAGGGAGGGGGTCCCCATCCCGAGGCTGCACAGCCTCCCTCGGCAGGGGGCAACCTCTTGCCACCACAGGTACTGACAACGAAAGCTTTGGGTTCCTTTGAGAATGAAGCCATAGAGAGATCGTGTCTTGTCTCAGGAATTAGCCTTAACTGTGTCCTTCTCCTTGGGGCCATCAAACTTTCTATTCACCAGAATATTCTTCACGTATGTCACCACAAACACAGATTGGCAGAGTTAGACACACTCCAAAATGTGTCTTCCAACTTGTTCTATGAGGAAAGAGACCATTTCTTTAGGTTCCTAGTGAAGCCATGTTCTCCACTCTAAGAAGGAAAGGGCATCTTTGAAAATCAACGCTCATCCTAACATCCGTCTGCAGTGATTTGACTGGGAATGTCAAGTTTAGTTATTGGTCCACGTGTCTGAGAAGCTGCCCCACCTGGGATGCTCGCCCAGCTCCTGGGAGGACTGGGGAGTCTTGGAAGTGGGGGTCTCCCCTCCCAGATGGGGAGCTGGGTGGCAAATCTCACACACGACTGTCCCCTAGCATCAGACATCAGAATGCCTGGATTCCTCTCCTGGGTCCCTGACCTCCCCGTTGTAGCTGCCAACTTGATCTGTCCACTATTAAAAATGCAGCAGATGGTACATAAAATATGAAGCCACTTCCAAAACGATATACACTCCAACTCTGGGAGGCAAGTAAAGTCTGATTAATCATCTGGAACAGAAGCCCCGACCTCCAGCTCATTGAAAATGTGATTATTTCTGTCCATGTTTGAATATTTTCTGGAATAGCAAGAAAGCACTCATTCAGGGCCTGACAGCTCTGGCTGAGCGAGAATGAGAAGCGATTACCCTTGGCTGGCAGCTCTCTCCAGGGCTGCCCATTAAGCCCTGATTTCCTCCCCATTTCTTTTTCTTTTTGTTAACCACCATCAATGCCACAGCAGCGTTCAGATTCTCCATTTCTTGCGAAGAGGCCATGCACGTGCTCCAGTTGTGTATTTGCTGTCTGTAGGAGTGTCCTGTGGCTACGGTAACAGATTGCCACAAGCCTGGTGGCCTGAAACAACAGAAATCAATTCTTTCACAGTCCTGGAGGTGAGAAGTCCAAAATCAAGGTGTCTACGGGGCCACATTCCTTCTGAAGGCTCCTGGGGAGTGTCCTTCCTGCTTCTTCCAGATCCTGGTGGCTCCTGGCTTGTGGCCGCATCACTCCAATCTCTGCTCCATCTCCACAGGGCCTAATATTCCTCCCCTACCTTGTGACACTTGCCATTGAATTTTGGGCCCTCTCGAATCCAGGATGATCTCATCTTGAGATCCTTCACTGTATCTGCAAAGAGCCTTTTTCCAAATAAGTTCACCATCCCAGATTCAGGGCTTTGGATGTAGAAGATCTTTTGAGGGCTCACCATTCAGCACACTACCCACCCCCCAGTATTATCTCATTGATTTTGCTGGCTTGTATGGATTCATTTTAGGGGAGAAAATCACTATCATGTTAAAAAGTGGATCTGCTTTGCCTGTATGCAGAAAATCATGAAGATTCTCAGAGACGAGGGGCCACGTGACTCCCCAACACGCCTGTGCTTCTTTCTGGCCCCCAACACCGGCCGTCACCACTCTGCTTAGCCAGCTCACGGTCATAACGAAGGACCTGCGAGGTGTCTCACAGCTGGTTCCTCTTGAGGCCTCTCTCCTGAGCCTGTAGACGGCCGTCTTCTCCCTGTTTCCTCACATGGTCATCCCTCAGTACATGTTCATGTCCTGATCGCCTCTTCCTAGAAAGACCCCAGCCAGATTGGATTAAGGCCCACCCGTATGACCTCACTTTACCTTCCTCACCTCTTCAGTGGCCTCACCTGTCTCCAGTAAGGCCACACTAGGGGTTAGGGCTTCAATGTGCAAATTTTGTGGGGGACGGAATTCAGTCCATAACAGCCTCTAAAACTGACGGGCAGTTTTGCAAGCCCCCACCCTTGACTCAGTTGCCCTAAGGTGAGTCAAGGGCCCGGGTTGCGGGGAGGAAGAGAGGGAGGAAGTTGGCCTTTTGCTGGCTGTGTCGACAGAGCACCCCAGGACTTGAATCTTGGATGTGAAAGCCATGCCCTTTCAAGGCAAGGGTGTCGAATCTCCAGGGAGGGTCAAGGAGGAGGGGGCCATCCTCTGGTCCAGGTGCAGCTGTTGGACTCATGGGGAGGCAGGGACATACGTGGTCATGTCACCAACAGTCTGGTACAGGCCGGGCTCTGATAAGCGCTGCGCCGGACAGGAATAAAACTCCCAAACATCTGCTGCTGTCCCTGCCCCAGCCTCACCTCAATCTAGACAATAGCCTGAGTGGGGGCTGCCCCGTTCAGGAAAGCAAAACAAATTAGCATGCCTGGTTAAAGTTCAAGTTCAGATAAAAGCATCATTAGTTTTCTTGTAGAAATAAGTCTATATTAGTCTGCTCAGGGAACAAGTACCACAGACGGGGCAGCTTAAACAACAGACAGTTATCGTCTCACAGCTTGGAGGCTGGACGTCCAAGGTCAAGGTACTGAGAGGCAGGATTAATTACAACGTGTCTGCCCTTGGCTGGCAGCCAGCCGCCTGCTCCCCATGTCCTCACACGATGTCACCTTTGCACAGGTGCGGGGACAGGGCAATGTCCCTGGTACTTCTTCCTAAAAGGACATGAATCCTGCCAGGTCAGGACCCGCCCTTCTGACCTCACTTAACCTTCGTTACTTCTTTAAATTTTATGCAACACCATTCAGTCCACAGTGAAGTCCTAAATACTCCATGGGGCAAAATTATACTAAAAATGTTCATTGTTCAACTGAAATTCAAATGTAGCTGGTCATCCTATATTTTATCTGGCAACATTAGCCTAAATCCAACCTTCCTCTGAAAGGCCAGGCAGCTGTTGCTGGCCAGAGGGGCAGACCTCTTAGCGGGGCTCACTCATCCCACAGAGGTTTCATCCCAGGCACAGAAGACACGGCCCTGTGAACAGCCGGCGCTTGGGTGGGTCCAGCCTGGGCCTGGAGGCAGGTGACCTCAGGGTGGGCCCTGGTGCGAGTCCCAGCTCCACTGTGAATTTCGTGTTTTTTCCATCTGTTCTGCGAGAACACGCTTTTGCAGGTCTGATGAGAGCTGTGTATGTTATGCACAAATCCGGTGAAATAAACAGCGGGTCTCCCATTTTAGGAGACAGAGAGGCCCCTTAACCTGCCCGGACCCCGACCCCGGGATACGGCCAGCAGCTCAGCCTGCCTGACAGATAGATGGTAGAGTGCACCATGTTAACTGCCCTTTCCCCTAAGTTCCAAAGTTATTTTAAGTCCTAATCGTGTTATAATCTTGATCCGTTCTTCAGTTCTAAAACAATTAATAATTTTAGAAGAATACGTTTCCAGGTTAAAGGTATCCAAACCCAATGGAGTTGTTCACACGTGCCGCTCACAGGCTACTTTCCTGTTTTAAGTTTCAAATGCAGATGGGAACTTCAGGTGGTCCCACAGAACGACGGAGCTGAAGCACCTCATGTTCCAGGTCTCATGTTCCGGGTCTTTCTCTTTACGCTGTGCACTGCCGCTTATTCTAGATCTTCTGCTCAGATGAAAGTCTATGTCCTGATGTGGGTGACAGGGCGCAGCCTGTGCTCCGAGGAACAATTCCACACTGTCCAGAACTTTCACTCACAATGAGCCCACATCAGTGAGTCCAAATGTGCCAGGGCCAGTGCTGTAACCGGGATTTTTAAAAGTCAAAATCCATGTAGAATGTGGCACTTATTAAAGGTGGAGTAATAAAAACCGGCTAATTTGAAGTGTTTTGTAAGTGTGTGGGTATACGTGTGTGTTCGTGTGTATATGTGAGTGTGAGAGTATGTATATGTGTGGATGGCGCGTGTGTGTGTATGTATGTGTGTGTGGTGTGTGTGTATGTGTACAGTCACGTGTACAATTAAAACTCCACAGTAAACAGAGCAATTACTTAGCACCTAGAACAGAAAGGTATTATTTGGGGGGTGGGTGAAGGATGTTTTATCCTGTTCAGAATTAGAGGTGAAAGGTAACGATAAAAGCCTACTGACTCTTCTCCTTTCTATTCCTGTTTTTGAATTTTCTGCAGACAATGAATCCGTTTACTGCCTGTCCTGAACTGAACAGCCCCACCGGGGGCCATGCTCCTCTATTGCCTGCCATGGGGCAAGTCTCTGGATCTGTAGGGTCTCGGACTGGGAAGGTCAAAGATGCTAACAGCGTTGGCGTTTGACTTTCTGGCGTGGAAAGCACGACCCCCGAGTCTAACCCTGACGATAAACACAGGGTTCCATCCACACCTCATTCCCGATATCAGCCTCCTGAGTGTTCCCTTCCTACCTACCAAACAGTCTACTTGGATTATCAACTAACGCAGGGCCTGCTCGTGGGGGAAGGGTCACCATCCCCTTTTGTGGATGACGACACTGAGGCTCAGGCATGAGTTTCTAAAGCCGTATGGCTGTCAGCACTGGACCCAGCTTGGCGCCCAGGCCCGCTGCCCACCAGGTCCACTCTGTTCACACCGGCCGACCACCCCTCCCTGTGACCAAGCAGGGTCTCCTCTTGGGGCCCTCATCCGTGGGCTCGCCCAGGTACTTGCAGACTTCTCTGCAAAGTTAACACCTTCTTTGTGTTTTCAGGAGGAAAGGAAGAAGGTGCAGGGCTGATCCTCCATGGCCACTCCTGCCAGAGTGGCTGCATTTCCCAATCACCCCGATGCTGGCACTGGGACCACAGTGCCATGACGCAGTGGCGGCGGAGGTGGTCAGAAGAGGGCAGCCAGAGGGCCGGGCCTGCACGAGGCAGCGCGGGGGCCGTCCATCCCGCCTAATCAGATCAGCCTGGCAGCCCTGATCTGCCAGAGATGTCTGGCCCCGTCTCCGATCAGCTTGGTGACAATATGCTGTCCTGTTCCCCAAAGCGACTCGGCCAGAGAGCGATGGCTGGTGCAGGACACTAACCCAGTGCTGTCGGGCTGAAAGGAGGCCTAGGCTGGATTCCCAAAGCCCTTCGACGCCAAGCTCAGGAGTCTGTCCTGGATCATACGGCACCAGGGACCTTGCCACTGCCAGATGACACAGGCCATCTGGCTCTCATGATTCCAGGGCCGGAAGCCACTTCGAACTTCATCTGGTGACTGGGGCAGGGCAGGCCCAGAGCTGGTCTGAGGGCGCTGGCAGGGTTCCTAGGAAGGCCAGCCCGGTCCATACACAGCATCGTGCCCATCCTAAAACCTCGGCTGGTGAGAGGCTCGCCCCAGCCAGCCTGGGGCAGCCCTTGCTCTGCTAGAAGCGGGGTGGGTGTGAGCTGGGTGTGCACTGGGCGTGCCTCGTGTGTGCTCTGCAGAGGAAGAGCCTCCCCCTCTCCCAGTGTTTCTTGGCCTTCTCTTCCTTCCATGAGATAAATGACTGGGGGAGTGGGTGCCCTGAGGACAAAGGTTTTGGATTTCCCTCCATCTGGGAAGAAATAGGAGAAGCACTGAGCTGCGGACAGGAGTCACGAGGGCAGTGTGCACTCTCTCCAGGGAGGGACCGCAACCCAGACCCCACCCGGAGAAGATGCGTGGCCCAGACACCCTTGCTGCTCTGCTCGCGTGCTCTGCTCTGCAATCCAGGGTCTAGTCATTGCTTAAGTGGCACTTTCTTTGTTTTCATTATTTGTAAAGCAGAGGGAATTTTTAAATGTCTGGCAACCAGAGGAGCGTGTCCCGGCCCCGCCCTCTGGGTGCCCTGCGCGCGCTCCTGTTAGGAGAGGACCCCGAGATCTCCCGATCGGGGCTGCAGGGGTTGCAGGAAGCCCAGGCACGTTTGAGTTTCTGGTGAACGTGCGTCATTTTCTAGGGTACGTTTGACCTAGAGACGTAAAGGCATTCTGTGCTGTATTTGTTCACCCGGGCAGCCTGGTCCCGGTCTCCCTGTTGCAGGAGCCACGAAGAGGGGAAGGAATTCCAGCTGCGTCCCTGGGAAGGGAAGAGCCGGCAGGCCTGGAGGGAAGGAAGGAAGTCAGCAGAGACGGGCTGCCAGCAGGGTGGACCCCTGTGTGCACACCGGGTCCCGGGGCCAGAGTGGAGGATGCTATACTCAACCTACAGGCTCCTGTGTCTTCAGCCCAACCAGTCAGAGCTGGAATTTAATTCCTTCCATGTACCAATGAACTGCATGCAGCAGACCAGAGGAAAACTGGGGCTGTCTGGCTCTGGAACGCTAGACCCCTGTCCTGGAAGAGGAAGGGGTTGTGGGAGCTGGGCAGGTAGAGGTTCTCCTATGACAACGAGGGGCCCTTCTTGCTTATCCTGCTTACAAACTAGACCCGGAGGCCAGGGTTAAGTATGAGTCACATATAAACCAACTGTGCACCCTTTGCACCACTGTCTCCTGTCCGAAAAGATGCTTCGTCAAATCCAGGCCTTCAAAAATAAAGTTATTATATTTTTATAAATAAATTTACCAACAGCTGGTACTTCACCACCACCAGACAGGTTTCCTGGTGGACTAGTTAGCTTTCTAGCCATGGAAGTGTTCAAGAAGGGTCTTGGGTGAACAAGCAGAAAAACTACATCACCAAAAGGATTGGAGTTAACGCCCTCTAGGGTCTCTTCCAGCTTCTAGATTCATTCACTCAACTAGCCATCCATCCAACCAACCATCCCTCCATCCCTCCATCCCTCCATCCCTCCATCCCTCCATCCATCCATCCCTCTATCCCTCCATCCCTCCATCCCTCCATCCCTCCATCCTTCCATCCCTCCATCCCTCCATCCCTCTATCCCTCCATCCCTCCATCCCTCCATCCCTCCATCCCTCCATCCCTCCATCCATCCATCCATCCATCCCTCTATCCCTCCATCCCTCCATCCCTCCATCCCTCCATCCCTCCATCCCTCCATCCCGCCATCCATCCATCCCTCCATCCCTCCATCCCTCCATCCCTCCATCCATCCATCCCTCCATCCCGCCATCCCTCCATCCCTCCATCCCTCCATCCCTCCATCCCGCCATCCATCCATCCCTCCATCCCTCCATCCCTCCATCCCTCCATCCATCCATCCCTCCATCCCGCCATCCCTCCATCCCTCCATCCCTCCATCCCTCCATCCCTCCATCCCTCTATCCCTCCATCCCTCCATCCCTCCATCCCTCCATCCCTCCATCCAAGATTTATTGTAAACTCTTTTGTGCCTGGCTAGTATATTTTGGAATACAAATCTATTAGTCCCAGCCTTGGAGAAGCCGTCTAGTGGGAGGTGGGGAAATAAATGGGTGAATAGACAGTGACAGACAAGACTCACTGTCTTATAAACGTCACAGATTCAAGGATCACGCCTGGATTTCTGCTCAGAGCATTCATCATAATTACCTGTTGACTAGGTGAACCAATGTGATAGGAGTGTCATGGCCCAGACAGGGAGTGAGGCTTTGGTCCTGACCAGTCTGGGTTCCGAGTCCAGCTCTGTGTGGCCCTGCACAAATCCCTAGTCTCCTTCCTGACCGTCAGTGTCCTCACCTGTAGGCTGGAAATTAGCATGTATACTTTGCCGTTTAATGTTAAGCATTAAGCATTATGTGGTGTGTGTGACATTGCCACTCGATCGCTGGAGGTGTTGGCATGACAGTGGTGATGATCACAAGAGCAAAGCTTGGGACCTACACGAACCAGCAGGATGGAGAGGGTGCAAGACACTGTCTGCAGCAGGTGGACAGATCAGGGACAGGATCCGGTCGGAGGTGGAGGCGGCCATCACAATCGTGTCTGGAGTTAGGCGCTTGGAACCGGGGAGATAAGCTAGGATATGAGTAGATTGGGAGCAGATACGGGAGGGAAGGAAAATGCTTAAGCGAGGACTGGGAGCAAAACCCACATTCTCATCCTGTTTCTGTGTTTCTACGGAAGTGTGCCGGCTCAGCCTGAGGCCAAGGAACAGGGACCCGCCAAGAATTCAGAAGGCCCTTCAGCTTGACACCCCGTGGCTTCCCTACGGCATGGATGGTCAACACAGAACACGTCCCAAGCCAGCTCCTGGAGGCTGCGTGGAGGATCTCCGGGGAGATTAAGACTCAATGGGAAAGAAGCTGAGATCAATTAGTGATGTCTGCCATGGGCAGCAGTGGACAGAGCCACAGTGTGTGTGCTCTGCTTTGCCCCTAAGTTAGAATATATGATTGTGATGCTCATGGATCAGCCCCTCCCGGTCAGACTCACAGTGACTCGCCCCACATGGGCTGAAGCGAAATAAAATCATTCCTGCAGGGATGAAACCTCTGTCCTTTCCTATCTGGAGAACTCGCCTGCAATTCAAGCGCCTGCATGGCTGATATGATGCTGGGGAAGCTGCTGGAAGATACAGGATCAGAACATGGTGTGGAGGTGGGTTCTTGTACCGGGTAGCATTTCATGGAGACCCAGAGAGGGCGTAAGGCCTGCCACAGCACGCTGCAGAGAACAACCCAGACAGCAGAAGCTCCCACACCTCTAGGATTGGACCAAGCTGGAAACCTCCACCCAGCACCACAGCCCTGCCTCTCTCTGTTGGCCTCTGCAGTCCCACCTGCATTTCTTTTCAGACCCCAGCGCCCCAGGGATCTCAGCGCCCTCAGGTCATGCTTCTGTGGGCCCAGGAGACATCTTCCTCCTCTAAGCAGAAGACGATTCAGTTACTTAACTTTCCAGGAAGCTGTTTTTCATCTCACATTTAAGTTACGTCTCCGCATCTCCACATTTTTATTACACTGCCTGTAAGATTCTGTCTCAGGGACTTGCCAGGTGGTGCAGTGGTTAAGAAGCCACCTGCCAATGCAGGGGACACGGGTTCGAGCCCTGGTCCGGGAAGATCTCACATGCGGCAGAACAGCTAAGCCCGTGCACCACAGCTACTGAGCCTGCGCTCTAGAGCCTGTGTACCACAGCTACTGAAGCCCGCGTGCCTAGAGCCCACGGTCCGCAACAGGAGCTGCCACCGCAATGAGAAGCCCACGCACTGCATCGAAGGGTAGCCCCCACTCGCCGCAACTAGAGAAAGAGTGCAGCACCAAGACACAACGCAGCCAAATATAAATAAACAAACTAATTAATTAAAAAAAAAAGACAGAAAGCAGATTGCTCCATCTCTTAAAAAAAAAAAAAAAAAAAGATTCTGTCTCACCATCTATTTACTTAATCAGACTGAGTCCTTCAAGGACAAAGATGGTTACCTGCTGGTGGATTCCTGGGGGCACCGTGGATCCCGGTGGGGGGCAGCGGGGCTGCACACAGGGTTACTTTGCTGACCAGTGCTGCTCAGTAGAAGCATCCAGGATTCACAGGTGAAGACTCCGGGTTCCAGCTTCCCTCGCCTCTCCCTGCACTCCCCTGACAAAACCTGGGCTCTCTGTACAAACACCACGGAGGAGGGTGTGGCTCCCGACACCTGGGAGGTTCCCTTCAGGAGGGGCAGCTGGTCTGGCCCCGAGGCAAGAGCAGGCTGGGAACCTCTTCCTGACAGCTGGCTCCCTGCCTGGACACCCTCACTGCTGTGTTGCCAGTGGCTGGACTCCTCTGCTGGGGTTTCTGACCCGGTGGAGAAGGAGGGCAAGGAGAGGGTTTCTGCTTTTCTGCTTTAGGAGCAGGAGTTAAAAGCTTGTCATGTTAATATACTGCAGAGACAACGTATAGTTATTAGCTGAAGGGAAGGAGACACCTCTAGTCTAATAAGTGTATTAACTTGGATCTATGTGGTGTTGCCTCCTTTCCAGAGTTCCAGGTGCTTTTATAGAGGTGACCTCATCTGTCCTCATGGGACAGGAAAGGGCAGGTGGAAAGGTCTCTCTCTGGGAGCAATGGGGGAGCCACAGCTCAGAGAGGTCAAGTGACTCCTTCAAGGTCATACAACCCATCAGCAGAAAGAGTGGGACCCCATCATCACGCCTGCATGCGGCCTGGGGTCTCTGCCCCGAATATTAACGTGCTCCTTTCTGCGGTGTCTTGGAGCCAGCCAGGTCAGGAGGGCCATCCCGTCCCACTCCACCAGCCAAATCCCGTCCTACGGGTAGAAGATGACAGTCTCAGTCTGTACGTTCTAAACGGGGCACTGATCGGGGCAATGATCTCATGCAGCTGTTTGAACTGGTGC